>NC_091987.1:19536137-19886348 GCF_044704955.1 Pristiophorus japonicus | reverse complement strand
CTCCCCCACCCCTTTCTCTCTCCTCCCCCCACCCCCTTTTCTCTCTCTCCCCCCCACCCCTTTCTCTCTCTCTCCCCCCACCCCCTTTACTCTCTCTCTCTCTCTCTCTCTCTCTCTCTCTCTCTCTTTCCTCCTCCCCCCCCACCTCTCTCTCTCTCTCTCTCTCTCTCTCTCTCTCTCTCTCTCTCTCTCTCTCTCTCTTTCTCTCTCTCCCCCCTCCCCACACCTCCCCCCTCCCCATACCTCCCCCCTCCATATTCCACCACTCCTTGAAACCAACCTCTGACCAAACTTTTGGTCAAGCTAATAGCTCCTCCTTTGCCTGAGTGTGCATTTATGTCTGAATGTCCCTCTGTGAAACACCTTGGGACAGTTCTCTACATTGAAGGTGCTGTGTGTAAATAATGGGAGATTAGTGCTCAGGATCTGGCAGTAAGTAGATTGCAATCTTGTTTTATATGCAGTTCCATTTAGTAATGTAGTAAGTAAATAGGACACTACAGTTACCCATAATAAGTAGTTAGATTATATTGAATTTCCCAATGAATGGTTTCTACTTTCGAAAATTTTTGTTGCAAACATAATTTCTTCCTTGACTGGTTCAAACAATTAAGTGTGAGCAGAATACATCTCTCTTCTTGATCTTTCCTGGAAATTTCTCTCCTTGTCCCGTGACACATGCTTGGCTGTAAATCAGACACCTTCAGATAGCTTTCTTGAGTAGCTAGTAATCGTGTACAAGTCTGGTCAATGAAGGGCATCAGGCTATCTAGCTGTTGCAGGCATCCGATACTAGCCTAACCCTGATCCTCCTCCTCGTCCGCCATCCATATACTTAAGATTTCTGAATAGACTAGCTGGGGAGAGACTGTTTCCAGTGGCAGGAGGGTCGGTAACCAGAGGACACAGATTTAAGGTCACTGGCAAAAGAACCAGAGTGGGTGATGAGAATTTTACTTACGCAGCGAGTTGTTGTGATCGGGAACACGCTGCTGAAAGGTGTGGGAGCAGATTAAATAATAACTAAAGGGAATCGGATAAATACTTAAGAAGGAAAAAAATGCAGGGCAATGGGGAAAGAGTGGGGGGAGTGGGACTAATTGGATCGCTCTGTCAAAGAGCCAGCACTGGCACGAAGGGCCGAATGGCCTCCTTCTGTGCTGTATCATTCTATAATTGAAGCTGGCACATTGAATAAATTTAAGACAGAGATAGACAGTTTCGTAATCTGTTACGTTTAGAATAACTCCCCAAGACTGTTTATCTTAAGCTCAAACTGTTGTGACCTTGGTCTCTTTATTGTAACTCCAGAGGTGGGGATGGTTGGATGGTAGACTGCCTTTTATACCTGCTTGCCCGGGGTGTGCAGGTGACCCTTGGGTCTCCCACAGGTGCGCCCCCTGGTGGCAAGTCTTACAAATTGCTCGTGTTTACATACATAACATAACCGATAAGGGATTAAGGCGTTATGGGGAGCGGGCAGGGAAGTGGACCCGAGTCCACGATCGTATTAAATGGCGGAGCAGGCTCGAGGGGCCGAATGGCCTACTCCTGCTCCTATTTCTTATGTTCTTATAATTCTATGAGTATGACCAGGAGGAGTGCTGACTGGAGTGAATTGTCCCACAGTGTGCTCCTAATCCAGTTGAAACGGTCTTTGTGCAGGGTGGTTGCGTAAACACTGCTGGGTTGATGATTAAACAAAAATCCACTCTACACACTTATGTATGTTTTTGCTGATGGGTGAATTCAATTTTGAACCTTGAATTTTCAAATAGTGAAAGATGGGAGCGGTGGGCATCGAAAGAATCAATTCCACTGCTGCACTCTGGTATTAAAAATGTCTGGCCGACTCGAGGAAGGTGGTCGTGTAGATATTTGTAAATCAGCCAATTCATTTAACTTAAAATGAACAATACTGAACTAGAATGCAAACTGTCTACCTAAGGAAACATATGCTTGCCTTAGAGAGAATGCAATGAAGGTTCACCAGACTGATTTCTGGGATGAGAGGATTATCCTATGAGGAGAGATTGAGTAGACTAGGCCTATATTCTCTCGAGTTTAGAAGAATGAGAGGTGATCTCATTGAAACATATCTTACAGGGCTTGACAGGGTAGATGCAGAGAGAATGTTTCCCCCGGGCTGGGGAGTCTAGAACCAGGGGTCACAGTCTCAGGATAAGAGATCGGCCATTTAGGACTGAGATGAGAAATTCCTTCATTCAGAGGATGGTGAATATTTGGAATTCTCTACCCCAGAGAGCTGTGGAGGCTCAGTCGTTGAGTATATTCAAGATAGAGATCGATAGATTTTTGGATATGAAGGGAATCAAGGGATATGGGGATGGTGCAGGAAAGTGGAGTTGAGGTAGAAGGTCAGCCGTGATCTTATTGAATGCTCGAGGGGCCGAATGGCCTGCTCCTACTCCTATTTCTTGTGTTCTTATGATTCACCTGAGAGCATTTCAAAGATAAAAGGCATTAAGTAGGCATCTAGCAGGGGAAAAGAGGGTTTGGACGAAAGCAGAGAGGAAGGCAAAGCTTTTGAAAGCAGAAGTGAGCTGATGAGATACGTGTGGGCAGGGACTTGCAGAGGGTGGAGCATGTAGGATCTGAAGGGGCATCTACCGATGGGAAGGTGAGAGAATGAGGAGCTCACAGTAGGACCATCTGGCTATCATTGGGCTACAATGGCCGAGTGTAGGAAGCACATGTCTTTCATTGGCCTGCTGATTGGCGCAGTTCAGTGGTGGACTAAGAAAGCATTGGTGAGCGTTGAGAAGATGAAAGAGAGTTTACAGTACAGAGTTGGGCCATTCAGCCCAACAGGTTTATGCTCCACATGTGACTCCTTCCACCCTCGCCTATCTGCATATGCCTCTGTTCCTCATGTAGAAACATAGAAATTTACAACGCAGAGGGAGGCCATTTTGACCCATTGTGTCCGCGCTGGCCGACAAAGAGCCATACGGCCCTCGGTCAGCTGCCCTGAAGGTTACATATAAACCTATGAACAATGACAGAAAGGTAAAGAGCACCCAGCCAAACCAGTCCGCCTCACACAACTGCGACACCCCTTATACTGAAACATTCTACACACCACCCCAACTGAAGCCATGTGATCGCCTGGGAGAGGCAAAAACCAGATTTAAAAACCCAGGCCAATTTAGGGAGAAAAATCTGGGAAAATTCCTCTCCAACCCATCCAGGCGATCGAAACTAGTCCGGGAGATCACCCTGGCCATATTCGATTCCCGCATGGACTGGTCTAGCTTCCCCTTAAAGGGCCGCTTTTGCTTGCACACACAACTTTAAATGTTACCAGGAAAGATCATTGAAGCAGATACTGTAAATGGATGTGTTTGTGGGGAAAGGATTAGAGGGATGCAGCTAAAAGTGGGTAGGTTGGGTTGGGGGATTCGGTGAGAAGATGGGATTGAGATTTGGTGAGGTGGAGAGTGGGCTGTTCACCTATCAGAAAGACATAACGGCCTTTCTGAGGCACAAAGAGGCATTCAAAATGAGAGGGTATCGGGCAGTTCTGAGATTTTGAGGGGCGGGGGGGGGGGAAGGAACCAGTAACTTGGGGAAACATAATGTGAGGGTATGGGGATCACTGGGCCATTCTGCAGTCTTCATCATCACGGGCAGTCCCTCAGAATCGAGGAAGACTTGCTTCCACTCTTAGAATAAGTCCTTAGGTGGCTGAACAGTCCAATACGAGAGCCACAGTCCCTGTCACAGGTGGGACAGATAGTCGTTGGGGTAAGGGAGGGTGGGACTGGTTTGCCGCACGTTCTTTCCGCTGCCTGCGCTTGTTTTCTGCATGCTCTCGGCGATGAGACTCGAGGAGCCCAGCGCCCTCCCGGATGCACTTCCTCCACTTAGGGCGGTCTTTGGCCAGGGAGTCCCAGGTGTCAGTGGGGATGTTGCACTTTATCAGGGAGGCTTTGAGGGTGTCCTTGTAATGTTTCCTCTGCCCATCTTTGGCTCGTTTGCCATTAAGGAGTTCCGAGTAGAGCGCTTGCTTTGGGAGTCTCGTGTCTGGCATGCGGACAATGTGGCCTGCCCAGCGGAGCTGATCAAGTGTGGTCAGTGGGGATGTTGGCCTGGTCAATGACTCTAACGTTGGTGCGTTGGTACTCCCAGGGATTTGTAGGATCTCGCGGCGATCCTACACTTGCTGATTGCTCTGCACCACAGTGACTTCCTCAGACTCTGCCTTTCTACAATATATCTCTTCATGAATATTAAAATCATGATCAGCACGGCATCCTGTTCATTAGGGAAATATCACATTTTGTATGCACAGCACTATTCAGAGTTTAAAATAGTCAAGGAATTCACACTGTTGCAAGTTGAGTTATTATAACCGAGTCATGAGCTTTGAAGAAAGCATTCACCTTTTTATAAACAAGGCAATGATCTATTTATACGTAGCCCATATTACCGGATTTCTGCAGCTCATGACAGAAGGACAATATCGACCGAGATGTCCATTGGACCCATCAAACCAATTCATTCCATGGACCAGACACACTTTACACCATCATGGACCCTACACCATCCATTTAATCTCCTTCCATAGACTGTACCCCATCTATTCAATCTCCTTGGGACGGTGATGAGAAATTTCTGCACTCGAAGGATGGTGAATCTTTTGAATTGTCTACCCGAGAGGGCTGTGGATGCTCAGTCATTGAGTATATTCAACACAGAGATCAGTGTATATCACAATATATGTAAATGATTTGGATGAGGGAAGAAAATGTAATATTTCCAAGTTTGCTGACGACACAAATCTCGGTGGAGTTGTGAGGAGGATGCAAAGACGCTGCAAGGCGATTTAGATAGGTTGAGTGAATGGGCAAACACTTGGCAGATGCAGTTTAACCTGGATAAATGTGAAGTTATCCACTTAGGTAGGAAAAACATAAGGACAAAGTATTATTTAAATGGTGATGGCTTGGGAAGTGTCGATGTACAGAGGGACCTGGGTGTCCTTGTATATCAGTCATTGAAAGCAAACATGCAGGTGCAGCAAGCAGTTAGGAAGGCAAATGGTATGTTGGCCTTCATTGCAAGAGGATTTGGGTACAGGAGCAAGGATGTCTTACTACAGTTATACAGGGCCTTGGTGAGACCGCACCTGGAGTATTGTGTACAGTTTTGGTCTCCTTACCTAAGAAAGGATATACTTGCCATAGAGGGAGTGCAGCGAAGGTTCACCAGACTGATTCCTGGGATGGCAGGACTGTCGTATGAGGAGAGATTAGGCCTGTATTCATTAGAAGAATGAGAGGTGATCTCGTTGAAATGTATAAAATTCTGACTGGGTTGGATAAATTGGATGCGGGGAGGATGTTCCCCCTGGCTGGGAAGTCTGGAACAAGGGGTCACAGTCTCAGGATACGGGGTAGGACATTTAGGACCGAGATGAGGAGAAATGTTTTCAATCAGAGGGTGGTGAACCTGTGGAATTCTCTACCACAGAAAGCTGTGGAGGCCAGGTCACTGAATACATTTAAGAGGGAGATAGATAGATTTCTAGACACAAAAGGCATCAAGGGGTATGGGGAAAAAGCAGGATTATGGTGTTGAGATAGAGGATCAGCCATGATTTTACTGCAGAAGATAAAGGTACGCGGAGTCAGAGGAAATGTATTAGCATGGATTGAGAATTGGCTGGCTAACAGAAAGCAGAGAGTCGGGATAAATGGGTCCTTTTCGGGTTGGAAATCGGTGGTTAGTGGTGTGCCACAGGGATCGGTGCTGGGACCACAACTGTTTACAATATACATAGATGACCTGGAAGAGGGGACAGAGTGCAGTGTAACAAGATTTGCAGATGACACAAAGATTAGTGGGAAAGCGGGTTATGTAGAGGACACAGAGAGGCTGCAAAGAGATTTAGATAGGTTAAGCGAATGGGCTAAGGATTGGCAGATGGAATACAATGTCGGAAAATGTGAGGTCATCCACCTTGGGGGAAAAAAACAGTAAAAGGGAATATTATTTGAATGGGGAGAAATTACAATGTGCTGCGGTGCAGAGGGACCTGGGGGTCCTTGTGCATGAATCCCAAAAAGTTAGTTTGCAGGTGCAGCAGGTAATCAGGAAGGCGAATGGAATGTTGGCCTTCATTGCGAGAGGGATGGAGTACAAAAGCAGGGAGGTCCTGCTGCAACTGTACAGGGTATTGATGAGGCCGCACCTGGAGTACTGCATGCAGTTTTGGTCACCTTACACCAGGAAGGATATACTAGCTTTGGAAGGGGTACAGAGACAATTCACGAGGCTGATTCCGGAGATGAGGGGGTTACCTTATGATGATAGATTGAGTAGACTGGGTCTTTACTCGTTGGAGTTCAGAAGGATGAGGGGTAATCTTATAGAAACATTTAAAATAATGAAAGGGATAGACAAGATAGAGGCAGAGAGGTTGTTTCCACTGGTTGGGGCGACTAGAACTAGGGGGCACAGCCTCAAAATACTGGGGAGCCAATTTAAAACCGAGTTGAGAAGGAATTTCTTCTCCCAGAGGGTTGTGAATCTGTGGAATTCTCTGCCCAAGGAAGCAGTTGAGGCTAGCTCATTGAATGTATTCAAATCACAGATAGATTTTTAACCAATAAGGAAATTAAGGTTATGGGGAGTGGGCGGGTAAGTGGAGCTGAGTCCACGGCCAGATCAGCCATGATCTTGTTGAATGGCGGAGCAGGCTCGAGGGGCTATATAGCCTACTCCTGTTCCTAATTTTTATGTTCTTGTATTAAATGGCGGTGCAGACTCGAAGGGCTGAATGGCCTATTACTGCTCCTATTTTCTATGTTTCTAATGGATTTTTGGATACCAAGGGGATCAAGGGATATGGGGATAGTGCAGGAAGTTGGAGTTAAGGTCGATGATCAGCCATGATCGTATTGAATAGCGGTGCAGGCTCGAGGGGTCGAATGGCCTACTCCTGCTCCAAATTATGTTATATTCTTACGTTCCACAGACTCTGTCATATCTTGACAATCAAAAGCAAAATACTGCAGGTGCTGGAAATCTGAACTAAAAACAGAAAATGCTGGGAGCACTCAGCAGGTCAGGCAGCCTCTGTGGGGAGAGGAACAGAGTTAACGTTTCAGGCTGACGACCGTTCGCCCAAACTCCTTCCTATCCATTAAATGTCCTTCTACAGCTCCTGTTCCACCTGTCCTGTCTTGGACTCTACCCTACTCATTGAGTGGGAGAAAGCTCTGGGTGTTGCTGCAGATATTCAACCATCCTCATGTCTTCGCTTCTCAGCCCTGGCTGATTGCTTTCCCGAGATGAGACTTCTCTGGTCCGCGGAGTGCTTGACCAGTCTTTTCCCTCTCTCTCCCCTCTTCCCCCTCTCAGGTATCCACCCAGTTCTTCTTGGGCTGGGCTAGTTACATCCTCTTAACTAGTACTGGTGAGACTTTGCCCTGCATATCCACTATGGGGAGAAAGGCATTATTATTCACTTGCAGTTGTGCTCGAGGCTTGTTAATGATCCCCTATGTCATCGAGATAAGATCAGTTCTTCGAGTCTCTCTTAACTTCAAGCTTTAAGTCCCAGAAAGGTCCACATGATTATTTGAATTTTCTCCAGTGCATTTGTCTTTTTGAAAGTAGGTTTAAGTCAGTGTGTCGAAACAAGACATATTTTACCGTCTCTTAATATAATTTACTTTTTCCTGTGATGTAAAAACTGCAGCACTCCGTACTCGCTCGATTCTTCCCTTCTACAAACGACAGGCTTTTAAAAACCCAGGGCTGAAGTCTCCGAATCAATGCGGCATGATTCACACCGTTTCGCCTTTTACTGTTCTCAAATTCGATGGTGTCCTGGCTCATCGCCGTGTCCGTTACATAGCGCCTTTCACAACCACCAGACGTCCTGAAGTGCTTTACAGCCAATGAAGTACTTTTTAAAATCTGCCTTTCAAAATTATCAGTGCAATAAAATGGGATTTGTCTCAGACTAAGTGTGTCAGTCAGGGACTAAGGGGTTATGGAGAGCGGTCAGGAAAGTGGAGCTGAGTCCATGATCGGATCAGCCATGATTGTATTGAATGGCGGAGCAGGCTCGAGGGGCGGTATGGTCTACTCCTGGTCCTATTTCTTATGTTCTTATGACATTTCTCTGTGTATAGCTGGTGGCTTATCACACAACATGGCAAGAACCAGTCAAAAATTAAGAATTCCTCCAACCAGGTTAATACCTCTTCCAATCTCGGCTTGTATTCCCTCGAGTATAGAAGATTCAGGGGTGATCTGATTGAGGTGTTTAAAGGATTCGATAGGGTAGAGCGAGAAACTATTCCCTCCGGTGGGGGAAGTCCAGAACAAGGGGGCGTCACCTTAAAATTCGAGCCAGGCCGTTCAGGGGTGATGTCAGGAAGCACTTCTTCACACACAGCGCAGTGGGAATCTGGAACTCTCTTCCCCAAAAAGCTGTTGAAGCTGGGGGTCAATTGTAAATTTCAAAATTGAGATTAATGGATTTTTGTTAGGTAAAGGCTATTAAGGGTTACGGAACTAAGGGGGGTAGATGGAGTTCAGATCAGCCAGAATCTAAGTGAATGGTGCAACAGATTCGAGGGGCCAAATAGCGGCCTCCTGTTCCAATGTTCCAATCCTAAAGACACACCTATCCATTTAATGTTTGATGCACTTGATCCGCTCAGCACTGACTGCTTTCGCTGCTTGTTCCGAGCATTCAACACTCTGCGTGTGTGTGGGAGAATATACTCTAATCCTTTGTTTTGCTGGAGGCTTACATAAGAACATAATTTTGGTCTTCTGTCCTCTCATTCAGTTATGTAATCTGCTTACATTTGCATTCTGCATTTGCATTCGGCAACATTTCAAAGAGCTCTCCCTATGTCTCTCCTCCACCCCCCCTGCCCCACACCCCATCACAAAATCTTTTTTCTAATGAAAACCAGTTCATCTCTGATGCTTTGTTGTTGTTCTTTGAAGCCGATGTGATAAATTGATGTCCCTTTTGAAGCTAAGTTGTCTAACACTACGCATGATATTCCAAGCATGAGGTTAAACTAATTTTGCATTAGAAAGCAGAGGGCAGTGACTCAACCATATTTATTTACTACGTGTAAAAAGCAGGAACCAAAGGAAATAAAGACTTGCATTTATATAGCGCCTGCCACATCCTCAGGATGTCTCAAAGCGCTACACACCAAATGAAGTACTTTCGAAGTGTAGTCACTGTTGTAACGTAGGAAACGCGGCAGCCAATTTGCGCACAGCAATGTGCACAACATTTATTTATATAAGCACCTTTAACATGGTAAAACGTCCAAAGGCACTGTACAGCAGTGTTATAAGACAAAACAGATAAATTCGACACGTACCCACTTAAGAAGAAATTACGGCTGTTGACCGAAAGCTTGGTCAAAGAGGTAGGTTTTAAGGAGTGTCTTAAAGGAGGAAAGAGAGGTAGAGAGACGGGGAAGTTTAGGGAGGGAGTTCCAGAGCTTGGGATCCAGGCAGCTGAAGGCACAGCCACCAATGGTTGAGCGATTATAATCGGATGCTCAAGAGGCTAGAATTTGAGGAGCGCAGACATCTCAGGGGGAGGAGGGGGTTGTGAGGCAGAAAGAGATTCTTCATAGGCAGTCCCTCAAAATCGAGGAAGACTTGCTTCCACTCTAAAAGTAAGTTATCAGGTGACTGAACAGTCTAATACAGGAATTACAGTCTCTGTCACAGGTGGGACAGACAATGGTTAAAGGAAAGGGTGGGTGCGGAATCTGGTTTGCCGCACACTTCCGCTGTCTGCGCTTGGTTTCTGCATGCTCTCGGTGACAAGACTCCATGTGCTCAGCGCCCTCCTGGATGCTCTTCCTCCACTTAGGGCGGTCTTTGGCCAGGGATTCCCAGGTGCCGGTGGGGATGTTGCATTTTATCAAGGAGGCTTTGAGGGTGTCCTTGAAATGTTTCCTCTGCCCACCTGGGGCTCGCTTGCTGTGTAGGAGTCCCGAGTAGAGCGCTTGCTTTGGGAGTCTCGTGTCGGGCATGCAAACAATGTGGCCCGCCCAGCGGAGTTGGTCGAGTGTGGTCAGTGCTTCGATGCTGGGGATGTTGGCCTGAGTGAGAACACTGACGTTGGTGCGTCTGTCCTCCCAGGGGATTTGCAGGTTCTTGCGGAGGCAGCGCTGGTGCTATTTCTCCAGCGCTTTGAGATGTCTGCTGTACATGGTCCATATAGGAGGGCGGGTATCACCATTGCCCTGTAGACCATAAGGTTGGTGCCAGATTTGAGGGCATGGTCTTCAAACACTCTTTTCCTCAGGCGACCGAAGGCTGCTCTGGCGCACTGGAGGCGGTGTTGGATCTCGTCATCGATGTCTGACCTTGCTGATAATAGCCTCCCGAGGTATGGAAAGTGGTCCACATTGTCCAGAGCCGCGCTGTGGATCTTGATGACTGTGGGGGTCAGTGCTGTGTGGCGGGGTCAGATTGGTGGAGGACCTTTGTCTTATGGATGTTTAGTGTAAGGCCCATGCTTTCATATGCCTCAGTGAAGATGTTGACGATGGCTTGGAGTTCAACCTCTGAATGTGCACAGATGCAAGCGTCGTCCGCATACTGTAGTTCAATGACAGAGGATGGGACAGTCTTGGATCTGGCCTGGAGGCGGCGAAAGTTGAACAGATTCCCACTGGTTCTATTGTTTAGTTCTGCTCCAGCGGGGAACTTGTTGAATGTGAGGTGGAGCATTGCAACAAGGAAAATCGAGAAGAGGGTTGGTGCGATGACGCAGCCCTGCTTGTCCGGATGTGGATTGGGTCTGTGGTGGATCCGTTGGTCAGGATCATGGCTTGCATGTCATCGTGGAGCAGAAGGAGGATGGTGACAAACCTTTGAGGGCAGCCGAAACAGAGGGGAGTTGAGGGGAGTCGGAACATTTTTCACCCAGAGGGTGATGGGGGTCTGGGACTCACTGCCTGAAAGGGTGGTAGAGGCAGAAACCCTCATCACATTTAAAAAGTACTTGGACATGCACTTGAAGTGCCGTAACCTGCAGGGCTACGGACCGAGAGCTGGAAAGTGGGATTAGGCCGGAGAGCTCTTCAGCCGGCACAGGCACCATGGTGGTGTCCATGAACTTTAAAAGGTTGATAAAGTGCGGTGCCTAGAATCGGACACAATACTCCAGTTGAGGCCGAAGCAGGTTCATCATAGCTTCCATGCTTTTGTACTCTATGCCTCTATTTATGAAGCCCAGGACCCTGTATGCTTTTTTAACCGCTTTTGAGGGGGAAAAAAATTACGCATATGGTGGTTAGGATCTGGAATGCAGTGGCTGAATGGGTAGTAAGGGCATATTCACTGTGGTTTTCAAAAGGGAATTGGATAAGCACCTGAAAGAAAAAGAATTGCAGGGGAAAGGGTGGGGGAGTGGGACTGGCTCAAGTGCTCTTGCAGAGAGCCGGCATGGGCTCGACGGGCCGAATGGCCACCTCCTGTGCTGGAAATTTCTATGATTCTACATATTCTGCACGGGTTCTGCTTAGTACTGCGTACCTGTATACGGATAACCTCTGAACCCGTCGAGCACATTAGCTGGACCTTCCTCCCACCCCTCCTAATCATAGTGGGTAACCTAGTAATGTTCGGTCAGGAGGGGAGGGGTAGAGGCAGGGAATTGCAATTCCTAAACCCTACGTACACCTTAAGGTTGATCTCCGTTTGCAAGAAAGGCTTGATGAAGGAAGCCTCTGTGATGTCACAGGAACTGCAGGAGACCATTCAGCCCCTCGAACCTGCTGCGCCATTCAATGAGAGCATGGCTCATCTGTGTCTTAACTCCATCCACCCTACCTGCTTTGGTTCCGTAGCCTTTAATGTTCTTAACGAACAAAAATCTATCAATCTGAGTTTTGAAATTTGCAATTGACCCCCAGCCTCGACAGCTTTTGAGGGGAGGGGGGGCGGGGGGGAGGGGGGGAGAGGGGAGAGAGTTCCAGATTTTCCACTGCCCTTTGTGTGAAGAAGTGCTTCATCACCCCTGAACGGCCTGGCTTTAATTTTAAAGTTATGCCCCCTTGTTCTGGGCTCCCCCACCACCACCAACAGAGGAAGTCGTTTCTCTCGCTCTACCCTATCAAATCATTTAATCATCATAAACACCTCAATTAGATCCCCCCTTAATCTCCTACATGCGAGGGAATATAAGCCCAGTCTGTGCAACCTGCCCTCGTATTTTAACCCTTTTAACCCCATCTTGGTGAATCTGCGCTGCTCCCCCTCCACGGCCCGTAGATCCTGTTACTTCCCGGAAACTACACTCGCAGCGCTGCGGTTCCAGAGCAGTGTGCAAGATGCCCTACTCCGAAATGGGAATGGCAGTCTGACTATCCCAGGACTGGGAAAAGGAGTAAAGTTACAAACCTGGTAATTATAGGCGAGTTAGCCCAGCACAGCCTCCATAGCCGGAGAAATGCTCGAGAGCATTCAGGGGATATTAATAATGAACATTGAAAAAGCGCAGGGTCACAGGGAGCAAACTCCACAGCTTTAGAACAAATAGATCCTGCCTTGCAAAGCCACTGGTATTCTTCGAAGTGATAACTAAGCTCGTGCAGAAGGGTAATGTAGTTTATTTTGGCTTTTCAGAAGGTGTTTGATAAAGTTCCTCGTGTGAGACTATTAGGGACGGTTGTGGATTGTGAAAGATAGTACCGATTCTCTAAATGGACTGGTGATGAATGGAAAATGCTCCTACTTTGGAAAATGTAACTAGTGGTGTTCCTCAGTGTTCTATTGTGGGGCACCTTGCTATTTACAATATTTGTGTACGATCTAGAACACGTTGTCTGTTGTACAGCATTAACAGATTTGCTGATGTATGAGGATATGTAGGCCAGTAATGAGCAGAAAGGTGACTGACTGTCTTCAGTGAGACTTGGTCCAGTTAAGTGGCTAGCTGATCTGAATGTGGGGCAATATGAAGTGGGTGCACTAATATAAAGATCGCCATATTGTGGAGAGAACATGGAAGCACTGGAGAATGGGAAAACAAGATTTACAAGGCTGGGACCAGAACTGAGAGATTCCAGCTATTGGGAAAGATTGAACTGGTTGGGGCTTTTTTCTTCAGAAAAGAGAAGACTCAGAGGAGACCTGATAGAGGGCTTTGAATTATGAATGGGTTGGACACGTTTATGTGGAGAGAACGTTTCCACTTGTGGGAGAATCCATAACTAGGGGCCATAAATACAGGGTGGTTACTGATTAATCCAGTGGGGAAATGAGGAGAAATGTTTTCACTGAGTGGTTAGAATGTGGAACTCGCTGCCACAGGAAGTAGTTGAGGCCAATTGCTTCGATGCATTCAAAAGGAAACTAGACTTGTACATGAGAGAAAAGGGAATAGAGAGATATGCTGAAAGGCTGAGGTGAGGCAGATGGAATGGGAGGGGCTGGTGTGAAATACAAACACCAGCCAAATGGCCTGTTTCTGTGCTGTATTCTATGTAATCTTCACTTGCAGCGGCTGAGAGAGGACTTGGGAGTGATCACAACCCATGTCCTGAAGCCGGTATTACTGGTGCAAATCAGGAACTTGAGGGCACTGGATCACAAATCAGAAGTGCTTATACCGGCATTATACAGGTCAACGGTGATGCGAATTCCAGAGTATGATTTGCATTTTTGAGCATTCCACCTTCATGAAAAAAAAGATGTAGATACTTTACAAATGGTTGAGTGAAGAATGGTCAGGATAATCACAGACCTTGGGGTCCTGGAGAGAAGGCTGAGGGAGACACATGATTCAGGTTCTTAAAGTAATGAAATGGTCATATAAGCTTGAAGGAGGGAGGCTCTATAACTGGAATAATGAACACAGGACTAAGAGACACTTAGGAGTTACAACAAGGAAACGTGCCATTCGGCCCAAACAATCTGTCAGCCCAACCATCCATGTGAGCAAATAAACGAAAAACAAGAACTTGCATTCATATAGCACCTTTTGCAACTCGAGGGCATCCTAAAGCATTTACAGCCAATGAAGTACTTTTTGAAATGTAGTCGCTGTTGTAATAGAATCATAGACATTTACAGCACGGAAGGAGGCCATTTGGCCCATTGTGTCCGTGCCGGCCGATCAAGAGCTATCCAACCTAATCCCACTTTCCAGCTCTTGGTCCATAGCCCTGTCGATTACGGCACTTCAAGTTCACATCCAAGTACTTTTTAAATGTGGTGAGGGTTTCTGCCTCGACCACCCTTTCAAGCAGTGAGTTCCAGACCCCCACCATCCTCCGGATGAAGAAATTTTCCCTCAAACCCCTCAAAACCTCCCCCAATTACTTTAAATTTATGCCCCCTGGTTGTTGACTCCTCTGCCAAGGGAAACAGGTCCTTCCTATCCACTCTAACCAGGCCCCTCATAATTTTATACACCTCAATCAGGTCTCCCCTCAGTCTCCTCTGTTCCAAAGAAAACAGACCCAGCATCTCCAATCTTTCCTCATAGCCAAAATTCTCCAGTCCAGGCAACATTCTTGTAAATCTCCTCTGCACCCTGTCCAGTGCAATCACATCTTTCCTGTAATGTGGTGACCAGAACTGCACGCAGTACTCCAGCTGCGGCCTAACCAGTGTTTTATACAGTTCAAGCATAATCGCCCTGTTCTTGTATTCCACGCCTCGACTATTAAAGGCAATTATTCCGTATGCTGCCTTAACCACCTTATCTATGTGTCCTACTACCTTCAGGGATCTGTGGACCTGCACTCCAAGGTCCCTTTGTTCCTCTGCACTTTTCAGTGTCCTACCATTTAATGTGTATTCCCTTGCCTTGTTAGACCTCCCCAAATGCATTACCTCACACTTATCCGGATTGAATTCCATTTACCACTGTTCTGCCCACCTGACCAGTACATTGATATCTTCCTGCAGTCCACAGCTTTCTTCTTCATTATCAACCACACAGCCAATTTTAGTGTCATCTGCAAACTTCTTAATCATACCCCCAACATTTAATTCCAAGTCATTGATATATACCACAGAAAGCAAGGGACCCAGCACTGAGCCCTGCGGAACCCCACTGGATACAGCTTTCCAGTCACAAAAACACCCATCAATCATTACCCTCTGCTTCCTGCCTCTGAGCCAATTTTGGATCCAACTTGCCACTTTTCCCTGGATCCCATGGGCTTTTACTTTTGTGAACAGTCTGCCAGGTGGGACCTTATCAAAAGCTTTGCTAAAATCCATATACACTACGTCATACACACTGCCCTCATTTGACCCTCCTGGTTATCTCTTCGAAAAATTCAATCAGGTTAATCAGATACGACCTTCCCTTGACAAATCCATGCTTACTATCCTTGAATAATCCGTGTCTTTCCAAATGAATAAAATGCAGGAGCCAATTTACACACAGCAAGATCCCACAACAACAACTGTTTTTAGTGATGGTTGAGGAATAATTATTAGTAATAATTAAATTCACCCACCCTGTTCCCATATCCCTTCCTCCCCCTCTCCAATCCAATCTGCAATGTTGACAGTTTCTGCCTCAACCCCTGACCCTGGAGGGGCCGGAGGGGGGGGGTGTCCCACAGTCTCACCGTCTCACCACTCTGTGTGTGTGTGTGTGTGTGTGTGTCCCACAGTCTCACCGCTCTGTGTGTGTGTGTGTGTGTGTGTGTGTGTGTGTGTGTGTGTGTCCCAGTCTCGCCACTGTGTGTGTGTCCAACAGTCTCACAGCTCTGTCTGTGTGTATCCCACAGTCTCACCGCTCTGTCTGTGTGTATCCCACAGTCTCTCCGCTCTGTCTGTGTGTGTCCAACAGTCTCACCGCTCTGTCTGTGTGTATCCCACAGTCTCACCGCTCTGTCTGTGTGTGTCCAACAGTCTCACCGCTCTGTCTGTGTGTGTCCCACAGTCTCACCGCTCTGTCTGTGTGTGTCCCACAGTCTCACCGCTCTCTGTGTGAAGAGGCTTTTGCTGCCCTCGGCTCTAAATATCTCACATTGAATCTTGTATCTTTGGCTCCTCAACTACTGGAAACAGTCTGCTCCTATCTATTCTTCTCATCCTCAGCATCCGAGTGAATCTGTGCAGTACCCTTGCTAACGCCGTAATATCTTTGCTACAGTGTTAAGATCAGTACTGCAACTGAGGTCGTGGAGATTTTATATAGGCTCATTCCCTGAGGGGGATTGACAGGGTAGCTGCTGAGAGGCTGTTTCCCCTGGCTGGAAAGTCTAGAACCAGGGGGCACAGTCTCAGGATAAGGGGTCGGCCATTTAGGACTTTCTTAACTGAGGGTGGTGAATCTTTGGAATTCTCTGCCCCAGAGGGCTGTGGAGGCTCAGTCATTGAGTATATTCAAGAATGAGATTGATTGATTTTTGGACGAGGGGAATCGAGGGATATGGGGATCGGGCGGGAAGGTGCAGTTGAGGACTGTTATGTATTTAACCTCTTGTAACCTGCATTACACCTGTCCACCAGAGGGCCTACCTGTTGGAGTCCCAAGGGATCCCAGCATCCCTTGGGAGCACAGTACATAAGCAGGCCACCCACGAGGTACCTGCACTCTGGAACTACAATAAAGGAGCTAAGGTCACACTTGCTCATTACACACGGTACTCGGTCTGACCATTTATTAATAGTATAACAAGGTCGATGATCAGACATGATATTAAATGGCGGAGCAGGCTCGAGGGGCTGTGTGGCCTACTCCAGCCCCTAGTTCTTATGTTCTCGTCATTACTTCTAAGCCTTTATATTCTGGACCTTTTGTTATTAAAACCTAGAATTCCTTTAGCTCTCTTTACAGCCTTATCATCCTGAGGTGCTACACTTAATGTCCCTCTGCTCTTCCCCCTGTATAATTACCGCACTTTTATTTTTAACAAAATGTATCACCTCACGCTTACTGACATTGAATTTCATTTGCCACGTTTTAAGCCCTTTCCCCCTCATAATATTAATATCCTTTTGGAACATCTTTTAGTCTAATGAATTAGCTGTACCTCCTATTTTGGTATCATCTGCAAATTTCAACAACACTCCCTCTGGGCCTATATCTGAATCATTATAATCTGCAATGAACTGAAGTGGCCCCAGAACCTGAACCCTGTGAGACGCCACTACCCACTTTCAACCCCTCTGAGAAACTGCCCCGAACTCCAACTCTCTCTCTCTCCCTTCTAACCAAGTTTGAATCCAGTTTGACAACTGTCTCCTAATTTGGTTTCCATAATCTTCTCCAGTAATTTCCCTTGTGGTTCCCTGCTGTCGGCTTTCCGAAAGTCCACGTACATACATCCACGGCATTTCCCTCATCTGTTACCTCCTCAAAGAATTCTATGAGGTCTGTTGAGCACGATCGTCCCTTTTTGAAATCCTAACTGTCAACTTCTAACTACTTTCTCTCCTTAATTTCATCCTTAATTAGAGACTCACATTTTCCCCACCACAGATGTTAAACTAACTGGTCTGTAATTACCCGATTAACTCTGACTTTGCTTTTTAGAAATGAGTATTACATTGGCCACTCTCCTGGCTCACATCCACACTGAGTAGAGCCAGAAATGTAATGTGTTGGGTCTTGGCAATATTCTCCCTCAGGATGTCTCCCATCGGGGGTCCCTGGCATTTTGTCTTTCTTTCGCCGAAATAACTTGTCCTGCTCTTATTCACCAGGATTCACCTCCTCTACGATGTCCTTCTCCAGTAAACTTATTAAGACTGCTGCCAATTTTTGATCTTCATCCACAAATTCACTCAGTCGCTAACTGAGGTCTTGTATATCCATAGACCTTACAAATACAGACCTTCATCTTCCCGATCTTGTGTACGTTTCAGTTCCACACCAGGTGATTGAACCTCCCGAAAGTGCTTCTGCTTTTGTACCACCTTCATTCTATATGGCAATACTGGTTAAACTAACCTAGATATGCAAAACAGCAGTGACCCAGTTCATTATAACACACTTATTCAGCACTCCTGTAACTGGGGTAAGTGCGAGTGTTTCCAAAAAGTAGCATCCCTGTCACAGTTTATTTATTTCGTTTATTTCTAAGTGGCATTCTGCTGTCAGTACAGGACCACTCAGGAGCAACCTTAATTAGAAGTATTTAAATATGTATAGACAGCACAGCAACAAAGCTTTCTTTGTGTGCGTTTGTTTGCGTGTGCGTGCGTGTTTGTGTGTGTGTATGTATGTGTAGTGCATATGTATGTGTGCGTATATTGTTTCCTGCTCCCAGTAAACCTACCAGGTGGGATTGAATGTGCGTGTGTGGGAGGCAGAGAGTTTATGTAAGAGCTGGTACTGGATGTGAACTCATCTCGGGCACTGAGCGCTTTGAAGGATATGATACAAAATGCAATTTATTTAAATCCGAGCAAGGCTAAAGAGACTTTATTTTTCCGTTTGATAATTACAAGGAATTACATTCAATATGGGTCCATCTCACAAGCGAATGTATTTTTTATCCTGAATAATGACTGTATTGTAAATCCTGAGCATCTGAATGAATACTACAGGTAATTAAGAGTCAAGTGGTGGGTGTCATGTATGTAACCTTCATGTAACTGTAACCTTCATACAACTGTAACCTCATGCAACCACACTGTACACTGTATATATGTCCTGGAGATGCACACCTTGACCACAGGGGGTGAACTTGTGGGAGACACTCCTCACCTGGGCACTCAGGTATTTAAAGGGAGGTCCCACGCAGGGTCATCACTTCTTGGTCCTGGGAATAAAGGAAGGTCCTGCAGTGACCGTGTCTGCGGTACATGCCTCGTGTGATTCAGTAGCAAGGTGCAGGGACACATTTGGCGATGAGAAACAGGAATCACCGAACCACGAGGATGGCCACCGGTAGCACAGAGGAACGTTACTGTGTGGGTGAGGGCTGGGACAACTTCGTTGAGAGACTCCAGCAGAGTTTCGTCATGAAGGACTGGCTGGGAGCGGCAGCGGCTGACAAGCGGAGGGCGCATCTACTGACCAGCTGCGGACCAAAGACGTATGCGCTGATGAAAGACCTGCTCGCACCCGAAGAGCTCAGCCAGCTGATCAGTGAGCATCTCAAGCCGGTGAGTAGCGTACACATGGCCTTTCACCGGTTCTACACACACCGGCATCGGGAGGGACAAAACATCTTGGACTTCGTTGCGGACCTGCGGCGCTTGGTCAGTCTCGAAGTTCACAGACGCCTGCAGGGGGGAGATGTTAAGGGATTTCTTCATTGAGGGCATTAGTCATGCTGGGATTTTCAGGAAGCTCGTATAGACCAAGGACTTGACTTTAGAAAGGGCGGCGTTGATAGCTCAGACCTTCATGGCAGGGGAAGAGGAGACCAAGATAATTTACGCACGCAGCCCTGGTTCCAGCCGAGGGGTCTGCAATGCAGGATGATGCTAGGATACTGAAGTTCAAGCGGGTTCATGTGGCTGACGTCCACAGCTCATATACCAAAACTCCACCCATGATGATGAAAGTTTTATTGATTGGCATCCTGGTGCGCATGGAGCTGGATACAGGAGCCAGCCAGTCTCTTATGAGCGCCCAACAATTTGAGAGACTATGGCCACACAGAGCTAGCAGGCCAAAACTGGAGTGCATTGACAAGTGGCTACGGGCTTACACCAAAGAGATCATCCCAGTGCTGGGCAGTGCAAACTTGGTGGTAACACATAATGGATCAGAGAACCGGCTGCCACTCTGGATTGTCCCGGGAAATGGCCCCGCACTTTTGGGGAGGAGCTGGCTAGCCGAGATGAACTAGAAATGGGGGTGTGCACGCCATTTCATCTGTGGAGCGAAGCTCATGCTCACAGAAATTAGGGGCACTGTTTCAACCTGGTGTCGGGACTTTCAAGGGCATCAAAGCAGTGATACGCATCACCCCGGACGCCAGACCAGTGCACCACAAAGCCAGAACGGTGCCGTATGCGATGCGTGAGAAAATTGAAAGTGAATTGGACAGGCTGCTCAGAGAGGGCATAATTTCGGCCATTGAATTCAGTGACTGGGCAAGGCCCATCGTTCCTGTCCCTAAAGCAGATAGCTCGGTCAGGATTTGTGGCGACTACAAAGCCACCATCAACCAAGTGTCACTACAGGACCAATACCCGCTTCCGAGAGCGGAGGACCTCTTTGCCACGCTGGCAGGTGGCAAGCTGTTCACGAAGCTGGACCTCACTTCGGCCTACATGACTCAGGAACTGGCTGAAGAATCCAAGCTCCTGACCACCATCACGACGTACAAGGAGCTATTTATCGACAACAGGTGTCCGTTTGGCATTCGTTCAGCGGCCGCTATCTTCCAGAGGAACATGGAAAGCTTGCTTAAATCCATTCCTGGAACAATCGTATTCCAGACGACATCCTAATAACGGGTCGAGACACCGAGGAACACCTCCACAATCTGGAGGAGGTGCTACGCCGACTGGACCGGGTAGGTTTGCGGTTGAAAAAGCCCAAGTGTGTGTTTTTGGCCCCAGAGGTCAAGTTTTTGGGCAGGAGGGTTGCCGCAGATGGGATCCGGCCTACCGAAGCTAAAACGGAGGCGATTCGCCTGGCTGCCAGGCCCGGCAACACATCGGAGTTGCGATCATTCCTGGGACTTTTTAACTATTTCGGAAACTTTCTGCTGACCTTAAGCACATTGTTGGAGCTTTTACACGTGCTCTTGCGTAAAGGTTGTGAATGGTTTTGGGGGGACGGGCTTTCAATCGGGCGCGGAACCTGCTTTGTTCTAACAAGCTGTTGACCTTGTACGACCCCTGTAAAAAAAACTGGTTTTAATGTGTGATGCATCATCCTATGGGGTTGGGTGCGTGTTGCAGCAGAGTAATGCTAACGGCCGACTCCAACTGGTAGCTTATGCCTCCAGGTCACTCTCCCAGGCAGAGCGTGGGTACAGCATGGTCGAAAAGGAAGCACTCGCTTGTGTTTACAGGGTGAAAAAGATGCATCAGTACTTTTTTCGGTAGGCGGTTTGAGCTAGTAACGGACCACAAGCCGTTAACATCGCTGTTGTCCGACAGCAAGGCTGTCACTGCCAATGCGTCAGCTCGCATACAGCGATGGGCTCTCACGCTGGTCACGTATGACTACACCATACGGCACTGGCCAGGCACCGAGAATTGTGCTGACGCACTCAGTTGGCTCCCACTGGCCACCATTGCGGGGGCGTCGGAGCAAAGCGCTGAGCTGGTCATGGCCGTTGAGGCTTTTGACACCACAGGCTCTCCCATCACAGCCTGCCAGATCAAAATCTGGACCAACAGAGACCCCCTCCTGTCCAGGATAAAGAAATGTGTTCTGACTGGGGATTGGGCGTGCCCCGAGGAGGTCAGACCATTTCACAGACGGATGGATGAGCTCTCCATCCAAGCCGACTGCCTGCTATGGGGCAGCCGGATAGTCATGCCCCAGAAAGGAAGGGAAGCGTTCATCAGGGAACTCCACAGCGAGCGCCCTGGCATCGTGCTAATGAAGGCCATTGCCCGGTCACATGTATGGTGGCCGGGGATTGACTCAGACCTGAAACACTGGGTTCGCAGGTGCACGACGTGTGCCCAGCTGGGCAATGCCCCCTGGGAGGCCCCCCTCAGTTCATGGCCCTGGCCTACCAGGCCATGGTCACATGTTCACTTGGACTACGCAGGCCCGTTCATGGGAAAAATATTCTTGATCGTTGTCGATGCATACTCGAAATGGATCGATTGTATCATATTAAACTTGTGCGACATCCATCACAGTGGAGAGTCTGCGTACGGTTTTCGCGATCCACGGCTTGCTGAACATTCTGGTCAGCGACAATGGACCGTGCTTCACCAGCCATGAATTCCAGGCGTTTATGTCGGGTAATGGCATCAAACACGTCCGGACAGCGCCGTTCAAGCCGGCTTCCAATGGCCAGGCGGAATGGGCGGTCCAAGTCATAAAACAGGGCATGCTCCGTATCCAAGGACCCTCCCTTCAGTACCGCCTAACGTGCCTCCTGCTGGCCTACAGGTCCCGCCCGCATTCACTCACGGGAGTCCCGCCAGCGGAACTATTCATGAAGCGCACGCTTAAAACACGGCTCTCCCTCGTTCATCCAGCCCTGGCAGACATTGTTGAGGGCAAGCGCCAGTCCCAAACCGAGCTCCATGATTGAAACTCAAGGGGGAGGTGTATAGAAATAGATGACCCGGTATTTGTTCTTAACCATGCTTTGGGACCCAAGTGGCTTGAGGGCACCGTAATTGGCAAAGTGGGGAATAGGGTCATAGTGGTCAGACTTAACAATGGGCAGATATGCCGCAAACACTTGGACCAAGTAAAGAAAAGGTTCAGCATAGACACTGAGGAACCTGAGGAAGAGCACGAGATGTTACCCACACCACTGCCAGTGGATGAGCAACAAGGACATTCACCAACATGCACAGTCCCTGCGGCCAGCCCGGACAGGCCGGAATCACCTCAGGTGACAGAGGCACATGCCAAGGCCCAACCACCAGAGCCCCAACTGCAGCGCTCCACGAGAGAGCGTCGACCACCTGACAGACTTAACCTTTGACACAAAAAGACGTGAGGGGAGAGGTGATGTCATGTATGCAACCTTCATACAACTGTAACCTTCATGCAACTAACACTGTACACTGTATATATGTCCTGGAAATGCACACCTTGACCACAGGGGGTGAACTTGTGGGAGACACTCCTCACCTGGGCACTCAGGTATTTAAAGGGAGGTCCCACGCAGGGTCATCACTTCTTGGTCCTGGGAATAAAGGAAGGTCATGCAGTGACCGTGTCTGCAGTACATGCCTCGTGTGATTCAGTAGCAAGGTGCAGGGACACTACAGAGGGAGGGGGCAGAAATAAGAGGAATTTATTTAAGCTCGTTCACTCGTACTATCCCCGCATCGGGAAAGTAGTCAGGTGATCTTTGAAGCATCGGAACATTACATTCCGCATGTAAACACTAACGAGCTGCAATCCGTAGGTTGCTTGACCCGGCACCTTACCCTAGCCGTGGCTCAGTGGCTCGCACACTTGCCTCTGAGTCAGAATGTTGTGGGTTCAAGTCCCACTCCATCGCAAAATCCAGGCTGACACTCCAGTGCAGAGGGAGCGCTGCACAGTCGGAGGTGTGTCTTTCGGCAGAGACGTTAAACCGGGGCCCCGTCTTCTCCTCAGCTGAACGTAAAAGATCCCACGGCACTATTTTGAAGATGAGCACGGAAGTTCTCCCCAGCGTCCTGTCCAATATCTATCCCTCGACCAACATCACTGAAAAAAAACAGATTATCTGTTTATTTTTCACATTACTGCTTGTGGGATCTTGCTGTGCACACATTGGCTGCTGTGTTTCCCACAGTACAGCAGTGACTACGCTTCAAAAATACCTAAAGCACTTTGGGACGTTTTGGCACCACAGAACCTGCGTGGGTTGGTGTTGAGAGATCGTTAATCTCTCCGCTTTGTTTTTAAAGAGTGTGCGGATTACGGTGGCAGGCAAAATCAGTTTAAAAACAATGAATCAATGGATGGTGTCTGGCATCCATTGGTGTTCAGGCTGGTCATTTGTACCCAGCAGAAGAGAGAACACATTTCCTGGCTTGCGTGTTGTACAGATGTATTGCTGTCAAATTGGCAATCGTGGAATAGACAAATCTGCACGCAGTGGCACTTTAATTAGTGTAGGTTTTGTTTGAACCATATGCTGTCTGCAAAGCCCAACCATATCACAAGATAAATCTCTGGTTCACTGGGGTGTGTGGCTGCTGTGAGCAGTGTATGCAAGGACACGTTGCTTGCCCATCCCTGGTAGTCCGGAGTGGCTAGCTGGGCCACATCAGGGGGCACTACCGCTAACCTATAGCGTGGGACGTGTGTGGGCTGGATGGGGTGGGGGCGATCGGCCCCTCTCTCTGCAGGACATTCGTGAAACCGTTTGGGTTTTTCAGCAATAATCTGATGGGATTTGTGATTTTTTTTCTCGTGCTAGCCCACAAGTTACCAAGTGTTAACAGAGGGTAGAACACTCGCCTCCGAGTCAGAAGGTTGTGGGTTCAAGGCCCACTGCAGAGACTCGAGCACATAATCCAGGCTGACACTCCCAATGCAGTGCTGAGGGAGTGCTGCCATGTCAGAGGTGGCGCCTTTCGCATGAGCTGTTAAACCGAGGCCCCAGCTGCTCTCACAGGTGGGCTTAAAAGATTCCATGGGTACTATTCAAAGAAGTGCAGGGGAGTTCTCCCCCGCTGTCCTGGTCAATATTTATTTGCTCAACCAAAGACACTAAAACACAATATCTAATCATTATCACATTGCTGTGTGCGAGAGCTTGCTGTGCGCAAATTGGCTGCCACATTTCCTACATTTCAATAGTGTCTACACTTCATTGGCTGTAAAGCGCTGGGACATCCTGAAGTTGTTAAAGGCACTATATAAATGCAAGCTCTTTTTCCACAGGTTTATTGAACTCTGTTTCACAACCCACGGTGGGCTATGAGCTCTCAAATCCGCTGGGTGACTGCAGTATTATAACCATTATACTGTAATGATACCCGCCCTCCTGTATGGCTCAGAAACGTGGACCATGTACAGTGGACACCTCAAAGCGCTGGAGAAATACCACCAACGTTGCCTCCGCAAGATCCTGCAAATCTCCTGGGAGGATAGACGCACCAACGTCGGTGTTATCGATCAGGCCAACATCCCCAGCACTGACCACACTCGACCAGCTTCGTTGGGCGGGCCACATTGTCCGCATGCTCGACACGAGACTCCCAAAGCAAGCGCTCTACTCGGAACTCCTACACGGCAAGCGAGCCCCAGGTGGGCAGAGGAAACATTTCAAGGACACCCTCAAAGCCTCCCTGATAAAGTGCAACATCCCCACCGACACCTGGGAGTCCCTGGCCAAAGACCAGTCCGCCCTAAGTGGGGGGAAGAGCATCCGGGAGGGCGCTGAACACCTCAAGTCTCGTCACCGAGAGCATGCAGAAAGCAAGCGCAAGCAGCGGAAGGAGCGTGCGGCAAACCAGTCCCACCCACCCCTTTCCTTCAACCACTGTCTGCCCCACCTATGACAGAGACTGTAATTCCCGTATTGGACTGTTCACTCACTTTTGGAATGGACACAAGTCTTCCTCTATTTCGAGGGACTGCCTATGATGATGTACTATTTCGTGTGTTACAGTGGACAGCAATGATGCACATTCGCAATGCATTGCTGAGGGACAATTTGCTTCCTGTGGTTTTTCAGGCAAGCTGTTGTTTCTCTCTGTCCGTCCCACCAAAGGGGATTGTTGCCCTTACTGGCGGTTCCTGCCTGTTAGAACAAACATCTTAACTTATGAGGACAAGTGACATAAGAATAAGCTTGGCTTTTAGAAGATTTGGGGGTGATCTAATCAAGGTGTTTCAAATGACAAAGGGAGTTGATAGGGTAGCTGGAGAGAAAGTATTTCCTCCGGTGGGGGTGAAGTCCAGAACAAGGGCGCGTCACCTTAAAATTAGAGGCAGGCCGTTCAGGGGTGATGTCAGGAAGCACGTCTTCACACAAAGGACAGTGGGAATCTGGAACTCTCTCCCTCATAAGGTTGTGAATGCCTGGGGGGCCAGTTGGAGCTTTCAAGACTGAGCTCGGTTTTATTGTTGGATGAAAGTATCAAGTGGTATGGAGCAAAAACGGGAACGTGGAATTGAGGTGCAAATCAGCCGTGATCTAATTAAAAGGTGGAACAAGCTTGAGCAGTTAGATGGCCTCCTACTGTTCCTAATGTTGAACGGGAGAGATAAAAAGAAGAAAACAATCCTGTAAATTCAGCCAGCCTGGAATAGTGATAACCAATTTAAGGTAATTGGCAAAAGGACCAGAGGGAAGATGACAATTTTTTACACATCAAGTTGTGATCAGGAATGCATTGCCTGAAAGGGTGGTGAGAGCAGATTCAATAATAACTTTCAAAAGGGAATTGCATTAAATAGTTGAAAAGGAAAAAAAATTGCAGGACTGCGGGGAAAGGGCAGGGAGTGGGACTAATGGGATCGCCCTTTCAAAGGATCCGGCACTGGCCTGATGGGCCGAATGGCCTCCTCCTGTCCTGTGGGCCGAAATTTGTGATCAATGGCGAAGCAAAGATGTTCACTGCTGACCCTGAAATAAGCTACTCTCAAACATCCCGCCATCTCTGTGGCGAGAAGTTCAGCTCTTCCAACGTTCAGTGAAGACATAGCAACATAGAAAATAGATGCAGGAGTAGGCCATTCGGCCCTTCGAGCCTGCACCACCATTCAATAAGATCATGGCTGATCATTCACCTCAGTACCCTATTCCTGCTTTCTCTCCATACCCCTTGATCCCTTTAGCCGTAAGGGCCACATCTAACTCCCTCTTGAATATATCTAACAAACTGGCCTCAACAACTTTCTGTGGCAGAGAATTCCACAGGTTCACAATTCTCTGGGTGAAGAAGTTTCTCCTCATCTCGGTCCTAAATGGCTTACCCCTTATCCTTAGACTGTGACCCCCTGGTTCTGGACTTCCACAACAACAGGAACATTCTTCCTGCATCTAACCTGTCCAATCCCGTCAGAATTTTATATGTTTCTATGAGATCCCCTCTCATTCTTCTAAATTCCAGTGAATATAATCCTAGTCGATCCAGTCTTTCTTCATATGTCAGTCATGCCATCCCAGGAATCAGTCTGGTGAACCTTCGCTGCACTCCCTCAATAGCAAGAATGTCCTTCCTGAGATTAGGGGACCAAAACTGTACTCAATATTCAAGGTGTGGTCTCACCAGGGCCCTGTACAACAGTAAGACCTCCCTGCTCCTATACCAGTGTAAGTTCATGGGGAATCCCTAGCGCCAGCTGCTGTGACATCAGCACGTTGTCTAGGCAGCCAATCACAATGCAGAATTCTCACCGACCGGGAACCAGGAAGTGAAGAAGATCCCTTTATTCTATCTTTTTAAAAAATGTTATAGAGAGCAAAACAAGGATTGGGGCTCTCGCACGGGGAAAAGGTAAACCTCACAAAGATGAACAAACTTTAAAAAAAAAATTTGCTTTAAAGTTTCTTAAAAATTGTATTTTATTAAAATGATAAATTTGACACTTCACAAAACTAAAATGAGTTTTTCAGTGCCGTAATATTTGTTTAGCAGACAAAATACGCTGTTAAACCCCAGTTACACCTAATCCAGAAAGAATTAACTTTTAATGAGGTATTTAGCAGCCAAAGCTTTTGTCCGTTTTCCTGATCTCACGGAATGCACAGATTGGCAGTTGTGGGGCGTTCACAGCACAGCCGGTGTTGGAGCAGTGAATGACAGGATGTGCAGGCTGCGCTCAAACATGGAAATCCGGAAGCTGCGGTCAGTTTCAAAGGGATATTGGGCCAAAGATTGCAGGCGGATGCCTCGGACCACAAAAAAACCCCACAAAAATACCTGGTAGTCCCGGAGGAACGAACACTTCGGGTCCCAGGCCGAGTTGCAGAGGCCTGAGCATCCCAGGAGCGTAGCACTTCCTGGGGGTCACGTGGGCTTGGACCACCAATCACAATGTAGTACTGTATTCTCATTCGTATTAATGCGAGCTCCGAGCACTGCCAATGGGAATACACCTAAAATCAAAAAACACAAACATAAATTTACAAAAACACTTCACTTTATAAAACAAAAATTTATAAAAATTAAATGTTTTAGTGAAAAATGTATTTTTTGGAATTTTTATAAATGTTTTAATAGTGTTAAACTTCCCTTCATTGGGCAGAGTTTTTAATATAAAAATAAGTAATTACATTTATTTTTTTCTATCTTTTAAAACTATTATGGTACTGCTTTTACTGGGTGTAAGAGTTTGAAGGAAATTCGTTGGGCAAATAGCTCAAATCTCTGCCCGCAAAGGGATGCGCGCGATCTGTCAAATTAAGTTTTGACGGATTGCAAGTGCCGGGTTTATGCACATGCGTTTCATGCGTCTAAACCCGTAACTTGCGGGGCCTTTTCGGGCACGTGTGCACATCGTACGCACCCAGAGAGGCCACAGTGTACGGCCCAGTAACAGCCAACGCTGAGAGTTAACTGTGATTAGCCACCGCAAATGCCGGGCCCGTGATTCTATAGTGCTGGAAACGTCAATTGGAACCCAAAAAGACAGGTTAACGTAGGGGACTCTTGGTCAAAACTCTTCTAATGAAAAGTTTTCACCCAAAACACGCAGTAGTTTTGTTTTTCTCCTTTCAGCACTGAGGAAACATAGGAAATAGGTGCAGGAGTAGGCCATTCGGCCCTTCGAGCCTGCACCGCCATTCAATATGATCATGGCTGATCATTCACCTCAGTACCCCACCTCAGCCTTCTCTCAATACCCCCCTAATCCCTTTAGCCATCTAACTCCCTTTTGAATATATCTAACGAACTGGACTCAACAACTTTCTGTGGCAGAGAATTCCACAGGTTCACAACTCTCTGGGTGAAAAGGTTTCTCTTCAGCTCGGTCCTAAATGGCTTACCCCTTATCCTTAGGCTGTGTCCCCTGGTTCTGGACTTCCCCAACATCAGGAACATTCTTCCTGCATCTAACCTGTCCAATCCCATCATAATTTTATACGTTTTTATGAGATCTCCTCTCATTCTTCTAAATTCCAGTGAGTATAAGCCAAGCCAATGCAGTCTTTCCTCATATGTCAGCCCTGCCATCCCGGGAATCAGTCTGGTGGATCTTTGCTGCACTCCCTCAATAGCAAGAATGTCCTTCCTCAGATTAGAAGACCAAAACTGCACACAATACTCAAGGTGTGGTCTCACCAAGGCCCTGTACAACTGCAGTAAGACCTCCCTGCTCCTGTACTCAAATCCCCTCGCTATGAAGGCCAACATGCCATTTGCTTTCTTTACTGCCTGCTGTACCTGCATGCCAACCTTCAATGACTGATGTACCATGACACCCAGGTCTCGTTGCACCTCTCCTTTTACTAATCTGTCATCATTCAGATAATATTCTGCCTTCCTGTTTTTGCCACCAAAGTGGATAACCTCACATTTATCCACATTATGCTGCATCCGCCATGCACCTTCTCATTGTCCCCACAGTTCCAGGTGGCACCTTCCAGCTTGGGAAGCTCAAGACAGCTGGATTGAAAATCCCCTGATTTGCTGACTCTCGGAACAGAAATTAGTCGCGCTATTATCTGATTTGTAAAACAAGTCGACTATTGCCACGGAATTTTTATCTGTGATATGTGACTTAATTGTTTGTCAATTGCATAATAACGGCAGAGATTTTGCATATAAATTTAATTTGCTTCAGTATGAACGGGAATGGACTGGGGAACTCTGGCTGCCGATAGATGATACATTTTTTTTGCCAATTTTGATTGTCAGTTGCAGCTCCTTAATGTGATTTATCTTTTTTTAAATTAAGTGTTTGTGCCACGGGGGCAATGAATAAACTGTAACTCCTCTTAATGGCCGCAGATATTGAAGGAGCTGAAGGATGAAGACTGGAACATGGGTAACATCATCTACACGCTGACAAACCGGCGTTACGGGGAGAAGTGTATCGCCTACGCTGAGAGCCACGACCAGGTAACTCCTCGCGTAGGTTTCATTGGGGCTTGCTGTTTGTGGGCACTGTGTACACGTCTGCTCCATCACCAAGATCGCCTGCCGCGTTTCCCACATCGCAACCGTGACTTCACTTCAAAAAGTACTTCATTGGCTGTAAAGCACTTTGCGATGCCCAGTGGTTGTGAAAGGTGCTATACAAATGCAAGTCTTTCTTTTCCTTTCTTTTCCTTTCTTTTCCTTTCTTTTCCTTTTCTTTTCCTTTCTTTTCCTTTCTTTTCCTTCCTTCCTTCCCTACCTTACCCCTCCTGCTCTCCCGCTCCCGCTCCCGCTCCCGCTCCCGCTCCCGCTCTCGCTCTCGCTCTCTTTCTCTTTCTTACGCTCTTTTTCACGCGCTCTCGTTTGCGTTCTTTCTCGCTCTCGCTCCTCTCTCCTCTTTCCTTTCTTTTTTCACGTTCTCTTTCGCTCTCGCTCTTTTTTTTCTCTTTCTCGCTCCTCTCTCTCTCCTCTTTCCTTTCTTTTTTCACACGCTCTTTCTTTCTTTCTGTCTCAACTTGCACCAAATCCCGTTCACCCATCATCCCAGTGCTCACTGACCGACATTGGCTCCCAGTCCACTAACAGCTCGATTTTAATATTCTCTTCCTCCTGTTCAAATTCCTCCATGGCCTCGCCCCTCCCTATCTCTGAGATCTCTGCGCTGCTCCAACTCTGGCCTCTTTCACATCCCCGATTTCCATCACTCCACCATTGGTGGCTGTGCCTTCAGCTGCCTGGGCCCTAAACTCTGGCATTCCCTCCCTGAGCCCCCCTCTCCTCCTTTAAGATGCTCCTTAAAACCTACCTCTTTGACCGAGCTTTTGGTCATCTGTCCTAATATCCCCTTATGTGGCTCGGTGTCTGATTACGCTCCTGTGAAGCGCCTTGGGACGTCTTACTACGTTAAAGGCGCAATCTAAAGACAAGTTGTTGTTCTGTGCCGAGTTCACTGACCTCCGCTGTGGTGGGAGTTCAAAAGCTCTGGTTGACCTCAGTACGCCAGGGCGGGGCCAGGACACCTGCAGAAAGCATCGGGTGAGGTCAGGATTGGGGTTGCCTGTGATGACTCAGTTGCATGAAGAATGTCATTAAGAGGGTCACTGCGGCGGGTGTATTGTACCCGTGGAAGTGGGCAGGAAAGAACAGAAGTTTTCATTTGGCACCATCTGACCGTGTGTATCCACTGGCATGTCCCACCACAGAGAGTGGTAGAAGCAGAATCTATAATGGCTTTTCAAGCAGATGAATATTTCATAGAATGATACAGCACAGAAGGAGGCCATTTGGCACATCGTGCCTGTGCCAGCTCTTTAGTAGAGTAGTCCCACTCAGCTGCCCTTCCCCCATAACTCTGAATATTTTCCCCCTTAAAGTATGTACCCAATTTCCTTTTGAAAGTTATTGAATCTGCTTCCATCACCCTTTCAGCAGCGTGTTCCAGATCTCAACAACTCGCTGCGCAATAAACATTGTCCTCATCTTCCTCTGGTTCTTTGGCCAATTACCTTCAATTTGTGTCCTCTGGCTACTGACCCTCCTGCCACTGGAAACAGTTTCTCTCTACTTACTAACAAAACCCCTATCAATTTTGAACACCTATTAAATCTTCCCTTAATAGAAACATAGAAAATAGGTGCAGGAGTCGGCCCTTTGAGCCTGCATCACCATTCAATAAGATCATGGCTGATCATTCACCTCAGTACCCCTTTCCTGCTTTCTCTCCGTACCCCCTGATCCCTTTAGCCATCAGGGCCATATCTAATTCCCTCTTGAATATATCGAACGAACTGGCATCAACAACTCTCTGCGGTAGAGAATTCCACAGGTTCACAACTCTCTGAGTGAAGAAGTTTCTCCATATTTCGGTCCTAAATGGCTTACCCCTTATCCTTAGACTGTGACCCCTGGTTCTGGGCTTCCCCAACATTGGAAACATTCTTCCTGCATCTAACCTATCCAGTCCGGTCAGAATTTTACATGTTTCTATGAGATCCCCTCTCATTTTTCTAAACTCCAGTGAACCCAGTCCATCCAGTCTCTCCTCATATGTCAGTCCAGCCATCCCTGGAATCAGTCTGGTGAACCTTCGCTGCACTCCCTCAATAGCAAGAATGTCCTTCCTCAGATTAGGAGACCAAAACTGAACACAATATTCCAGGTCAGGTCTCACCAAGGCCCTGTACAACTTCAGTAAGACCTCCCTGCTCCTCTTAAATCCTCTAGCTATGAAGGCCAACATGCTATTTGCCTCCTTCACCGCCTGCTGTACCTGCATGCCAGCTTTCAATGACTGATGTACCATGACATCCAGGTCTCGTTGCACCTCCCCTTTTCCTAATCTGCCGCCATTCAGATAATAATCTGCCTTCGTGTTTTTGCCCCCAGAGTGGATCACCTCACATTTATCCACATTATGCTGCATCTGCCATGCATTTGCCCACTCGCCTAACCTGTCCAAGTCACCCTGCACTCTCTTAGCATCCTCCTCGCAGCTCACATCGCCATCCAGCTTAGTGTCATCTGCAAACTTGGAGATATTACACACAACTCCTTCATCTAAATCATCTTCTCGGCACTGAGGAGAACGACCCCAGCTTCTCCAGTCAGTGCGTCCTGCGCTGAAGCACAGGATTTAATGAAGTGAATTCAGCTTGACCTTCCATGTTATATTCTTTACAAACCCGTCGGCTATGCGGGTAATTGGTCTCGGGCACTCTATTCATGTTGGTTTCCTTACACAGGCCCTAGTTGGGGACAAGACCTTGGCATTTTGGCTGATGGACGCAGAGATGTATACGAACATGAGCGTTGTGACCCCCCTGACGGTGGTGGTAGACCGCGGCATCCAAATACATAAAATGATCCGGCTCATCACGCACGCTCTGGGAGGGGAAGGGTACCTCAACTTCATCGGTGAGTCTGCGACAGCGACTCCGGGACCTCAGCGGGAACGTCGGGCGGGTTTCTTTTGGCGCCAGAAGTAGAACGGGCTTTTTGTTGTGTTGTGCAAGGCAAAATGAGATGGTCATGGGACAAGTGAAGAAACAGAAGATGTGTCTCGAAGAATTAAAAACAGAAAATACAGGAAACACTCAGCGGGTCGGGCAGCATTTGTGGGGGGAGAGAGAAACCGAGTTGGTTCGGGTCGGTGACCCTTTGTCAGAACTGGGAAAAGTTCGAGATGTAACAGGTTGTTAAGGAAGTGCAGGGGAGGGGGCAGAGAAAAGGGAAGGGGAGGGAAGAACAAAAGGGAAGGTCTGTGATAGGGTGGAAGGCAGGAGAGATTAGAGAGACAAAAGGGATGATGGGCAAAAATGAGATGGCAATGGCGCAAGTTAGGAAACAAAAGATGAGTCTAGATGGGGTGTGAATGATGGAATCATCGCCAGCTGCCCTGGGGAAGAGAAAAAAAGGGATGTTTTTTTAAAAAAAAGAGAGAAAATAATTGGGGCAGCGGTTGTGGTCTGAAATTGTTGAACTCCATGTTGAGTCCAGAAGGCTGTAAAGTGCCTAAACGAAAGACGAACTGCCGTTCCTCGAGCTTGTGTTGAGCTTCATTGGAACAGTACAGGAGTTCTGACGAAGGGTCATCGACCCAAAACGTTAACTCTGTTTCTCTCTCCACAGACGCTGCCTGACCTGCTGAGTATTTCCAGCATTCTCTGTTTTTATTCCAAATTCCAGCATCTGCAGTATTTTGCTTTTGTATTTGTTGTGTTTTTGTTGCGCTGGTGTCAGTTGTAACTCAGTGGGTCGCTCGCTCGCCACCGCGTCAGAAAGTCATATGTTCATGTCCCACTCCAGAGTCTGGAACCCCTAATCAAGGCTGACACTCCCAGTGCTGTGCTGAGGGAGCGCTGCACTGTCAGAGGCTCCATCTTAAGGATGAGACGTTAAACCGAGGCCCCGTCTGCTCTCCCAGGTGGACGTAAAAGATCCCACGGCCAATATTTTGGAGAAGAGCAGGGGAATTCTCCCTGGTGTCCTGACCAATATTTATCCCTCAACCAACATAACAAAAGCAGATTATCTGGTTATTATCACATTGCTGTTTGTGGGATCTTGCTGTGCTCAAATTGGCTGCCGCGTTTTCTACATTGCAACAGCGACTACACTTCAGAAGTGTTTGTGATGCACTTGGAGACATCCTAAAGGTGTGAAAGGTGCTATATAAGCCTTTGTTCTGTAGATGATCTTGAGTTCTCTGTCTAGTTTTGTTCTGTGAGATTCAGTCAAGCCCAGTATACAATATGGAGTGTCAGTATTATGGGTCACTCTGGTAAAACTAGCTTCTTCAACCTGGAGAGACGAGCCTTAGAGGTGACCTGATACAAGTGTGAGCTATTAAACCGAATGAAAATGCAGATCCCTTGTAAGATTCTAGCTACCGCCGTTCCTTACTAACGATTAGGCTTGAGAGTCTAGTGTCAGCATTTATTTAGAAATAAAAGATTAGCATATTTTATGTCTTTTACTGTACTTTATATTCCATACATCAGCAGTAGTAAACATTGCGTGCGCTGTAATTTATGTCGTTCAGTCCGCTGGATGGGACACTTGTATATTAATGACAAGTTGCTCCGTTATCACCTGAAAGACAGCTGACTTGATGCTTGGCAACAGCTGCAACTGGGCTCCTTCAGTGCAGTACTGAGGGAGTGCTGCACTGTCGGAGGGACAGTACTGAGGGAGTGCTGCACTGTCAGGGGGCAGTACTGAGGGAGCGCTGCACTGTCGGAGGGGCAGTACTGAGGGAGCGCTGCACTGTCGGAGGGACAGTACTGAGGGAGTGCTGCACTGTCGGAGGGGCAGTACTGAGGGAGCGCTGCACTGTCGGAGGGGCAGTACTGAGGGAGTGCTGCACTGTCGGAGGGGCAGTACTGAGGGAGTGCTGCACTGTCGGAGGGGCAGTACTGAGGGAGTGCTGCACTGTCGGAGGGGCAGTACTGAGGGAGTGCTGCACTGTCGGAGGGGCAGTACTGAGGGAGTGCTGCACTGTCGGAGGGGCAGTACTGAGGGAGTGCTGCACTGTCGGAGGGGCAGTACTGAGGGAGCGCTGCACTGTCGGAGGGGCAGTACTGAGGGAGCGCTGCACTGTCGGAGGGGCAGTACTGAGGGAGTGCTGCACTGTTGGAGGGGCAGTACTGAGGGAGCGCTGCACTGTCGGAGGGACAGTACTGAGGGAGCGCTGCACTGTCGGAGGGGCAGTACTGAGAGTGGGCCGCACTGGAGGAGGGACAGTACTGAGGTTGGGCCGCACTGTCGGAGGGGCAGTACTGAGCGTGGGCCGCACTGTCGGAGGGGCAGTACGGAGGGAGTGCTGCACTGTCGGAGGGACAGTACTGAGGGAGTGCTGCACTCTCGGAGGGACAGTACTGAGGGAGTGCTGCACTCGGAGGGACAGTACTGAGGGAGTGCTGCACTGTCGGAGGGGCAGTACTGAGGGAGTGCTGCACTATTATCGGGGAAGTACTGAGGGAGTGCTGCACTGTCGGAGTGGCAGTACTGAGGGAGTGCTGCACTGTCGGAGGGGCAGTACTGAGGGAGTGCTGCACTCTCGGAGGGACAGTACTGAGGGAGTGCTGCACTGTCGGAGGGATAGTCGCTTCTCGGCCTTTTGGCTAAGATCAAGTGTAGTATCTGTTCTTATCAGTTTAATATCCCCTATGGGGACATGATATTGAATTGATTTTTGGACAGGGAGCTGGATCAGGGGCTTGCCCCGTCCACTCTATGCACCGACCTGGTATTGTAATATTTCCAGGAACGGTGCAACTTCGCCTCTCGGCCTTTTGGCCTAAGATCAAATATATTGGCGCAAAGTGATCTTTGGCGTTAGAGTTGATCTGGAAAGAAATTGGACATAAAAAAAAAGTACTGAGGGAGTGCTGCACTGTCGGAGGGGCAGTACTGAGGGAGTGCTGCACTGTCGGAGGGGCAGTACTGAGGGAGTGCTGCACTGTCGGAGGGGCAGTACTGAGGGAGTGCTGCACTGTCGGAGGGGCAGTACTGAGGGAGTGCTGCACTGTCGGAGGGGCAGTACTGAGGGAGCGCTGCACTGTCGGAGGGGCAGTACTGAGGGAGTTTCGCACTGTCAGAGGGGCAGTACTGAGGGAGCGCCGCACTGTCGGAGGGGCAGTACTGAGGGTGGGCCGCACTGGAGGAGGGACAGTACTGAGGTTGGGCCGCACTGTCGGAGGGGCAGTACTGAGCGTGGGCCGCACTGTCGGAGGGGCAGTACTGAGGGAGCGCCGCACTGTCGGAGGGGCAGTACTGAGGGAGCGCCACACTGTCGGAGGGACAGTACTGAGGTAGCGCTGCACTGTCGGAGGGACAGTACTGAGGGTGGGCCGCACTGTCGGAGGGGCAGTACTAAGGGAGCGCCGCACTGTCGGAGGGGCAGTACTGAGGTAGCGCTGCACTGTCGGAGGGACAGCACTGAGGTAGCGCTGCACTGTCGGGGGGCAGTACTGAGGGAGCGCTGCACTGTCGGAGGGACAGTACTGAGGTAGCGCTGCACTGTCGGAGGGACAGTACTGAGGGAGCGCCGCACTGTCGGAGGGGCAGTACTGAGGGAGCGCCGCACTGTCGGAGGGACAGTACTGAGGGAGCGCCGCACTGTCGGAGGGACAGTACTGAGGTAACGCTGCACTGTCGGAGGGACAGTACTGAGGGAGCGCTGCACTGTCGGAGGGGCAGAACTGAGGTAGCGCTGCACTGTCGGAGGGGCAGTACTGAGGTAGCGCCTCACTGTCGGAGGGGCAGTACTGAGGGAGCGCCGCACTGTCGGAGGGGCAGTACTGAGGTAGCGCTGCACTGTCGGAGGGACAGTACTGAGGGTGGGCCGCACTGTCGGGGGGCAGTACTGAGGGAGCGCCGCACTGTCGGAGGGGCAGTACTGAGGGTGGGCCGCACTGTCGGGGGGCATTAGTCAAGATTGTTAAGGGAAATTCGGATCTGTTATGTGGTGTGATGGAGATGTCAGTTATTCTTGGTGTAGATTGTGTGATGGGCTGACTGACTGACTGACCTTGTGACTACATTAGTTGTAACTTGGGCTGAAACCTTGCAGTGACTGAAAATTGTGAAAGAAGAAATTAAAACCTGTTCCAGTTTCCTTCATCCAATTACTTAATGTAACGGGCAGATTCTGCCTGGCGTGAGACAAACACAAGTTGAAACGAAGGTGTTTGGGCATAGATTGAAGATCTTAAACTGATTCGCACATTAAGCAGCACCACACAGTCATGGGGTTGGAGTCATTTTAGGATTTTAATGGTGTTATTGAAAGAATGAATCATTCTAATTAAAACATTTCAGCGAATCACTGATGAGTACTTAGACCAGGCAGTAAAAGAAGAGAGGGAAAGGTGGGATTTTAAACTGTTTTAATAGCAGCTCTCTGGTGTATATTTTGTACTTGCAGAAATTATGCTTGTGCCGCAAAAAGATGCAGGCATACAGATGTTTCCCGACTCACTGCAGTTACAAGCCTTCCCAATCACAGCAATCTTAGCGATGTTGGTGTTTCTGGACTTGTGAGGCAGAGTAGCAGTGGCTGCTTAAAAATAGCCCGCGGTAAGGCCTGGAGCCATCTTTAGAAGAGGGTGTGCAAATGGATCCCCTGGGGGTTAGATTCCTCTTTAAGAGCAATCAACAACACGAGAAATGCATTTATGCAGTGCCTTTAATGTACTAAAATGTCCCACAGTGCTTCACTAATCAGACCAAAGTGGATGTTGCCCCATAGGAGGTGATATTAGGAGGGGCCAAACAAGTGCTCGATCAGGGAGGGGCAGAGGGGTTAGTCGGTGAAATTCCAGTGACAGCTAACCTTCCCCTGGATTATCGTCTCTGAAAGTTGTCAATGGTTGGCCTGACGTGACCGGGTTTCTCACTCTCTCTTGCCCCTCCCCCCTCCAATTTTTGAACAGGGTGTAACATTTGCAATTTTCCAGTCCCCTGGCACCACCCGCATATCCAAGGAGGAATTGAATGATCGTGGCCAGAGCCACTGCTTTTTTCCACCCTTAACCTCCCTCAGTAACCGGGACGCAGCCTCGTGACTTTTCTGCTTTGAGGGCTGACGGCCTTTTAAGTACCTTCTCGTTATCTATTTGTATCCGATCCAACTTCTCTCCTGCCGTCTCATTTACTGTGACATTGGCAGCACCCTCTTCTGTTGTGAAGACAGATGCAAAGTCCTAATTTAGTAGCTCAGCCACGCCTTCTGCCTGCACAGCAAGATTTCCTTTCTCATCCCTAACCCTTCCCCTGTCTGTGCTTCCTTTAATGGTGAAAGCTCTTTGGCAGGGCAGTGCAGAACCACAGCTGTTGGAGAAGATCACCAGAGCTTGAATTAAAAATGTGGGGAATATACTTTCCGACTGAAACTGGCCACAACGTAGCCTGGCTGCAACACACACATTATTTACAGTTCACTGTGAAATTGAGAAACCATAAGTACTGTTGCCAAAATGCATAGTTCATGTGGCTGGCGAGGAGAGTTTTCTGGAACGGGCTGTGCTGCATTGTTAATCGACTGTGATGGCTGTCTGTGTGGGGAAAGACTGGTGGAAATGATTTATCTTGAAGCATTTTTTGTTGTTGTGGATTTTATACTTGACTGAAGTGTTGGAGAATGAAACAGTTCAGTCAGCTAGTATCAGCATCAAGTCAGCAAAGTCTCCTGTACTTGGCCTGAAAAATGTACCCTTAACCCCTGCATCAGCAGCACCTGTCCCCGTGACGCTTTGCTGTTTCCTATTTAAACGACCGCGCTTGGCTCAGCCATCGTTTCCAAGCAGCGCCCCTGGATAATCTACCTTTCTTCCAACATGCCACTGCTCCCCAGCTCTGTGGGCGCCACTTTGCAAGCTCTTCAGTCCGATTGCTCCCTACTCATGGAAACCGAGACTGGCTTGGCCAGAATCACGAGTGATGTCCTGTGAGACTGATCAACATCCGGGGGGTCACTACTGACCAGAAACTTAACTGGACCAGCCACATAAATACTGTGGCAACAAGAGCAGGTCAGAGGCTGGGTATTCTGTGGCGAGTGTCTCACCCCCTGACTCCCCGAAGCCTTTCCACTATCTACAAGGCACAAGTCAGGAGTGTGATGGAATACTCTCCACTTGCATGGATGGGTGCAGTTCCAACAACACTCGAGAATGTTCCCGATGTTGGGGAAGTCCAGAACCAGGGGACACAGTCTTAGGACAAGGGGAAGGCCATTTAGGACCGAGATGAGGAGAAACTTCTTCACTCAGAGTTGTTAACCTATGGAATTCCCTACTGTTGAGAGTTGTTGATGCCAGTTCATTGGATATATTCAAGAGGGAGTTAGATATGGCCCTTACGGCTAAAGGGATCAAAGGGGTCTGGAGAGAAAGCAGGAAAGGGGTACTGAGGGAATGATCAGCCATGGCCTACTCCTGCACCTATTTTCTATGTTTCTATGACGCCATCCAGGACAAAGCAGCCCACTTGATCGGCACCCCATCCACCGCCTTCAACATTCACTCCCTCCACCACCGGCGCACCGTGGCTGCAGTGTGTACCATCTACAAGATGCACTGCAGCAACTCGCCAAGGCTTCTTCGGCAGCACCTCCCAAACCCGCGACCTCTACCACCTAGAAGGACAAGGGCAGCAGGCGCATGGGAACACCACCACCTCCACGTTCCCCTCCAAGTCACACACCATCCTGACTTGGAAATATATCGGCCGTTCCTTCATCGTCTCTGGGACAAAATCCTGGAACTCCCTCCCTAACAGCACTGTGGGAGCACCTTCACCACACGGACTGCAGCGGTTCAAGAAGGCGGCTCACCACCACCTTCTCAAGGGGCAATTAGGGATGGACAATAAATGCCGGCCTTGACAGCGATGTCCACATCCTGAGAGTGAATAAATAATAAAGTATCCCAATCACAGACCTTTCCCTTTTGTTCTCCCCACCCTGCTTTTACTCTGGCTCTACATTTGCTTTAAAAGCTCTTCATCGCTAACCTCTCCCAGCTCTGATGGTTTGAGGTACACAAGGAACATGTACCGCTATCCAGACACACTGGCACCTGTCGGCCACCTTATGGTGCCCAAACCCAAGGCAAAACCTGCAGAGAGCATGCACTATAAATAGGACCGGACTTGCTCCCATCTAAATGATACAGTAACATGAACGCTAAAATGCCGCAGTCAACAGTCCGATCCTGGTGGGTACAGCTTGGGTAATACTGCAAATAATGCAAACTCTGTTTCACTGTCTCCTGGAACAGTGACTCAAAGCTAAAGGCATCTTGGAGCTGGAGCAGCCGAAATTCAGGTTCCAGAGAGACCCGTTAGGGCCCGTTTGCGACGGCCATTGCGAATAATCGAATGACCGCCGCTTTGGGGTCAACTGGACGACCCGACCTAAATTTAGGTTGGGGATTTTTCGGCCTGGACTGCATACCGCCCAAGTGGTATCACCGCCAGTAAAATGAATAAAACAACAATAAAAATACTTAGCCAGTGATATTCACCTCACACTGTCGATCCCCCGCCATGCGGTGCTCCCGACAAGTTTCTCTGTCGGTGCACCCCTGCAGTGTGACTGCAGGCCCCGGCAACACGACCGCCCTTAAAGGGGAGGGCCCACTGCCTGGGCCGCAGTGCAAGAATTTTTGCCAGCAAAATACTTGGCAGCCTGGCATACACTCTTCTTGGGTGCCAGACTGCTGGCCCGGCCAAAACCCTCCCTGGTGGCCCAGTGGCCAAAGTTTTAAAAAGTAGCCAGAATCTCTCGCCTTTAACGGAGGGACAAGAACGTGATGACGCACACGCGCTGCGACGTCACCACGCTGATTGACAGCGGTGGGCGAGCCATCCGACCCCTTTTCAGCCAGTCAGCCTAGCTTTGAATCTAAGGTCCGCCCCCATTATGATCCATTTCCTGCAGGAAATCACTGGTTCGACACCAGCTGGAGTACTGTGTTCCATTCTTTATGAAGAATGTCAGGGCCTTGGAGAGGGTGCAGAGGAGGTTTATCAGGATGATGCCAGGGACTTCAGTTATGTGGCAGGATTGCAGAAGCTGGGATTGTTCTCCTTGAAGTAAATCAGATTTAATGGGAGAATTAATAAGGGTGTTGAAAATTGTGAGAGGTTTTGATAGAGTTGATTGGCAAGTGGGTCAGTAACCAGAGAACACACATTTAAAATAATTGGCAGAAGAGAAATTCTGTTCACGCAGAGGGTTGTTAAAATCTAGAATGCATTATCTGAAAGCATGGTGGAAGCAGATTCAATCGGAACTTTGAAAAGACAATTGGACATGCACTTGAAGAGGACTAGTTTGCAGGGTAATGGGGATAAAGCTGGGGTGTGGAACTAAATGGACAGCTCTTTCATAGAGCCGGCACAGGCTCGACAGGCCAAATGGCCTCCTTCTGTGATGCAAGATTCTATTATTCTACCTGTGACCACAGGTACTGTAAAGTCCTGTCCCCTCAGTACAGATTCACACGAGGCATGTAGTGAAGTCAAGGTCACTCTGGACCTGCACCTTTATTTCACTGCTCTGGAATGCTGCACTTGCCTGAGACCTGTCCTTATATACCTGTCTCTTGCAAGTGCACCCCTGGTGGTAAGGTATGCTGGTGGTTACAGGTCATATCTTATTACAGTCATGTATAGCATGTTAGGATACAGTTATACATAATAATGTAAGACACATGACATCACCCTCCCCCAAGGTCTTATTTTCTTTATAGGTTCAGTCTCTCAGGTGGTCTACGCTCTCGCGTGGAGCGTCTGAGTTGTGGTTCAGTTGTTTGCCTTGGTGTCTGTTTTTCTTTGGGTGTGGTTGCTGGTATCTCGCCTGGGCTGTCTGTTTCGATTGGTGTGATTGTTGTTGACTCGCCTGGGCTGTCTGTTGGGATTGCCCTTTCCTCAGGTTGTTCCCTCTGTCTGTCCACCAGGGGCGTGGTGCGAGTTCCACATTGTAGTCTGCCTCTGGTTCCGCAGTGTTGTTGGTAAATCTGCTTTTGACTTGGTCTACATGCCTCCGGCAGGTTTTGCCATTGTCCATTTGTACTACCAGTAGCCTGTTTCCTTCCTTGCCCGTTACTGTCCCTGCAAGCCATTTGGGACCCCTGCCATAGTTTAGTACCAACACTTTGTCCCCTATCTCATTCCATCTCCCCCTCGAATTTCTGTCATGGTACTCAGTCAGCTTACGGCGCTTTGCCTCAACGATTTCGTGCATGTCTGGGAGGATTAATGAGAGCCTTGTTTTTAAAGTCCTTTTCATCAACAGTTACGCAGGGGGGATCCCAGTCAGTGAGTGCGGACGAGATCTGTATGCCATCAGCAGTCCTTGGATTTTAAGCATGCCTTGTTTAATGATTTGCACTGCTCTCTCCGCCTGGCCGTTGGAGGCCGACTTGAACGGTGCCGTCTTGACGTGATTTATGCCGTGGTCAATTATCAAGTCTTGGAATTCTGCGCTGGTGAAGCACGGACCATTGTCACTAACCAATGTGTCAGGGATTCCGTGCGTTGCAAACATGGTTGCGAGGCTCTCCACAGAGGTTGTGCTCGAGTTTAAAATGGTGCATTCGATCCACTTTGAAAATGCATCTACAACATGAATGGGCCCGCATAGTCTACGTGCACCTGCGACCACGGTTTGGTAGGCCAGGGTCAGGGGCTCGGGAGCCTCCCTGGGGGCATTGCTGAGTTGGGCACAAATGGTGCACCTTCGGACGCAGAGCTCCAAGTCCGCTTCAATACCAGGCCACCAGACGTGGGATCTGGCTATGGCCTTCATGAGAACGATCCCCGGGTGCTCACGGTGGAGCTCCCGGACAAATGCCTCTCTGCCTCGCTTGACGACTCGGCTGCCCCACATCAGGCAGTCTGCTTGTGGTGATAGCTCATGCATGCGCCTGTGAAAGGGTTTTAATTCCTTGCGGCAGGCATCGGGAGCCTCTGCCCAGTAACCGGTTAGGACACATCTTTTTTACTAAGGATAACGTGGGGTCGCTGGCCGTCCAGGCTCTGATTTGGCGAGCCGTCATGGGCGAACCTGTGGACTCAAAGGCATTGATTGCCATGACTATCTCACAGTCCTGTTCGTCAGACCCTTCTGTGGTTGCCAGGGATAGCCTGCTGAGCGCGTCGGCACAGTTGTCTGTGCCTGGTCTGTGCCTTATGGTGTAGTCATAGGACGCCAGCATGAGTGCCCACCGTTGAATTTGCGCCGAGGCGTTGCCGTTTATTGCCTTGCTCTCGGCTAGGAGGGACGTGAGGGGCTTGTGGTCGGTTTCTAACGCGAACTTGGCCCCGAAAAGGTATTGGTGCATCTTTTTGACACCGTACACACACGCGAGCGTCTCCTTCTCTTCCATTCCGTACCCGCGCTCCGCCCGTGAAAGTGACCTGGAGGCATAAGCTATGGATTGTAATTTGCCCGCACTGTTGACATGTTGCAAAACGCACCCGACCCCATACGCTGACGCATCGCATGTGAGAACTAGCTTTTTACCTGGATCAAAGAAAGTCAAAACACTCTTGGAACACAGAAGGTTGCGTGCCTTATTGAAGGCGCGTTCCTGGGCGTCCCCCCAAAACCAATCGCACCCCTTCCTGAGTAGCACGTGGAGAGGCTCCAGCAGCGTGCTTAAGTTCTGCATAAAGTTCCCAAAGTAATTGAGTAGCCTGAGAAAGGCATGCAGTTCTGAGACATTCCGGGGCCTGGGTGCCAGGCGACTTGCTTCTGTTTTGGACTCTGTTGGGTGGATTCCATCAGCGGCAATCCTTCTGCCCAAAAATTCAACCTCGGGTGCGAGAAACAGGCACTTGGATTTCTTGACTCGTAGGCCTACCCGATCCAACCGCTTTAGTACTTCCTCCAAATTACGGAGATGGGAGTCGGTGTCCCTGCCCGTGATAAGTATGTCGTCTTGAAATACAACCGTCCCCAGGATGGTCTTGAGCAGACTCTCCATGTTGCGCTGGACTATGGCAGCTGCTGACCTGATGCCGAATGGGCATCGATTGTACATGAAAAGGCCTCGATGTGTGTTGATGGTGGTGAGTAGCTTGGATTCCTCGGTCAATTCTTGCGTCATATACGCAGATGTGAGGTCTAATTTTGAGAAAAGTTTACCTCCAGCCAATGTGGCAAATAAGTCCTCCGCTCTGGACAGCGGGTACTGGTCCTGTAGGGAGACACTGTTTATGGTAGATTTGTAGTCCCCACAGATTCGTACGGATCCATCAGGTTTCATGACTGGGACGATGGGACTTGCCCAGTCGCTAAATTCCACAGGTGATATAATGCCTTCCCGCAGAAGCCTGTCTAGTTCGTGTTCAATCTTTTCCCTCATCACATAGGGTACAGCTCTGGCCTTGTGATGAACCGGTCTAGCATCCTGTGTGATGTAGATTTTGACTTTGGCCCCTTTGAAAGTGCCCACACCTGGCTGAAAGAGATCTTCAAATCGCTTTATAACTGTTGAGCAGGAGGTCCGTTCCTCTAATGACATGGCATGGACATCATCCCATTTCCAATTTAGTTTTGCCAGCCAGCTTCTCCCCAGCAGTGCTGGGGGGTCTCCGGGGACAATCCACAGGGAAAGTCGGTTCACTGTCCCTTTGTGTGTGACAGAGAGCATGGCGCTGCCGAGGACTGGTACGATTTCTTTGGTATAGGTCCTTAGTTTGGTGTCGACCCTTGTGAGTTTTGGTCTGTCTCTTTTATGAGGCCACAGTTGTTCAAATTGTTGAGCGCCCATGAGAGATTGACTTGCTCCCGTATCCAGCTCCATGTTGACAGATACCCCGTTGAGAAGGACCCTCATCATTATAGGAGGCGTCCTGTTGTAGGAGCAGCGGCCATTGATCGTGTTGACCCGCTGTACACCGGTGTCCCAGGTACTGTCCCCACCATCTTCTGGTCCGCTTTCCGACCCATCCGATTTGTAAACCAGCCGAGCTGCCGTTTCTTTGCACATGCGGGCCAAATGCCCTGTATATTCACAATTTCTGCAAACAGCCTGCTGAAATCAACATCCCCTTGACGAGTGCCCACCCCCACACCTCCAGCACAGACCTGTTCCATTGTTCAAAAATTCCCAAAGAATGAGCTGCGTCTGGCTGATCTCTCTTGAGCTTCTCTCAGTTTGTAGTTGATTGCTCACATTGTGGGTTGATGAGGTGTGAACGGCTGTTCCTGTGGCCCATGATGGCTTTTGCCTTCTGTCGAGAGCCTGTTCTCCCGGTTTTGTCTGTGTGTGGGGGGAGCAGCTTGTTTAGTACTGTGAACTTCTTGTTCTATATTTTGTTAGTTGTCGTACCTGTATTGTAAATCAACCTCGTTTCTTCTTCCCCTACCAAGAATGTCTGTGCAACCAGTGCTGCTGCCTCTAAGGTCAGGTTCTTGGTCTCTATGAGCTTTCGGAATATGTTTGCGTGGCCTATTCCTTCAATGAAAAAGTCTCTCAGCATTTCTCTCCTCAGTTCATCGGAGAACTCACATAAACTAGCCAACCTCCGAAGTTCTGCCACGAAGTCGGGTATGCTCTGGCCCACACAGCGTCTGTAGTTGTAGAACCTGCGTCTGGCCATGTGTAGGCTGTTCGCTGGCTTCAGGTGGTCTCTTACCAGTGTGCTCAATTCTTCAAACGACTTGCTTGCTGGTTTCTCGGGTGCCAACAGATCCTTCATCAAAGCGTATGTTTTCCAGCCACAGCTGGTCAAGAGATGGGCTCTTCTCTTGTCTGCCTTATCGTCGCCTAACCAGTCTTTGGTTACAAAGCTTTGCTGGAGCCTTTCTATAAAGTCCTCCCAATTGTCTCCCGCATTGTACTTTTCATCTGATCCGTTGTTCGCCATTCTGTGGATTCTGTATTCCCGTAACTCGTCGCCACTGTAAAGTCCTGTCCCCTCAGTACAGATTCACACGAGGCATGTAGTGAAGTCAAGGTCACTCTGGACCTGCACCTTTATTTCACAGCTCTGGAATGCTGCACTTGCCTGAGATCTGCCCTTATATACCTGTCTCTTGCAAGTGCACCCCTGGTGGTAAGGTATGCTGGTGGTTATAGGTCATATCTTATTACAGTCATGTATAGCATGTTAGGATACAGTTATATATAATAATGTAAGATACATGACTGGTACTGAGTCATACTTGTGGGGATCGGGCAAGAATATGGAGTTGAGCTAGAAATCAGCCGTGATCTTATTGAAGGGCGGAGCAGGCTCGAGGGGCCGTATGGCCGACTCCTGCTCCTAATTCTTATTCTCATACATGAGAGACAAGTTGAGGTTTCGGGCACGGCCCCATCCTCAAACCCGATTTTAGGCGAATGATTCACACACAGCACATTTGCTGTACGAAGGGGTCCTTGTGTGTTTGGGCAAACGAGGGCCTCTGAAGTCAGACCTGCTTCCAACTCATGAAATAAAAGCTGCTCGTTCGGCCCAACCGCTCCAGGGTGCCGGTGTTTATGCTCCACATGAGCCTCCTCCCACCCCTCTTCATCTCACCCCATCACCATACCTTCTATTCCTTTCTCGCTCATGTGTTTATCCATCATCATCATCATCATCGGCAGTCTCTTGGAATCGAGGAAGGCTTGTTACCACTCCCAAAGTGAGTTCTCTGGTGGCTGAACAATCCGATACGAGAGCCACAGACCCTGTTACAGGTGCGACAGACATTTGTCGAAGGAAGGGGTCGGTGGGGCTGGTTTGCCGCACGATCCTTCCGCTGTCTGCGCTTGACCTCTTCACATTCTTTACGTTGAGATTCGAAGAGCTCAACATCCTCCCGCATGGACTTTCTCCACCTCGGGTGGTCTTCGGCCAGGGTCTCCCAGGTGTCAGTGGTGATGTCGCACTTTACCAGGGAGGCTTTGGAGGGTATCCTTATAACGTTTCCGCTGTCCTCCTTTGGCTCGTTTACCATGGAAGGAGCTCCAGTCCAAGATTACCCCAACCTCTGTCATTGAGCTGCATTAAGCGGACGATGCCTGCGTCTGCGCACATTCTGAGGCTGAACTCCAGGATATAGTCAATGTGTTTATCCAGCTTCATCTTAAATGCATCGATACTATTCGCCTCAACCATTGCCTGTGGGAGTGAGTTCCACATTCTCACCACACTCTGGGTAAAGAAGTTTCTCTTGAATTTCCTGTTCGATTTATTAGTGATTATCTTACATTGATGGCCCCTTTCTATTTCACAAAGCTGAAATACTGCAGATGCTGGAAATCTGAAATAAAAACAGAGAATGCTGGAAACACTCAGCAGGTCAGGCAGCATCTGCGGAGAGAGAAACAGAGTTAACGTTTCAGGTCAATGAGACTTCGTCAGATGCATCCCACTTGCGCTGGTGGGAGTTGAGGCGGAGCTATAATTTATTATCGTCGATGTCTGCCCTTGTTGATAAGAGGCTCCCGAGGTATGGGAAGTGGTCCACATTGTCCAGGGTCACGCCGTGGATCTTGATGACTGGGGGTTTGTGCTGTGTAGCGGGGGCAGGCTGGTGGAGGACATAGAAACATAGAAAATAGGTGCAGGAGTGGGCCATTCGGTCCTTCGAGCCTGCACTGCCATTCAATAAGATCATGGCTGATCATTCCCTCAGTACCCCTTTCCTGCTTTCTCTCCATAACCCCTTGATCCCCTTAGCCATAAGTGCCATATCGAACTCCCTCTTGAATATATCCAATGAACTGGCATCAGCAATTCTCTGCGGCAGGGAATTCCATAGATTAACAACTCTCTTGAGTGAAGAAGTTTATCCTCATCTCAGTTCTAAATGGCCTTCCCCTTATCCTAAGACTGTGTCCCCTGGTTCTGGACTTCCCCAACATTCTTCCCGCATCTAACCTGTTCAGTCCTATCAGAATCTTTTATGTTTCTATGAGATCCCCTCTCATCCTTCTAAACTCCAGTGTATAAAGGCCCAGTTGATCCAGTCTCTCCTCATATGTCAGTCCAGCCAACCCTGGAATCAGTCTGGTGAACCTTCGCTGCACTCCCTCAATAGCAAGAACGTCCTTCCTCAGATTAGGAGACCAAAACTGAACACAATATTCCAGGTGAGGCCTCACCAAGGCCCTGTGCAACTGCAGTAAGACCTCCCTGCTCCTATACTCAAATCCCCTAGCTATGAAGGCCAACATACCATTTTCCGCCTTCAACGCCTGCTGTACCTGCATGCCAACTTTCAATGACTGATAAACCATGACACCCAGGTCTCGCTGCACCTGCCCTTTTCCTAATCTGCCGCCATTCAGATAATAGTCTGCCTTCGTGTTTTTGCCCCCAAAGTGGATAACCTCACATTTATCCACATTATACTGCATCTGCCATGTATTTGCCCACTCGCCTAACCTGTCCAAGTCACCCTGCAGCCTCTTAGTGTCCTCCTCACAGCTCACACCGCTACCCAGTTTCGTGTAATCTGCAAACTTGAAGATATTACACTCAATTCCATCATTTAAATCATTAATATATATTGTAAAGAGCTGGAGTCCCAGCACTGAGCCCTGCGGCTCTCCACTAGTCACTGCCTGCCATTCTGAAAAGGATCCGTTTATCCCGACTCTCTGCTTCCTGCCTGCCAACCAGTTCTCTATCCACGTCAGTACATTACCCCCAATACCATGTGCTTTAATTTTGCACACCAATCTCTTGTGTTGGACCTTGTCAAAAGCCTTTTGAAAGTCCAAATACACCACATCCACTGGTTCTCCCTTGTCCACTCTACTAGTTACATCCTCAAAAAATTCTAGAAGATTTGTCAAGCATGATTTCCCTTTCATAAATCCATGCTGACTTGGACCAATCCTGTCATTGTTTTTCAAATGCACTGCTATTTCAGCCTTAATGATTGATTCCAACATTTTCCCCAGGACCAAACTCCTTCACGGCAAACGAGCCCAAGGTGGGCAAAGGAAACGTTTCAATGACACCCTTAAAGCCTCCTTGATGAAATGCAACATCTCCACCGACACCTGGGAGTTCCTGGCCAAAGACCACCCTAAGTGGAGGGGGGGGCGCTGAGCACCTCGAGTCTCAATGCAGAGAGCATGCAGAAACTAAGCGCAGGCAGCGGAAGGAGCATGTGGCAAACCAGACTCCCCGCCCACCCTTACCCTCAACCACTGTCTGTCCCTGTGACAGAGACTGTAATTCCCGTATTGGACTGTTCAGTCACTTTGGAACTCACTTTTAGAGTGGAAGCAACTCTTCCTTGATTCTGAGGGACTGCCGATGATAATTTATTATGCCTTGCAGAGGCCAAGATTGCATGTGACTGTGATGCTCATTACAGTTGAATATCCTGCGGTCACCTCCCTATCCCGGTATATCTGTGAAGCCTGCTCGCCTGGGCATCACGTTGGAAAGCTCCCGCTGCCTGTAGGAGGCAGCCCACACTTTGCAAACCGCACCCTTTCTCCCCTTTTGTTTCAGTGTAAAGGCTTTATTCAAACAGTGAAACCAAATGACCTCATCAGGGGCAGCAGCTGACTGGTTGTTGCTGAGGGTGACAGGTTGTGCACAAACTGAATTAACATCTTGTGAAGATGGTCAATAGCCCAGGGAGGTGCAGCGCTTTGTTATTGGAGCTGTGTTTGATAATTGAACAACACCGGCAGCCAGTTGCCCCAGCGGTGTCGTTCCAACACTCAGTGTTCCGATGCCGTAGCCTTGAATAAAGCAAAAAGATATTTATTGATCTCATTTTAATGTAACTGTTTTTATGAAGGTTTTGTCGCATCCTGTGAAATTTTAACTATTTCCTTGTTGTTCTTTTCACATTCTGCAACATGAAGAATGCTGGAGAATGAGCAACAACACATTGATTAAATAAAGCACGTGTTAGATACAGAGTAAAGCTCTCTCTATACTGTCCCATCAATCACTCCCAGGGCAGGTACAGCACGGGGTTAGATACAGAGTAAAGCTCCCTCTACACTGTCCCATCAAACACTCCCAGGGGAGGTACAGCACGGGGTTAGATACAGAGTAAAGCTCACTCTACACTGTCCCATCAAACACTCCCAGGACAGGTACAGCACGGGGTTAGATACAGAGTAAAACTTCCTCTACATGTGTGTGTGTGTGGGGGTGGGGGGTGGATGTGTGTGACAGTGTTACAAGCTTTTTATTTTTTTTGCAGGCAACAAATATGTTCTGTATATTTTTTTTTAATAAACATTGTTCACCTAATCACAGGACAGTTCAAGAGTTCAAACACTACTTCATAAAAATCTGCTCCGCTTAAAAAAAAAGTAGGCTTAACAAATTGGAAGTTAAATACAGCAGGTTTTTCATACCGACAAGACAAAGGTCAGAATAAAACCTGTGTGCGCGTGGATGTTAATTCACCCAGCAAGCGTACAGTGTTGGCACTCTGCTACTGCAGAGAGTAAATATACTCGATAGACCAATAATGAGTTTGTTTCCACTAAAGCGTTGAGGCTTGGATCCTGAAAATCTCTCGCTTAACGGCACCTGGGATTGTCGCCAAGAGATGTTGGCAGAACCCTGCCTCGTAGTTGTATTTACGAACGTTTTGATTCACCCACAGTGGTTTAATGAAAGGGAAAAGCTGGTTCTCATAAAGGGTGTCAGTCAAATAATCGGGAGAAATATAGCGACACGTTGGCAGCATTTACATGAGTTAATTTGAATTGTGCTGGGCGTACTAATGGAGAAATGGCGACAAAGTTAACAGGCTCAAAACACAATCCCGCATTATTTGTACTCGGCATTGAAGCAGTGTAATGATCTTTGGAATATGGTTATTTAATACAATGCTACCCTTTCAGTTTGAGAGCAGATTGTTTGGGTTCCTGACAGCAGTGATGCACAATTGTACTCTGAGATTGCCACATCATTCAATTGCTGTAGGATGGCCTGAACATTAAGATACTGAGTGGGTGGAAAGGCTTATACAGAACAGTTAAAATGCATTTGGGAGAAGAAACGGGAAAAAAAAGTACCATGAAATTCTAGACCCCGCGGGGTTATTAATTTCTGCGGAGCCGCACAGCTCTGGAGCGAGATTAAAAGCACACGCTAATGTTATTATCACTTTCTTTATTAACGTGTAATTGCAGTTCATCTACTCTCAGCCGGGGAAGAAACGATTCATGCATTGCGTCCAGCGAGCTGGCTCTGTGTCAGGTTGGCAGCTGCTTAATGGGGGCTGGGTGGCACAGTACATTAGACACAGGCATCTCGCGTCGAGCTTCGCGTGGCTGCGAGGGAAAGGGAACAAATGCCACGCTGGTAAATAGGAGGCGCTCGTCCCTGACGTTTGGGTACATTGACGCCTTACCCTCAAGTTGAGCAGAAAAATCCAGGCCGAATCTCTTGTGCAGTACTGAGGCAGCGGCGCACTGTCGGAGGGGCAGTACTGAGGGAGCGGCGCACTGTCGGAGGGGCAGTACTGAGGCGGAGGGGCAGTACTGAGGGAGCGCCGCACTGTCGGAGGGGCAGTACTGAGGGAGCGGCGCACTGTCGGAGGGGCAGTACTGAGGGAGCGGCGCACTGTCGGAGGAGCAGTACTGAGGGAACGCCGCACTGTCGGAGGGGCAGTACTGAGGCAGCGGCGCACTGTTGGAGGGGCAGTACTGAGGGAGCGCCGCACTGTTGGAGGAGCAGTACTGAGGGAGCGCCGCACTGTGGGAGCGATGCACTGTGAGAGGGGCAGTACTGAGGGGGCGCTGCACTGTGGGAGTGGTGGTACTGAGAGAGTGCTGCACTGTCGGAGGTGCCGTCCTTTTAATGTGACGTTAAACCGAGGCCCCATCTGCCCCCTCAGGTGGACATAAAAGATCCCAGGGCCACTATTTGAAGAAGAGACGAGCGGGGGAGTGATCCCCGGTGTCCTGGGCCAATATTTATCCCTCAAGCAACGTAACTAAAACAGATTATCTGGTTATTATCGCCGTGCTGGTTGTGGAATCTTGCTGTGCTCAACTTGGCTGCCGTAGTTCCTGCATTACAACAGTGACATCACTTCAAATACTTAATGGCTGTAAAGCGCGTTGGGATGTCCTGAGGTCGTGAAAGGCACTATAGAAATGCAAATCATTTGATGCTGAAGATCGGTGCAGCAGAACTAGTTGTCTCCTTGTTCTCTCCCCCACCTGTAACACAGCTGTAACACAGGCATTGCCTCCACAACGTGCCCGGGTATGTCCTATACTCAAAAGAGGATAAATCTAACCCGCGCGTTTACAGCCCGATTGGCTTCCTCCCTATCATCAGTGAAGTGATGGAAGGAGTCATTGTTAGTGCCATCAATCGACACACCACCTCCGCAAAAAGCTGCTCATCACAACTCCGAGACTGATTATTGGATGTCTGGTGACTTGCCGGAAATGGCACGCGAGAATGGGACGAAGTTTACAAGTGGGTGGGACTGAGATGTTGGCCGGTCCACACCTTTCTCTCGGTAACTAGGATGGTCTGTAGCTCTTTGGGTAAAGTCATGATGCAGCTCAGTGCCAATCTTTGTGCACAAGCATAGAATCACAGTGTACAGCACACAAACAGACCATTTGGCCCCAGCGCTCTGTGCCGGTGTTTATGCTCCACACCAGCCTCCTCCCACCCCTCTTCATCTCACCCCATCACTATATCCTTCTATTCCTTTGTGGTGAAGAAGGCAAGTGGCATGTTGGCCTTCAGAGCTAGGGGATTTGAGTACAGGAGCAGGGAGGTCTTACTGCAAATGTACAAGGCCTTGGTGAGGCCTTACCTTGAATATTGTGTTCAATTTTGGTCTCCTAATCTGAGGAAGGATATTCTTGCTATTGAGGGAGTGCAGTGAAGGTTCACCAGACTGATTCCCAGGATGGCAGGACTGACATATGAGGAGAGACTGGATCGACTGGGCCTGTATTCACTGGAGTTTAGAAGGATGAGAGGGGATTGCATAGAAACATATAAAATTCTGATGGGACTGGACAGGCTAGATGCAGGACGAATGTTCCCGATGTTGGGGAAGTCCAAAACCAGGGGACATAGTCTAAGGATAAGCGGTAGGCCATTTAGGACTGCGATGAGGAGGAACGTCTTCACTCAGAGTTGTTAACCTGTGGAATTCTCTTCCGCAGAGAGTTGTTGATGCCAGTTCGATAGATATGTTCAAGAGGGAGTTAGATATGGCCCTTACGGCTAAAGGGATCAAGGGGTATGGAGAGAAAGCAGGAATGGGGTACTGAGGTGAATGATCAGCCATGATCTTATTTAATGATGGTGCAGGCTCGAAGGGCCGAATGGCCTACTCCTGAATCTATTTTCTATGTTTCTATGTTTCCTTTCTCCCTCATGTACGATTCAGCTTCCCCTTAAATGCATCGATACTATTCTCCTTAGTCACTCCCTGTGGTAGCGAGTTCCACATTCTCACCCACTCCCTGGGTAAAGAAGTTCTTCCTTGAATCCTCTGTTGAATTTATCAGTGACTATCTTATATTGGCGGCCTCTAGTTCTAGTCTCCCCACAAGTGGAAACATCCTCTCTACATCTACCCTATCGAACCTCTTCACAATTTTGAAGACCTCTTATCAGGTCACCTCTCAGTCTCCTCTTTTTTTTTTTAAAGAGAGATGAGCCCAGCCTGTTCAATCTTTTCTGATAGTTATGACCTCTCAGTTCTGGTATCCTTGTAAATCTTTTCTTGTACCTTCTCCAGTGGCTCTATCTCTTTTTTGAAATGCAGGTCACGCTTGTAGCCAGCCATAATCCGCACACTGATGTACCAAACTATCCCGCTGTCGGAATAGGTCAGATGCTGCACATCTGGCTGAAACATCTGGTTTGAGCGGCTGAATAAGGGGAGATATTTAATCTAACTGTGCAAAGGTAGTCCCCTCCACTTCTCCTCTTCCTCAGTCATACACGGACAGACCCTGTATCCCTCCTTGTAGTTTCCATATTTCTGCATTAATTCTTGCCCAAGGAAACAGTTGAGGCTAGCTCATTGAATGTATTCAAATCACAGATAGATAGAGTTTTAACCAATAAGGGAATTAAGGGTTATGGGGAGCGGGCGGGTAAGTGGAGCTGAGTCCACGGCCAGATCAGCCATGATCTTATTGAATGGCGGAGCAGGCTCGAGGGACTAGATGGCCTACTCCTGTTCCTAATTCTTATGGTCTTATGTTCTTGCGCCACTCTGATCTGATAATCCTGCTTGAACTTTTGTTTCGATAAAACTACTTGCACCTGGCAAGTACTTTTCAGAGGAGCAACGCGAGTCAATTTTTGTTTGGATAATTTAATTGAAGATGGACCTGAAAATAAGTAACGGGAGGAACTTAGTAGATTTAATAAGTTTTTAAAAAAATAATGAAGAAAATAATGGGACTTAAGATAGACATATCCCTTGGGATTTGATGGTCTCCTCCCCAGGGTATTTAAAGAAATAGATAATGAAATTGCAGAAAGTCATAATTTTCCAAAGTTCTGGAATGAATCGTGCCTTTGGACTGGAAAATTGCAAATGCCGCTTCATTATTCAAGAAGTGGGGGAGGCGGGCTGCATTTATGTGGAGAGACTTGAGAATTTGAAGTTGTTCTCCTTAGAACTGAAAGGGTACCAACATAAGCTGTCGGGACACTGACCGACGGCGACACCACTCCCATGGGGCAATTTCAGAAAGGGGTGGCAGCCAGTGGGTAAGGGGTTGGCGCGTGCACCAAGTGGTGGGGAAATGGGCGGAGCGGTTCCGGGCACCGCTTCAAAAGTAAAGGAGGGTGAAATCCAAAATGGCGGCCCCTCGCACCAACCCGTGGCCACGCGTTCAGGTGGCCATGGGACTTAGAGAGGGGCAATTTCAGCCCCATTAGTTTCAATGCACTACCTTCAATCGTTTCACTGAAACTTAAAAATAGGTTATGATAGAAATAACTCATCGAGCCATAAAAATGTAAATGAAGTTAAGCAATAAGATTATGCTGCAGTTTGCATGCGAGTGTTGGTGATGTGATGAAGTGGTCGGGCGCAGGGTGCTGACTGCGATTCTCCAGGGTCTGGCCTGCGATGGCAGATAACACACTGCGAGGAGATTGGAAGGGATAGCTGACTCGAGCTGCTCCTGTCCCGCTCCCTGCTTACTGCCTTAGTGTGTGGGTGTTGGATTGCAGGTGGTGGGGGGAGGGAGGGGGGCAGTGCCCTGTGTGTGTGTGTGTGTGTGTGTCGCGAGGGGGGGGGTTACTGCCCTGTGTCGGGGGGGTTACTGCCCTGTGTGTGTGTGTGTGTGGGGGGGGCGCGGGGAGTTCCCTGTGTGTGGGCAAAAGGGGCATCATTACTATTATGTATGGAGAAAGAGTCAGACTGAACACTGTGAGCTTCAAGTCAAGTCTGACCTTAGTCTTTTTTTTGCAGGTCTCCAGAGTGCCTCTCCAACCCGTGAAGCCTCCTTAAATACCTGTGCTCCCAAGGGATTATGGGATTCCTTGGGACTCCAGGGGATGAGCCCTCTGGTGGCTGTACAGAATAAATACAAGTTCACATATATAACAACACCCCCCCCCCCCCCCCCAAAGTCAATAGTGTAACTATTTACAATGTGAGTCGATCTGGGGCCCTTCTTGCCCTGGTTGATCGTCTCGGTGTGAAAGCTGGTGTTGTTGAAACATTTGTTGGGCCCTCGCTGAGCTGCTGTGCAGCTGGCCTTGCTGGGCTGCCTGGTGTGCTGGGCCCCGCAGGGCTGCTGTGGATGATGGGTTCTGCTTCATGGTCAACCGTGGTGTTGGTTGCCACTGATGTGTGTGTTGGGGGATCAAAAAAGGTAGGGTCCCAGGTGGGTTGCTCAGGGGTAGTCCGTGAATCTGAGTTTGATCTGGTCCAAGTGTTTCTGGTGAATGAGTCCATTTGAAAGTTTGACCCGAAACACCCTGCTCCCCTCTTTGGTCACGACAGTGCCGGGAAGCCACTTGGGACCTTGTCCATAATTTAATACAAATACAGAATCATTGACTTCAGTCTCGAGTGATACATTTGCTCTATGGTATGCACGTTGTTGAAACCGCCTGCACTCTACCTGTTCATGTAGATCAGGGTGAACTGACGAGAGCCTTGTCTTAAGTGCTTTCTTCATGAGCAGTTCAGCAGGTGGGATCCGAGTGAGTGAGTGTGGTCTCGTGCGGTAGCTAAGCAGTACTCAGGATAGGCGAGTCTGCAGTGAGCCTTCAGTTACCCTCTTCAAGCCTTGCTTGATGGTTTGCACTGCTCTCTCTGCCTGACCATTAGACGCTGGTTTAAATGGGGCAGATGTGACATGTTTGATCCTGTTACAGGTCATGAATTCTTTGAACTCAGCTCTGGTAAAACATGGCCCATTGTCGCTCACGAGGACATTGGGTAAGCCGTGTGTGGCAAACATGGCCCACAGGCTTTCAGTAGTGGTAGCGGACGTGCTAGCCACCATTATCTCACATTCAATCCACTTGGAGTACGGGTCTACAACCACAAGGAATATTTTACCCAAGAACGGGCCTGCATAGTCGACGTGTACCCGAGACCACGGTTTGGAGAGCCAATATCATAAACTTAGCGGCGCCTCCCTGGGTACATTGCTTAACTGCGAGCCTGTATTACATCTGTGAACGCAGGACTCTAAGTCCGCATTGATGCCGGGCCACCACATGTGGGATCTGGCTATCGCTTTCAGCATTACGATGCCTGGGTGGGTACTGTGGAGATAATTGATGAAGGTGTCTCTGCCCTTCTTGGGGACCACTACTCGATTGCCCCACAGAAGACAGTCTGCCTGTATAGACATTTCATCTTTGCGCTGCTGGAACGGCTTTATCTCTTCCTGCATTTCCACTGGGACACTGGACCAGCTCCTGTGAAGCACACAGCTTTTGACTAGAGATAATAAGGGGTCCTGGCTTGTCCAGGTTTTAATCTGCTGAACAGTGATAGGTGATTGCTCACTCTCTCATGCTTGCATAACCATGGCGAGATCTGCGGGCTGTGCCATTTCCACCCACGTGGTGGGCAATGGCAGCCTACTGAGAGCATCGTCGCAGTTTTCTGTGCCTGGCCTGTGGCGGATGGCGCAGTTGTATGCAGACAACGTGAGCGCCCATCTCTGGATGTGGGCCGATGCATTGGTATTTATCCCTTTGCTCTCGGAAAACAGGGATATAAGTGGCTTATGGTCAGTTTGCAATTCGAATTTCAGCCAAACAGGTATTGATGCATTTTCTTTACCCCCATAGACACACGCTAACGCTTCTTTCTCAATCATGCTGTAGGCTATCTCGGCCTTAGACAGACTTCTGGATGCATAAGGAACCGGTTGTAGTTTCCCCTTAATCATTAGCTTGTTGCAATACACACCCTACGCCATATGACGATGCATCACATGCTAGTACCAAACGCTTACATGGATCATACAACACAAGCAATTTGTTTGAGCATAACAATTTTCTCGCTTTTACAAAGGCATTTTCTTGGCTTTTGCCCCAAACCCTTTTCATAGTAAGCTATGCAGTGGTTCTAGCAGGGTGCTGAGACCCGGTAAGAAGTTACCAAAGTAGTTCAAGAGTCCCAGAAACGACTGCAGCTCCGTCACGTTCTGTGGCTTTGGTGCGTTCTCGAGTGCCTCCATCTTCGCGTTGGTGGGCCTGATGCCGCCCGCCGCAATCCTCCTTCCCAGGAACTCCACTTCAGGCACCAGGAAAACGCACTTCGAGCATTTTAACGTGAGCCCCACGCGGTTGAGTCGACAAGAACCTCTTCCAGGTTCTGCAGGTGCTCAACTGTGTTCCGACCTGTGACCAAGATGTCGCCACGGATTCTGACGGTGCCGTTTCCCTTGAGGACTGGGACAATAGGACTGGTCCACTCGTTGATCTCGATCGGTGAAATGATGCCCTCTAGTTGCAGCGGTCTAGCTCGGTCTCTACCCTTTCTCTCATCATGTACGGTACTGCTCTCGCCTTGTGATGGATGGGTCACGCCCCCGTTATTTGGTGGATCTGCACTTTTGCTCTGTGGAATTTTCCGATGCCTGGTTCGAACAGCGAAGGAAATTTGTTTAAGACCTGGGCAGACGAAGTGTCGTCAGCGGGCGATAGCGCTCTGACGTCGTCCCAGTTCCAGCGTATCTTTCCCAGCCAGCTCCTGTTGAGCAGCGTGGGACCATCGCCCGGTACCACCCAGAGTGTTAGCTTGTGCACCGCACCATCGTAGGAGACCTTTACGGTAGCACTGCCGATTACAGGAATCAGTTCTTTAGTGTAAGTCTCGTGCGAACTGGAGCTAAGACTGGCCTTGAGGCCTTGTTGCACCACAACCTTTCAAAAGTCTTTTTGCCCATGATGAACTGGCTCGCGCCCGTTCAGCTCCAGCTCCATTGACACCGGGAGTCCATTTAGTTCAACATTCACCAGTATCGGGGGACAATTCGTGGTGAATGTGTGCACCCCATGTACCTCTGCCTCCTCTATCTGAGGCTCTGGTTCGTCGTGATCCTCCGTGGATCTGTCCTCCTCTGCAACGTGGTGGTTTGCAGGTTTAACAGGCTTAGCAGCTTGCCTGCACACTCGTTGGAGGTGTCCCATTGTTCCACAGCCCTTGCAAACGTATCCTTTGAATCGGCCTGAATGGAAACGATGATCACCCCTGAAGTGCCAACAAGGTGTTAATGGCCTTGCATTCATCACCCTTGATGGTGGACTCTGAGATATCTGTGGACGTGTAGCTGCAGGTATGTGTGACCCGTCCTGTACGTTACGATTCGAAAACATCACTTTGTTCACAGTACTTGTAGCAGCACTTGTGTGCTTAGAGATTTGCTTAGTATTGTCACTGGTGGCAATGAACGCCTGGGCTATCGCTATGGCCTTTGTTGGGGTAAAACCCCGAGGTAGTAATAAATCTACTCCGAGACTACGTTCGAGAGTTGAAAAAACACACAGTTTATTAGTACTCTCTTGCAGCATTTCTCCTGCCATGCGTTAACCTGTTTTACCCCACTATTCCTACACTCACGTGCACACGGCACTGGGAGCAGAGTCTAGAGATTACTACCTTTTGAGGTCCTGCTTCCTCCCTTGCTCCTGAAACTCTGAACCTCAATGCTTCTTGCCCCCGCCCCTCCTCCCCCACTCCTCCGCTCATTCCCAAATACCGAGGAAGGAATAACAACAACTAGTATTTATATAGCGCCTTTCATACAGGTGCAGTGTCCTGAATCCGTTCTGGATTTTGCGTTTTGCCGGATTTTGGAACGTCTTTCTGACGTTACGAAATCGGAAACACCCGAGCACAGGTTCGGGTATTTCCGGATTTCGGAACGTCAGGGAGTAGTGGGGAGGGGAGTGCTCGTCGATGAATTGTTAGGGTCGCCGGATGGGGCCCCGCCACTGTGGAAGTGTTCGGAGGGAGCACCGCCGCAGAGGAGGTGTTCGTGAGGGGCGGTGGGCGAGGCCCGAGGTCGGGCGAGGCGAGGCCTGAGGTCGGGCGAGGCGAGGCCCGAGGTCGGGCGAGGCGGCGAGGCCCGAGGTCGGGCGGTGGCGGCGAGGCCCGAGGTCGGGCGAGGCGAGGCCCGAGGTCGGGCGAGGCGAGGCCCGAGGTCGGGCGAGGCGAGGCCCGAGGTCGGGCGAGGCGAGGCCCGAGGTTGGGCGAGGCGAAGCCCGAGGAGGGGCGAGGCGGGACGAGGCCTGAGGTCGGGCGGCAGCAAGGCCTGAGGTCGGGCGGCAGCAAGGCCTGAGGTCGGGCAGCGAGGCCCAAGGTCGGCCGGCGGCTGCACCTTGAGGTCGGCAGGTTCCGGATTCTGGAACATTTTATGGATTCCGGACAACCCTGCCACCAATCGGTCTGGATTCTAGAACTCTGGATTTTGGACGCTGCACCTGTATAGTGAAATGACCCAAGGGACTTCACAGGAGTATTATGAGACAAAAATTGGATGCCGACCCAGATGTGGAGAAATTAGGGCAGGTGACTTGGTCAAAGAGGTAGGTTTTCAGGAGCATTTACAGCATGGAAGGAGGCCATTTCGGCCCATTGTGTCTGCGCCGGCCAACAAAGAGCTACCCAGCCTAATCCCACTTTCCAGCTCTTGGTCCGTAGCCCTTCAGGTTACGGCACTTCAAGTGCACATCCAAGTACTTTTTAAATGTGGTGAGGGTTTCTGCCTCTACCACCCTTTCAGGCAGTGAGTTCCAGACCCCCACCACCCTCTGGGTAAAGAAATTTCCCCTCAAATCCCTCTATACCTCCCCCCAATTACTTTAAATCTATGCCCCCTGGTTATTGACTCCTCTGCTAAGGGAAATAGGTCCTTCCTATCCACTCTATCTAGGCCGTTCATAATTTTATACACCTCAATAAAGTCTCCCCTCAGCTTCCTCTGTTCCAAAGAAAAGAAACCCAGTCTTATCCAATCTTTCCTCATAGCTAAAAATGCTCCAGTCCAGGCAACATCCTCGTAAATCTCCTCTGTACCCTCTCTAGTGCAATCACCTCTTTCCCGTAATGTGACCAGAACTGTACACAGTACTCCAGCTGTGGCCTAACTAGTGTTTTATACAGTTTTATACATAACCACCCTGCTTTTGTATTCTATGCCTCGGTTAATAAAGACAAGTATTCCGCATGCCTTCTTAACCACCTTATCTACCTGGCCTGCTACCTTCAGGGATCTGTGGACATACACTCCAAGGTCCCGTTGTTCCTCTACACTTCTTGTGGGGCTGAAGGCAATTACAGAGATAAGGAGGGGCAAGGCCCTGGAGGGATTTGAAAATAAGGATGAGAATTTTGAAATCGAGGCGTTGCTTAACCGGGAGCCAATGTAGGTCAGTGAGCACAGGTGTGATGCGTGAGTGGGACCATAATACCCCCTTTACACCAATGGCTGATGGTTGGATTGTCCTCACTCATCATACTGTAGGAACACTGTTTCAGAATAAGGGGTCGCCCATTTAAGCTGGAGAGGAGGAGGAATTTCTTCTCTGAGGGTTGTAAATCTATGGAATTCTCTGCCCCAGAGAGCTGTGGAAGCTGGGTCATTGAATATATTTAAGGTGGGGATAGACAGATTCTTGAGCGATAAGGGGAGTGGACCTAAATCCATGATCAGATCAGCCATGATCTTATTAAATGGCGGAGCAGGCTTGAGGTGCCAAATGGCCTACTCCTGCTCCTATTTCTTATGTTCTTAAGTCAGGGGATATAGGGAGTGGGCGGAGAAATGGAGTTGAGGCCAAGATCAGATCAGCCATGATCTTATTGAATGGTGGAGCCGTATGGCCCATTCCTGCTTCTATTTTGTATGTTCTATCTTCTTATGTACCCAGTGTTAGAAATTCTGGCTATAATTTTCACCACCTCCGTCCAGGTGTTAACCCAGTGGATCACTCACCAGTTGCAGATCCCACCCATTTTCAACCAGAGGGAATGGAACACACGGATGCAAATTTTCAAATCGAGGCGTTGGCAGATTGGGAACTAGATTGGGGTCAGCGAGCACAGGGGCGATGGGTGAACGGGAGCTGGTGCGAGATCGAACACGGGCAGCAGAGATTTAGATGACAGTCGCCTGGTATAGCATTGAATTGATTTATTAGAACTGAATTCAGAAATATCGCACTCTGATCAGCAATCAGAACGACGTCAACCAACTGGTTTAATATGTACCATTGTTATTGAGTCTGCAGGGTTTTGCAAAATGAGTGAGATAAAATATGTAAGTGGGTGGAACAGTGGCAGATAAAATTTAATACAAGTGCAAGTCACTGCACATGGGGAAAAATGGGCGACATAAAGATGTCAGAACTGGTGATGAGAGCAACCGGCATGAATTTCTTATCATCTTCCTCTTTTTCTCTTCATTTCTTTCCCTCCCTTCTCTTCCTCAATGCCTGATACAATGCAGAGCAGTAACAACTGAAACAATTATGATGTTCCCACTTGGGCAGAGTTCAGAACTAGGGGTCATAAATATAAGATAAGCACCAATATTCACCCAGAGAGTGGTGAGAATGTGGAACTCGCTACCACAGGGAGAGGTTGAGGCGAATAGTGTATTCAGCACCTTCAGGACCTGTACCCCAGAGAGAGTCAGCACCTTCAGGGACTGTACCCCAGAGAGAGTCAGCACCTTCAGGGACTGTACCCCAGGGAGAGTCAGCACCTTCAGGGACTGTACCCCAGGGAGAGTCAGCACCTTCAGGGACTGTACCCCAGGGAGAGTCAGCACCTTCAGGGACTGTACCCCAGGGAGAGTCAGCACCTTCAGGGACTGTACCCCATGGAGAGTCAGCACCTTCAGGGACTGTACCCCATGGAGAGTCAGCACCTTTAGGGACTGTACCCCAGGGAGAGTCAGCACCTTCAGGGACTGTACCCCAGGGAGAGTCAGCACCTTCAGGGACTGTACCCCAGGGAGAGTCAGCACCTTCAGGGACTGTACCCTAGGGAGAGTCAGCACCTTCAGGGACTGTACCCCATGGAGAGTCAGCACCTTCAGGGACTGTACCCCAGGGAGAGTCAGCACCTTCAGGGACTGTACCCCAGGGAGAGTCAGCACCTTCAGGAGAGGAGGCAAGAAAACTGGAAGATAAGAAACATGGCCAGCTGTGATGGCCTGAATGGTAGTCTCCTGCACTGTAATTTCGATGACCAGGTGCTGTGATCATACAGTAAGCGATTGTGATGGATGAGCTAGGATGGGCCCGATCCATAATCTGCCTTGTATAATGGGCTTTAGCTGTCCCATACTGTGCCATATAGTCCTGACTGATTCCTTACTTGTGAATCACATGTATCAAATAGCAAATATGTGGCTTTGTATTTATAATTCTGTCAAAATGGGGGGTTCAAACTAGACTGCAGGTGATTCGATGACCCTTGGACATGTGATTATTTTGATTGTTATTGACAACAATAACTTGTATTTATATAGCGCCTTTAACGTAGTAAAACGTCCCAAGGTGCTTTTCAGGAGTACTGTCAGACAACATTTGACACTGAGCCACATAAGGAGATATTAGGGCAGGTGGTCAAAGAGGTAGGTTTTGAGGAGCGACTTAAGGGAGATACGAGAGAGGTTTAGGGAGGGAATTCCACAGTTTAAGGCCCAGGCAGCTGAAGGCACGGCCACCAGTGGTGGGGTGAAGAAAATCGGGAATGTCGATCTGGCCTGAATGACCAGGATGACATCTGTAACACATCAATAGCGGAGCCTCCGGTAATTAATCTGGCAGTCAGCGCCAGTTAGGACCAGGAGCAAAAGAGCCACCTCGAAGGAAGTGTGCATGAACTGCTTATCCGACATCCAGTACTGGATGAGCAGAAATTTGCTCCAAATAAATACTGGGAAAACCAAAGCCATTGTCTTTGGTCCCCGCCACAGACTCCGTTCCCTAACCACTAACTTCATCCCTCTCCCTAGCAACTATCGGAGGCTGAACCCGAACACTGTTTGCAATCTTGGTGTTTTTGACCCCAAGTTGAGCTTCTGCCCACATATGCCCGGCATCATCATGACCCCCTTACTTCCTCCTCTGTAACATCGCCCAACTCCATCCCTGTTTCAGCCCATCTGTTGCTGAAAACCTCATCCATGCCTTTGTTACCTCGAGACTTGACTATTCCAACGCTCTCCTGGCTGGCCTCCCATCTACCCTCCGTAAACTTGAGCTCATCCAAAACTGTGTCCTAACTCGCACCAAGTCCCGCTCACCCACCTCCCCTGTGCTCGCTGACCTACATTGGCTTCCGGTCTGTCAGCGCCTCAATTTTAAAATTCTCATCCTTGTTTTCAAATCCCTCCATGGCATCGCCCCTCCCTATCTCTCTGACCTCCTCCAGCCCTACAACCCTGAGATCTCTGTGCTCCACCAATTTTAACCTCTTGCATAGGAACAGGAGGAGGCCATTCAGCCCCTTGAGCCTGATCTGTCATTTAATTCGATAATGCCTAATCTGTATCTTGATCTTCATCTTGGTTCTATCATCCTTAATACTTTTGCCGAATAACAATCTGTCAATTTACAATTGACCCACAGCTTCAACAGCTTTTTGGGGGAGAGAGTTCCAGATTCCCACGGCCCTTTGTGTGAAGAAGTGCTTCCTGACATCACCCCTGAATGGCCTGCCTCTAATTTTAAGGTGACTCCCCCCCCCCCCGCCCGGAGGGAATAGTCTCTCTCTATTTAGCCTATCAAATCCTTCAGTCATCTTAAACACCTCAATTTGATCAACCCTTAATCTTTGATATTACATCAGCCCTTAATCTAATATAAGCCTTGTCTATGCAACCTGTCCTCATAATTTAACCCTTTTAGACCTGCTATCATTCTCAGTAAGCTAAACTGGATGAATAGCCAAACTAAACTACAAAGCTCAGGCAATGAGATGGGACTCTGATCTCACAAACAGTTTGAGAGATGCTGAGGTGCAGAAGAGCTGGAGAGCCGAGGCCAGTTCATTGAATATATTCAAAAGGGAGTTAGATATGGCCCATACGGTTAACGGGATCAAGGGGTATGGAGAGAAAGCAGCAATGGGGTACTGAGGTTGCAAAAATGATCAGCCAGGATCATATTGAATGGCGGTGCAGGGCCGAATGGTCTACCCCTGCACCTATTTTCTATGTTTCTATGTAAGACAAAGATACTCTGCACAATACTAATCTATTCTACCAGCGTTGATGCAGAAATAGAGTAGTTCGAGCCAAAGCTAAAACTAAAGAATAAACGCAGCAGTGAAACACACGATACCACTTAAAATATTAAATTAATATCTTGTGGGATCATCAAAGATGAGAGCAATAAATTACTGCCCAACATCTGCAGTGCGTTCATTAACTTGGAGGGTTTATAAAATGAGTAAATCCCCTGGGCTCAAAGCCAGATCTCCCGTGGGACAAGGGAGGAGAATTGCAGGTGATGGCCATTAAGGAATCGGTGGGCAGTGATGAATGTTCTGCTGGATTGGAAGCAAGCAAACATGATACCTATAATTAAAAAGAAGGATAGCTCTCACCCAGGCCTAACAATCGTGGGTAACATAATGGAAACTGCTCTAATAAGGCTGGAGGACTTTCTGGTGCCAGATTAGGAAAAGGGAAGGTGCAACGAGACCTGGGTGTCATGGTACATCAGTCATTGAAGGTTGGCATGCAGGTACAGCAGGCGGTTAAGAAAGCAAATGGCATGTTGGCCTTCATAACGAGGGGATTTGAGTACAGGGGCAGGGAGATGTTGCTACAATTGTACAGGGCCTTGGTGAGGCCACACCTGGAGTATTGTGTACCGTTTTGGTCTCCTAACCTGAGGAAGGACATTCTTGCTAATGAGGGAGTGCAGTGAAGGTTCACCAGACTGATTCCCGGGATGGCGGGACTGACCTATCAAGAAAGACTGGATCAACTGGGCTTGTATTCACTGGAGTTCAGAAGAATGAGAGGGGACCTCATAGAAATGTTTAAAATTCTGATGGGTTTAGACAGGTTAGATGCAGAAAGAATGTTCCCAATGTTGGGGAAGTCCAGAACCAGAGGTCACAGTCTAAGGATAAGGGGTAAGCCATTTAGGACCGAGATGAGGAGAAACTTCTTCACCCAGAGAGTGGTGAACCTGTGGAATTCTCTACCACAGAAAGTTGTTGAGGCCAATTCACTAAATATATTCAAAAAGGAGTTAGATGAAGTCCTTACTACTAAGGGGATCAAGGGGTATGGCGAGAAAGCAGGAAGGGGGTACAGAGGTTACATGTTCAGCCATGAACTCATTGAATGGCGGTGCAGGCTAGAAGGGCCGAATGGCCTAATCCTGCACCTATTTTCTATGTTTCTGTGGGCCCAAGTTTCCACACGATAAAAAACGGGCGCCCCTCCGAGCTAAAACGGCGCCTTAAAAAAAACTTGCGATTCTGGAGCGTTCTGCAGCTCATTGTCTGCTTGGCACGGCGCCCAGGGGTGCGGAGCCTACACTCGCGCCGATTTTGTAAGTGGGAGGGGGCGGGTACTATTTAAATTAGTTTTTTTCCTGCATGCTCAGTGTGAAGGAAACATTGGCACTCGGCCATTTTTGTAGTTCTTTGTAGCTGTTTAATTTTTGAACATTTTTTTCATAAAAGCACATTGCCATCAGCACTTGCAGCCTTCTCACTGTCTCCTTCCCCCCCCCAGCGGGAAAGAACGCGCGCCTCCTTCCTCCCCCCCCCCCCCCCCCCCCCGCGGGTAGAACGGGCGCCTCCCTACCACCCCCCCCCCCCGCGGGTAGAACGGGCGCCCTCTCCCCCCCCGCCGCGGGCAGAACGGGCGCCTCTCCACCCACCCCCCCCCCCCCCCCCCAGGCGGGAAGAACGGGCGCCTCAGGCTGACTGCAGCATTCTCTGTGCCTGAAGCACTTTCACACAGGTAGGAAGATGGTTTATTTAATCTTTTCTTTGCTTATAAATGTTTATTCAGGTTGGATTTATTTGTGTAATATTTGTAGAAGTATAAATAAGGATTTATTGTAGAATTTAATGAGTTCCCTTCCCCCCCCACCTCGTTCTGGACGCCTAATTTGTAACCTGCGCCTGATTTTTTAATGTGTAGAACAGGTTTTTTCAGATCTACAAAAATCTTCACTTGCTCCATTCTAATTTAGCTTGGAGTACGTTTTCACTGTGGAAACTTTCAAATCAGGCGTCAGTGGCCGGACACGCCCCCTTTTGAAGAAAAAATTCTGTTCCAAAGTAGAACTGTTCTACCTGACTAGAACTGCAGAAAAAAAAATGTGGAGAATTGCGATTTCTAAGATAGTCCGTTCTCCACCAGTTGCTCCTAAAAATCAGGCGCAAATCATGTGGAAACTTGGGCCCCATGTTTCTACATCAGTCATTTAATGAGAGATTGTGAGCATGAATTTTGAATAAAATGCCGCCTGAAAAACCTTTTTGGAGGAGGTAGATTGTACGATTTCCTCCAATATATTTTAATTAGACTTTCAGGTAGTTTTTCACAGGTTCCACATGAAAGACTGCTAATTAATTTAAAAGCCGCAAGAGTCCAGGGTGCAACACGGGACAACGTAAGCTAATTCAAAATTCGAAACCAAGTACTTCTTGTGATCTGGAACGCGCTGCCTGAAAGGGCGGTGGAAGCCGATTCAATAGTAACTTCCAACAGGGGAAATCAGATAAATATTTAAAGGAGAGATTTGCAGGGCTGCGGGGAAAGAGCAGGGGAGTGGGACTGATTGGATCGCTCTTTCAAAGGCAAGCCAGCACTCCCAACACGATAAGCCGAATGGCTCCTTCTGTGCTGTGTGATTTGATGATGCTCGAGATATGTTTTGGAATTGAGTGGAGCCCCAGAGTCCTCAGTGCTGGGACCCCCAGTGTTTCTTATCTGCATTTATAATCCATGTTGGCATCTCATATGTGCTGAAAACTCTAAAATGGGTGAAGTAATAGGGACAGTTAAAAGGTGCTGCAATTTCGGCTTCTGCCCAATATCGTCTCCATGTGCTCAATGCAAAATTAAAGATCCATTATTAAGCACAGGCTTCTGATAAAATGAAGTAATAAAGTAACGAGGCAAACATGCCACTGGGTGAAGAGTAAGTCTTTTCACTGTTGAGGTTTGCATCAGCAACAGTACGTCCTACCACTAAGGACCGGGGGGAGAAATTGCCCTCCGCCCGAAACGGGGTGCACCTACTATTTCTTTTAAGTTTTTTTCCGCCCCAGTCCATGCAGATACTGGAGAAATTCAGCTCTTTGTTCTTTTTTTCTCCGTGGTGCAGTGTTCCGGTTGAGTATGGAGCGGATGTGACCTCGCAGCGGGTCTGCCACCCTGACCAGTTATCGGCGACGGCCGCATCGCGCTGACGCGGCACAGCGTCTCCCCCGCCTTCAGTTAAAGGGGAGGGCCACTGTGTACTCTGCAGGTCTTTTAGTTCAGTCCACTGGGCCATACCAGGGAGGGTTTCAGCCGGGCCAGCGGCCTGGGACCCAAAGAGGGTTGTGGCCAGGCTGCCTGTTTGCGGCCCGGCCGAACCCGAGGGGCATAATTGTCGGACCGACCCGGCAGTCAGCCGACAAAACAAAAAAATAACATGGCGACCGCGGCAGTGCGGCCTCTCCTTTAAGGGCTGCCATGTCATAGAGAGTGGCTGGGGGCTCCGGCCGGCTGCACTGCGGCTCCCGCGGGGCAATTTCGCAAGGGGGACCCCACCAGTCTGAAAAGGGTCGGTCGTGCACGCCGTGGCGGGAAAACGGGCGGAGCGGGCCCGGACACCACGCCACTCCTGAGGAAGGGCAATGTCTCAAATGGTGGCCCCTCCACGGAGTGTTGGCGGCCATTCCGCGCCACCCCGGGGCTGCCGCTTATCGGGAGGGGCAATTTCGGCCCCTATATCTCCACACATTCATAGTCAATGGGTGGAAATTCTGTCTCCTTCCACTTGCTCTCTTTGAATTGACAGAAAACACCGTGTTGACGGACCTTTTGTTCAGGCTTAAAATCTGAAAGTCTAGATTAAGAAGTAAAATTATACAGAAATCAGAGTGAATTACATAACATACATAAGAACATAAGAATTAGGAACAGGAGTAGACCATCAAGCCCCTCGAGCCTGCTCCGCCATTCAATAAGATCATGGCTGATCTGGCCGTGGACTCAGCTCCACTTACCCGCTCGCTCCCCGTAACCCTTAATTCCCTTATTGGTTAAAAATCTATCTATCTGTGACTTGAATACATTCAATGAGCTAACCTCAACTGCTTCCTTGGGCAGAGAATTCCACAGATTCACAACCCTCTGGGAGAAGAAATTCCTTCTCAACTCGGTTTTAAATTGGCTCCCCCGTATTTTGAGGCTGTGCCCCCTAGTTCTAGTCTCCCCGACCAGTGGAAACAACCTCTCTGCCTCTATCTTGTCTCTCCCTTTCATTATTTTAAATGTTTTTATAAGATCACCCCTCATCCTTCTGAACTCCGAGTAAAGACCCAGTCTACTCAATCTATCATCATAAGGTAACCCCCTCATCTCCGGAATCAGCCTCGTGAATCGTCTCTGTACCCCCTCCAAAGCCTTCCTTAAGTTAGGTGACCAAAACTGTATGCAGTACTCCAGGTGTGGCCTCACCAATACCCTATACAGTTGCAGCAGGACCTCCCTGCTGTTGTACTCCATCCCTCTCGCAATGAAGGCCAACATTCCATTCGCCTTCCTGATTACCTGCTGCACCTGCAAACTAACTTTTTGGGAAGGCCTTTTGGCTAAGATCTGCATAACTAACCTGACCAGCCACCATGACCTCCGGGTGGTTTCTCCCTGGTCAGGAAGGTATATGCTTACATTTTTGTAAACAGGAGGTGGGTGGGATGGCTTGACCCATCCACCTCCACGGAGGTGTGTGGGGGACCTGACCCATCCACCTCCATGGCACGAACCTGGTATTGCAGTACTTCCAGGAACGGTGCAGTGGCTCTAGGCCTTTTGGCTAAGAGCATTGGCGCAGAGTGATCCTTGACTGGTGCAGGGTGACCTCTGGCGTTTGTGACTTGACAAAGAATTGGAAACGATTGGCTACGAATTTATAAAAAAAAAAAGAGTTTCATACACAAGGACCCCCAGGTCCCTCTGCACCACAGCATGTTTTAATTTCTTCCCATTCAAATAATATTCCCTTTTACTGTTTTTTTTCCCAAGGTGGATGACCTCACACTTTCCGACATTGTATTCCATCTGCCAAACCTTAGCCCATTCGCTTAACCTATCGAAATCTCTTTGCAGCCTCTCTGTGTCCTCTACACAACCCGCTTTCCCACTAATCTTTGTGTCATCTGCAAATTTTGTTACACTACACTCTGTCCCCTCTTCCAGGTCATCTATGTATATTGTAAACAGTTGTGGTCTCAGCACTGATCCCTGTGGCACACCACTAACCACCGATTTCCAACCCGAAAAGGACCCATTTATCCCGACTCTCTGCTTTCTGTTCGCCAGCCAATTCTCGATCCATGCTAATACATTTCCTCTGACTCTGCGTACCTTTATCTTCTGCAGTAACCTTTTGTGTGGCACCTTATCGAATGCCTTTTGGAAATCTAAATACACCACATCCATCGGTACACCTCTATTCACCATGCTCGTTATATCCTCAAATTAGCAGATCAAGATAACAAAGTTGGGTGTTAACTTTGAAGCAACAGTTCGAAAACAATAAATGTTCTGATGCTGTGAGCTGTGATACGAAATAAAGTTTGACCTTGCGTCCATACTGAAATGCCTTGATTGGGAACTGAATCTCACAGATTCACCATCGTCCCCGATTTGTGTACAGGCACAATGAATAAGGAAACTGACCACTATGAGGCACCCTTGGATATGCTTCTCTTTCAATGGCCATGCTCCAAAAAAGGAAGATTAAAAAAAATGGTTTTGCTCAACAAATTAAAACTTGCTTAATGAATTAAAACTAACTCCTTTGAATTATTTCCTTTCGTGGCAGTCTGGAGACAAATGTAAACGTCAGGAAGAAAGACAGACCTGCATTTCTGCAGCGTCTTTCACAACCTCAGTATGTCCCAAACTACTACGGCCCTGTAGTAATACCCGCCCACCTGTATGGCTCAGAGACGTGGACCATGTACAGTAGACACTTCAAGTCGCTGGAGAAATACCACCAACGATGTCTCCGCAAGATCCTACAAATCCCCTGGGAGGACAGACGCACCAACGTTAGCGTCTTTGTCTAGGCCAACATCCCCAGCATTGAAGCACTGACCACACTTGATCAGCTCCGCTGGGCAGGCCACATAGTTCGCATGCCAGTCACGAGACTCCCAAAGCAAGCGCTCTACTCGTAACTCCTTCATGGCAAACGAGCCAAAGGCGGGCAGAGGAAACGTTACAAGGACATCCTCAAAGCCTCCCTGATAAAATGCGACATCCCCACTGACACCTGGGAGTCCTTGGCCATAGACCGCCCTAAGTGGAGGAAGTGCATCCGGGAGGGCGCTGAGCTCCTCGAGTCTCGTCGCCGAGAGCATGCAGAAAACGAGCGCAGGCAGCGGAAGGAGCATGCAGCAAACCAGGCTCCCTGCCCACCCTTCCCCTCAACCACTGTCTGTCCCACCCGTGACCGTGACTGTGGTTCTCATATTGGACTGTTCAGCCACCTAAGAACTCATGCTAAGAGTGGAAGCAAGTCTTCCTCGATCCCGAGGGACTGCCTATGATGATGATGGGATGACGTCCCAAAGTGCTTTACAGCCAATGAAATATTTTTTGAAGTGTAGGAAATGGCAGCAGCCAATTTTGCTCACAGCAAGCACTCGCAAACAGCAATGTAATAATGAGCTGTTTTAATGATGTTGGTTGAGGGATATATATTATTCAGGACACTGGGGAGAAATCCCCTGCTCTTCAAAATAGTGCCATGGGATCTCTTGCATCCACCTGAGAGAGCAGACAGGGCCTCGGTTTGACGACTCATCCGAAAGGCGGCACCTCCCTCAGTACTGCAATGAAACGTCAGCATCAAGTGCGCAAGTCTCTGGAATGGGACTCAAACCCACAGCCTTCTGACACCGAGCCGAGAGAGTGCTACCCACTGAACCACATCTAACACAATAATAAACAGTGCCCAGTCCAACAAGATTTGGCATCAGACTCCAGTCTGAAGGCTCATGTATTCTAACACAAATACATTCACCTTAGAGAGCTTTTTTATAAAGGGCTTGAAACCATGTAACATGCACTCATCTGGCCCTCACCCACAAGTGCAGGCTCAATCCCTCTCGGCAAATAAACTACTTTTAACTATTGTTACAATACCGGGCCGAGCAGAAAGTTATTGCAATTTGAGATTGGATGGGTGCTGGGCCATTTGCAGGAGGATTTCGATCATTTGTGCACTCGAACAGACTGAAGGCAAATGGAATTTATCATCAATAATCGTAGAACAGTGCAGCTGGGCTGAGAAACGGCATCATAAGGATACAGTAAATGGAACTGATGTAGCAGAGGGAATTTAGAAAGGAATTTGGGACTGATAGACTCCTCACTTTAAATGCCTAGAAAATGTTGCAAAAATGTTAAGGCAGCTAATGGTATGCTGGGATATATAATCAGAACAGTAGATTACAAGTCTTGAGAGGTGGTGTTGAGACTTTGCAATGCAGCACTCAGATTGCGCTGGGAGCACTTGCCTGGGTGAGGGAAGCTCTAAGAACATCGAAGCTCAACACCATCCAGGACAATATAGCCCACTTCATCGGCACCCCATCCACCACCTTCAACATTCACTCCCTCCACCACTGGCGCACCGTGGCTGCAGTGTGCACCATCTACAAGATGCACTGCAGCAACTCGCCAAGGCTTCTTCGGCAGCACCTCCCAAACCAGGAACCTCCACTGCCTAGAAGGACAAGGGCAGCAGGCGCATGGGAACTGGACTTTGAAATAATGGGGCCAGAAATTGCAGTCGGAGGCTTCCCGTGTGCGGATGCCTCCAACCACAAAAAAATTACGAAAATACCTGGTGATCCCGGAGGAATGAACACTTGTACTCCGAGGCCCAGTGCAGAGGCCCATGTATCCCAGGAACAAAAGGGCATCCTGGGATCAGGGCCTGGACCACCAATCAACATTGCCATCGATAGCAATGGTGAGTTCCATTTGTAAGGAGCTGCTGTTACTATTGATAAGAATACCCCCAAAAACAAACCAAAAAAACTCAATACATACATTTTAAAAACACCTCGCTTATTTAAAATTAACAGAAATTTTTAATTTTCTGAATTTTTCTTAATATAGTTCAATCATGTTAAAAGTAAATAAATTTTAATGGAAATCCTAAAATTTATTTTTCTATCTTTTAAAACTCTTACTCTGGTAAAAGCAGACCTTACGCAGGCTTTTACCAGGAGTAAGAGTTTGAAGGACATTCGCTGGGCAGGAGGTGGGCAAATAGCCCAAATCTCCGCCCGCGAAGGCCCATCTCCCGAGGCCCATCGCATGATCTGTCAAAGCGTGCGCAGTGCGTCTTAACCCAGAAACTGCGGGGCGTCTTCGGGCGCGAGCACACATTGTACGCACCCAGAGAGGCCGCAATTTACGGCCCCTCCGGATATTTCACATTTGAACCTCGCCCGAGACTTTAATGTTAGGGTAGTTTCTTCAAAAAAACCTTGTTTCAGCTGATTGAGCAAGCAAAACAGGATCGGGATTTTTGATCTATTTCTAATAAAACTGCCAATTAAGCCATCTGTTTTAGTCTGGTGGTGACAAGTCTTTAGTGTTTGCTGATTGGTCATGGGTCCTTCCTATTTTTAGGTAATGTGTTGCACTTTATTAGATCCAATAAGATAATGCGTTGAGCATATAATTTATGGCCGTGTGTTTCATTTCCTGCAGTATTTTGTCTCCATGCTGCTGTAAAATACAATGGGATTTTTTAATGTAGTTTCATTAACCTGCTCCTAATTCACTTGTGGTTATTTAACGTATTTCATTCTGCTTTGTTGGGATGTGTTCATCGATTTTATTATTCTTGTACCTGCAGTGACGCACGCACTTGCCGTCTCTTAAATCATCGGAATTGCTAATTCACAGTCTTAAAAAAAAATACTTTGGCTCCACGTAATCTTCAGTTCCTCCAAAACTCTGCTACCCGTGTCCCAATTAGCACCAAGTCCCGTTCACCCATCACCCCATGTGCTCGCTGCCCCGTGTCCTAACTCGCACCGAGTCCCGCTCACCCATCACCCCCTGTGCTCGCTGGCCCGTGTCCTAACTCGCACCGAGTCCCGCTCACCCATCACCCCCTGTGCTCCCTGCCCCGTGTCCTAACTCGCACCGAGTCCCGCTCACCCATCACCCCCTGTGCTCCCTGCCCCGTGTCCTAACTCGCACCGAGTCCCGCTCACCCATTACCCCCTGTGCTCGCTGCCCCGTGTCCTAACTCGCACCGAGTCCCGCTCACCCATCACCCCCTGTGCTCCCTGCCCCGTGTCCTAACTCGCACCGAGTCCCGCTCACCCATCACCCCCTGTGCTCCCTGCCCCGTGTCCTAACTCGCACCGAGTCCCGCTCACCCATCACCCCCTGTGCTCCCTGCCCCGTGTCCTAACTCGCACCGAGTCCCGCTCACCCATCACCCCCTGTGCTCACTGCCCCGTGTCCTAACTCGCACCGAATCCCGCTCACCCATCACCCCCTGTGCACGCTGACCCGTGTCCTAACTCGCACAGAATCCCGCTCACCCATCACCCCCTGTGCTCGCTGACCCGTGTCCTAACTCGCACCGAATCCCGCTCATCCATCACCCCCTGTGCTCGCTGACCTACGTTGGCCTCCGGTCTGGCAACGCCTCAAATTTAAAATTCTCATCCTTGTTTACAAATCTCTCCATGGCCTCGGCCCCTCACTATCTCTGATATCTCCTCCAGCCTCACAACCCCTCTCCGCCTCCGCCCCCCCCCCACCCCCACCCTCCGAGATCTCTGCACTCCTCCAATTCTGACCGCTTCAGCATCCCTGATTTTAATCGCTCCACCATTGGCGGCCGTGCCTTCAGCTCTGGAACTCCCTCCCTGAGCCTTTCCGTCTCTCTCTCTCTCTCTCTCTCTCTCTCCCCCCCCCTTTAAGACGCTCCTTCAAAGCTTTGGCCAGGTTTATGTGCAGTGTCTTGGGACGTTTCACGCCATTAAAGGTGCTATATAAGTGCAAGTGTTGTAATTGGAGATTGAAGATGCTCTGGATCTAGCCTCCCGAGGTTTGAGAAAAGCATCCTTTGAAGAACATTCAAAACATGTCTTTACCTTGCTCTCGGCCTTACAGCAAAATTCCAGGCTTAATAGTCAAAAAATATCTGTACTGGCATCTAAAATAATTTAATCAAAATCTCAAAAGTGAAAATGAAATCTGGGAATATACAGCAGGTCGGTCAGCATCTAAACAGAAAACAGCAAGATTGCGTTTCAGGTGGAGATGATGAACATTAACTAACCTGTCTTCCGATGCTGACTGCATGATGTATATTCCCAGCATCTGAAATGTTTTTTACGTCAGATCACCAGGATTCAGTTTCTCTGTCTCACGCACCTGCCCGCTCACTCTCTCTTGCGCTTGCTCTCTCTCTTGCCCTCTCCCTCTCTCTCTCTCTTGCCCTCTCCCTCTCTCTCTCTCACCCTCTCTCTCTCTCTTTCTCTCTCACCCTCTCTCTCTCTCTCTCTCGTCCTCTCTCTCTCTCTCGCCCTCTCCCTCTCTCTCGCCCTCTCCCTCTCTCTCGCCCTCTCCCTCTCTCTCGCCCTCTCTCTCTCTCGCGCGCCCGCTCTCTCTCACCCGCCCCCCCCCCCCCCCCCCACTCCCGGTCTCGCCATCGCTCGCCTGCGCGCCCCCCCCCCCCCCCCCGGGCCTGGTCCCTCTGTCTCTGTTTGTCTGTCTCTCCTCCACCCGCTCTAAATTATTTACACAGGTTGTGATATGAACAGGTATTTTGCACTGTATTGGAGTGCTGGTGTGTCTTTGTTAAAGAGCTTGCACACTACAATAAAAATGATTGTAAATCTGTTATGCTCATCTTTATAATCAGTCCTCTTCCTAATTTGAGTGCCTTTACTTGCGTGAGGCTGTTACTCCCTAACTGAGGAGCTGTGGTAGGGATTCGGTCAGGATTGTTCTTATGGTTTTACAGTACCAGTTTCAATATTCTTCTTAAACAGCAATGGTGAATGCTGAAACCTGAAGCAGTGACTGAAATGAATGGAGATATCTGTTCGGCAGCATCTGAGGAAGTTAATTTTTTTTTAGAGTGGAATCCTTCACCAACACAGCGGTGTTACCATGGTTTCACCGTTCCCATCAAGCTATAGTGCATTTAATGATTAATATTTACTGTTTTGATTCTACTTATCGTGTGTGTTCCTTCTCCCTGTACCCAGGGTGTGTGTTCCTTCTCCCTGTACCCAGGGTGTGTGTTCCTTCTCCCTGTACCCAGGGTGTGTGTTCCTTCACCCTGTACCCAGGGTGTGTGTTCCTTCTCCCTGTACCCAGGGTGTGTGTTCCTTCTCCCTGTACCTAGGGTGCGTGTTCCTTCTCCCTGTACCCAGGGTGTGTGTCCCCTCTCCCTGTACCCAGGGTGTGTGTTCCTTCACCCTGTACCCAAGGTGTGTGTTCCTTCTCCCTGTACCTAGGGTGCGTGTTCCTTCTCCCTGTACCCAGGGTGCGTGTTCCTTCTCCCTGTACCCAGGGTGTGTGTTCCTTCTCCCTGTACCCACGGTGTGTGTTCCTTCTCCCTGTACCCAGGGTGTGTGTTCCTTCTCCCTGTACCCAGGGTGTGTGTTCCTTCTCCCTGTACCTAGGGTGCGTGTTCCTTCTCCCTGTACCCAGGGTGTGTGTTCCTTCTCCCTGTACCCAAGGTGTGTGTTCCTTCTCCCTGTACCCAAGGTGCGTCTCCCCTCTCCCTGTACCCACGGTGCGTGTCCCCTCGCCCTGTACTCAGGGTGTGTGTTCCCTCTCCCTGTACCCACGGTGTGTGTTCCTTCTCCCTGTACCCAGGGTGTGTGTTCCCTCTCCCTGTACCCAAGGTGTGTGTTCCCTCTCCCTGTACCCAAGGTGTGTGTTCCCTCTCTCTGTACCCAGGGTGTGTGTTCCCTCTCCCTGTACCCAGGGTGTGTGTTCCCTCTCCCTGTACCCAAGGTGTGTGTTCCCTCTCCCTGTACCCAAGGTGTGTGTTCCCTCTCCCTGTACCCAAGGTGTGTGTTCCCTCTCCCTGTACCCAAGGTGTGTGTTCCCTCTCCCTGTACCCAAGGTGTGTGTTCCCTCTCCCTGTACCCAAGGTGTGTGTTCCCTCTCCCTGTACCCAGGGTGTGTGTTCCCTCTCCCTGTACCAAAGGTGTGTGTTCCCTCGCCCTGTACCCAGGGTGTGTGTTCCTTCTCCCTGTACCCAGGGTGTGTGTTCCTTCTCCCTGTACCCAGGGTGTGTGTTCCTTCTCCCTGTACCCAGGGTGTGTGTTCCTTCTCCCTGTACCCAGCATGTTCCCTCTCCCTGTACCCAAGGTGCGTGTTCCCTCTCCCTGTACCCAGGGTGTGTGTTCCCTCTCCCTGTACCCACGGTGTGTGTTCCTTCACCCTGTACCCAGTATGTTCCCTCGCCCTGTACCCAGGGTGTGTGTTCCTTCTCCCTGTACCTAGGGTGCGTGTTCCTTCTCCCTGTACCCAGGGTGTGTGTTCCTTCTCCCTGTACCTAGGGTGCGTGTTCCTTCTCCCTGTACACAGGGTGTGTGTTCCTTCTCCCTGTACCTAGGGTGCGTGTTCCCTCTCCCTGTACCCAAGGTGTGTGTTCCCTCTCCCTGTACCCAAGGTGTGTGTTCCCTCTCCCTGTACCCAAGGTGTGTGTTCCCTCTCCCTGTACCCAGGGTGTGTGTTCCCTCTCCCTGTACCCACGGTGTGTGTTCCCTCTCCCTGTACCCAAGGTGCGTCTCCCCTCGCCCTGTACCCAAGGTGTGTGTTCCATCGCCCTGTACCCACGGTGTGTGTTCATGTACCCACGGTGTGTGTTCCTTCACCCTGTACCCAGCATGTTCCCTCTCCCTGTACCCAGGGTGCGTGTTCCCTCTCCCTGTACCCAAGGTGCGTGTTCCCTCTCCCTGTACCCACGGTGTGTGTTCCCTCTCCCTGTACCCAAGGTGCATGTTCCCTCTCCCTGTACCCACGGTGTGTGTTCCCTCTCCCTGTACCCACGGTGTGTGTTCCCTCTCCCTGTACCCACGGTGTGTGTTCCTTCACCCTGTACCCAGCATGTTCCCTCGCCCTGTACCCAGGGCGTGTGTTCCCTCGCCCTGTACCCAGGGCGTGTGTTCCCTCTCCCTGTACCCAGGGCGTGTGTTCCCTCGCCCTGTACCCAGCATGTTCCCTCGCCCTGTACCCAGGGCGTGTGTTCCCTCGCCCTGTACCCAGGGCGTGTGTTCCCTCTCCCTGTACCCAGGGCGTGTGTTCCCTCTCCCTGTACCCAGGGCGTGTGTTCCCTCGCCCTGTACCCAGGGCGTGTGTTCCCTCGCCCTGTACCCAGGGCGTGTGTTCCCTCGCCCTGTACCCAGGGCGTGTGTTCCCTCGCCCTGTATCCAGGGTGTGTGTTCCCTCGCCGGTTGGCTATCGAGTAAAGCTCCCTCTGCTCTGTCCCAGCACTCAGTCCCACTCTCAAGCTCTCTCTGTCGCAACAATGCAAATTTTACAATTTCCCACGGGAGCCCTCTTCACAGCTATGTAATATTGCCAATTTAATTACTGCCAAATTAGAGGTAGTTCTGTGCTGTGAACCTGTGCCGGCTTGGAACTGAATAAGGGACAGTGCTCACTCATTTCATGAACAACCCTTGCAGGCAGTGGGGGCTGTCAGCAGGCTAGGCTGAGTTGTCACACAGTGATCAGAGGGCAGTGTGTTCACTCACAGGATCATCCAGTTCCCCTCAGAGATGTCACAATATTAAATGAAGCCTTGACTATTGATTGAACAAGGAATTCTTGCCTGCCTCCTGGAAACTGATGTGCTGTGAAGATTTTTTTTAATGTTTGAATTATCTTGAAATATACTTTGATGTTTCAAATTGGTCTGTTGTGCAACAAGGGAAGGTGGTGCTGTGCCCACAGATCTTGGATAGCATCACAGTGCAATTTGTATTTAAAGAAAGAAATGATTTAAAAGCCGAAATTTAAGACCATTACTGAAAAAAAGATGGGGGGGATTACTGTAGGTGGTCACTGGGGCCTGGACTGTCTGACCAGAAAGAGTAGAAGAAGCAGAATCTGTAATATTTCACACAATCATAGAATGGCACAGTACACGGGTCTCCCTTAAGCTATATCATTCTATGATGCTTCCGTGCCAGCTTTTTGCAAGAGCTCTTCAATGAGTCCCACTCCCTGTCCTTTCCCCACAGCTCTGCAATTTTTCCTTTTCTGATATTTATCCATCATCATAGGCAGTCCACTCCTAAAGTAAGCTCTCTGGTGGCTGAACAGCCCAATACGAGAGCCACAGACCCTGTCACAGATGGGACAGACATTCGTCGGGGGAAGGGGTGGGTGGGGCTGGTTTGCTGCACGCTCCTTCCGCTGCCTGCGCTTGACCTCTTCACGCTCTCGGCGTTGAGATTCGAAGAGCTCAACGCCCTCCCGGATGCACTTTCGCCACCTCGGACGGTCTTTGGCCAGGGACTCCCAGGTGTCAGTGGTGATGTCGCTCTTCACCGTTGAGGAGTTGAGGTCCAACCTTCTCTCATATTTAACCAACTCCTTTTTGAAAGTTACTATTGAACCTGCTCCCACCGCCCTTTCAAGCAGCGCGTTCCTGATCACAACAACTCGCCGCGTAAAACATTTTCATCTCATCCTCCTCCTGATGACAATCACTTTCAATCTGTGTCCTCTGGTTACTGACCTTCCTGCCACTGGAAACCGTTTCTCCTTATTTACTCCGTCTAAACACTTCCTATCTTTGAACACCTCTATCAAATCTCCTCTTAACCTTCTCTGTTCTAAGGACAACAATCCCAGCTTTTCCAGTCTCTCCGCATAACTGAAGTCCCTCGTCTCTGGAACCATTCTGCTAAATCTCTACTGCCCCCTCTCCAAGGCCTTGACATCCTTCCAAAAGTGCAGTGCCCAGAATTGGCTGCAATACTGCAATGAGGTTTGACCAGTGATTTATAAAGGTATAGCAAAATTCCTTGCCTTTGTAATCTAATATAAGAACATAGAAAATAGGAGCAGAAGTAGGTATATGGCCCCTCGAGCCTGCTCCGCCATTCAATAAAATCATGGCTGATCATCGACCTCAACACTTCGCTGCCCGATCTCCATAACCCTTGATTCCCCTCGACTCCAAAAATCTATCTATCTCAGCCTTGAATATATTCAGATACTCAGCAACCACAGCCCTCTGGGACAGAGAATTCCAAAGATTCACAACCCTCTAAGTGAAGAAATTCCTCCTCATCTCTGTCTTAAATGGGCAGCCCCTTATCCCTTATATCAGAGTTCGGGCGTCCGAGAACGAGAGAGTCCAGGAGTGCGAGGGTTTGGGAGTGCGAGGGTTTGGGAGTGCGAGGACGAGACAGTTCAAGACTTCAGTTAAACACAGGCAGCAGAAACTCAAAAGTGACATCACAGGAAAGTATTGGTTCGTGAATATTAAGGGTTTTTACTCTATAAACTAGGTCAGTGGTTTCAAGTAGGAACAGAAAACTATACTAAAAAATTTAGTTAATCTAATAAATAGAGGCATGGCAGGGCAGCTTAGTCCCGTGGATTGCACATCTGTGCCATGTGGGGTGGCCTGGACGACCACATGTGCAGGAAGTGCCGTCAGCTAGAGCAACTCGTGCTCCGGGTTTCGGAGCTTGAGAGGGCGGCTGAAGTCACTGCAGTGCATCCGCGAGGCTGAGAACTTCGAGAACGTTCCTGGAGGTGGTCACCCCGCAGCCTCACAGTGTACAGTCAGAGAGGGAATGGGTGACCACCAGACAGAAGAGGAGGACCAGGCAGGCAGTGCAGGAGTCCCGCCCCTGAGTGCATCTCGCTCTCCAACCAGTATTCTGTTCTGAGTACTGGTGGGGGCGATTGTGCCTCTGGAGAATGCAGCAAGTCCACGGCACCATGGGTGGCTCAACTGCACAGAGGGGGAGGAAGAAGAGTGGAAGAGCTATAGTGGTAGTAGATTCAATAGTTAGAGGAGCAGATGTGACTCCAGGATGGTATGTTGCCTCCCTGGTGTCACCGAGCGGCTGCAGGGCATTCTGGGGGGGGAGAGGGCGAACAGCCAGAGGTCGTGGTCCACATCGGTACCAATGACCTAGGTAGAAAGAGGGATGAGGTCCTGCAGGCAGAGTTTAGGGAGCTAGGAGAGAGATTAAAAAGCAGGACCTCAAAGGTAGTAATCTCCGGATTGCTCCCGGTGCCACGAGCTAGTGAGTACAGAAATAGGAGGATAGAGCAAACGATTGCATGGCTGGAGAGATGGTGCAGGAGTGAGGGCTTTAGATTCCTGAGGCATTGGGACCAGTTCTGGGGGAGGTGGGACCTGTACAAGCCGGACGGGTTGCCCCTCAACAGAGCCAGGACTAATACCCTTGCGGCAGGGTTTGCTCGTGCTGTTGGGGAGGGTTTAAGCTCGCTTGGCAGGGGGATGGGAACCTGAAACTAGATTCAGTAGGGAGGGGAGTAAAGCTGGAAATTGAAGACAGGAAATTAGAAAGTGAATTTGGAAGGCAGAGGAAACAAGGGCTGGAAAATAGACAACAGGGGAGTTTGGCAGTACTAAATGGTATATACTTCAATGCAAGGAGTTCAGGGAATAAGGCAGATGAGCTGAGAGCACAGATAGACACTTGGGAGTACGATATTATAAGCCATTACTGAGACATGGTTGAAAGGGGCAGGTATGGCAGCTCAACATTCCTGGTTACAGGGTTTTCAGACGGGACAGAGAGGGGGATATGAAAGGAGGGGGTCGCAGTATTGATTAAAGAAACAATTTCAGCTGTGAGGAGGGAAGCATCATCATATGAGACCATATGGATTGAATTGAAGAACAAAAAAAGGCAAGTCACACTACTGGGAGTGCACCCCCAAACAGTCAGAGGGAGATGGAAGAGCTAATATGTAGTAACATTTCTGAGCAGTGCAAAAACAATAAGGCAGTAACCCAAATATTAACTAGGATAAAATTAGTGTGAAAGGTATATAGGGTGCAGAATTCCTAAAATGCATTCAGGAGAATTTTTTAAGCCAGTATGTAGCAAGCCCAGCAAGGGAGGGGGCGGTTCTGGACTTAGTTTTGGGGAATGAAGCTGGGCAGGTGGAAGGGGTATCAGTGGGAGAGCATTTTGGTGCTAATGATCATAATTCAGTAAGATTTAGGGTAGTTATGGAAAAGGACAAAGATAGACCAGGACTAAAAGTTCCCAATTGGGGGAAATCGCTACAATGCTCGATTGCCTTCTCCTTTCTGTTTGATTTTTTACATTTCTGCTCACTTGAATCCTCCCCCCCCCCCCCCATTATTTAGTCTAAAGCTCTCGCTACAGCCCTAGTTAATCGATTCGCCAGGACACTAGTCCCAACACGGTTCAAGTGAAGCCTGTCCCAACGGAACAGCTCCCTCTTACCCAGAATAGGATAGTTTCCTTGAACAGTACATTGTGGAACCAACCAGGGAGCAGGCTATCTTAGATCTGGTACTGTGTAATGAGACAGGATTAATAAACGATCTCCTGGTAGAGGATCCTCTAGGAAAGAGTGATCATAGCATGGTTGAATTTCAAATTAAGTTGGAGGGTGAGAAAGTTAGGTCTCAAACCAGTGTCCTGATCTTAAATAAAGGCTGTTACAAAGGTATGAAGGCAGAGTTGGCTGAAGTGGACTGGGAAAATAGATTAAAGTATGGGACGGTTGATGAGCAGTGGCAGACATTTAAGGAGATATTTCATAATTCTGAACAAAAATATATTCCAGTGAGAAGGAGAGACTGCAAGAGAAGGGAGAATCATCCATGGCTAACTAAGGAAATAAAGGATGATATCAAATTGAAAACAATGGCATACAATGTTAGCAAGAGTAGTGGGCCAGAGGATTGGGAAATGTCTTTAAACCAGCAAAATACGATGACAAAAATAATAGAGGGAAGATGGATAGTGAGAGTGAACTAGCAAGAAATCTAAAAACAGACAGTAAGAGCTTCTACAGGTATATAAACATGAACAGAATAGCCAAAGTAAATATTGGTTCCTTAGAGGATGAGACTGGGGAATTAATAATGGGGAACAGGGAAATGGCAGAGACTTTGAACAAATATTTTGTATCGATCTTCACGGTAGAAGACACTAAAAACATCCCAATAATCGATAATCAAGTGGCTATAGGGAGGAAGGAACTTAATACAATCACTCTCACTAAAGAAAAAGTAGTTAAATAATGGGATTAAAGGTCAACAAGTCCCCTGGACCTGATGGCCTGCATCCTAGGGTCTTAAAAAGAAGTGGCCGCAGAGATAGTGGATGCATTGGTTGTAATTTGTCAAAATTCCCTGGATTCTGGAGAGGTCCCAGTGGATTGGAAAACAGCAAATGTAATGCCCCTATTTAAAAAAGGAGGAAGACAGAAAGCAGGGAACTATAGACCAGTGAGCTTAACATCTGACATTGGGAAAATGCTGGAGTCCATTATTAAGGAAGCAGTAGCGGAACATTTGGAAAAGCAAAATTCAATCAAGCAGAGTCAGCATGGTTTTATGAAAGGGAAATCGTGTTTGACAAATTTGCTGGAGTTCTTTGAGGATGTAATGAACAGGGTGGTGGATAAGGGGGAACCAGAGGATGTGGTATATTTGGATTTCCAGAAGGCATTCGATAAGGTGCCACATAAAAGGTTACTGCAGAAGAAAAAAGCTCACGGGGTTGGGGGGGTAATGGCTCTGAAGCCCCAGTCGGAGGCTTCCTGCGGGCGTTCGTGTGAAAACAAGAGAAAAGATGCACACTTCCCTTTAACTCGGGCGCCCACCACCAATTGCAGTGTTAGGTTAGGACTAAGGCATGCCCATCGAAGCACGTGCATGTCTGAACAGACCTGGAGCTGGAGTCACGTGGGCCTGGACACTCAATCAAGGTCAAGTATTTTCTCATTCATAACAATGGGAACTCCGTAAGTAGGAGTTCTCATTATCATGAATGAGAAACCACCCCCCCCCCCAAACACCTCAACACAAATTAAAAATTAAAAAAACACCCCACATATTTAAATTAGAGTTGATGGCCCTGACATCCCGGTTCTCTGCTTCCCGCAGGCGCTCGACAGAAAATGGTAAAAAGATCCCTCCCTACGTTTTCCTGCTGCGCCCACCAGCCATCCCGGTCCCGAGACCTCCTCTCCCTGAGCCCACCAGCCATCCCGGTCCCGAGGCCTCCTCTCCCTGCGCCCACCAGCGATCCCGGTCCCGAGGCCTCCTCTCCCTGCGCCCACCAGAGATCCCGGTCCCGAGGCCTCCTCTCCCTGCGCCCACCAGAGATCCCGATCCCAAGGCCTCCTCTCCCTGCGCCCACCAGCGATCCCGGTCCCGAGGCCTCCTCTCCCTGCGCCCACCAGTGATCCCGGTCCCGAGGCCTCCTCTCCCTGCGCCCACCAGAGATCCCGATCCCGAGGCCTCCTCTCCCTGCGCCCACCAGTGATCCCGGTCCCGAGACCTCCTCTCCCTGCGCCCACCAGTGATACCGGTCCCGAGGCCTCCTCTCCCTGCGCCCACCAGTGATCCCGATCCCGAGGCCTCCTCTCCCTGCGCCCACCAGTGATCCCGATCCCGAGACATCCTCTCCCTGCGCCCACCAGTGATCCCGGTCCCGAGGCCTCCTCTCCCTGAGCCCACCAGCGATCCCGGTCCCGAGACCTCTTCTCCCTGCGCCCACCAGTGATCCCGGTCCCGAGGCCTCCTCTCCCTGCGCCCACCAGCGATCCCGGTCCCGAGGCCTCCTCTCCCTGCACCCACCAGCGATCCCGGTCCCGAGACCTCCTCTCCCTGCGCCCACCAGTGATCCCGGTCCCGAGGCCTCCTCTCCCTGCGCCCACCAGCCATCCCGGTCCCGAGACCTCCTCTCCCTGCGCCCACCAGCGATCCCGGTCCCGAGACCTCCTCTCCCTGCGCCCACCAGCCATCCCGGTCCCGAGGCCTCCTCTCCCTGCGCCCACCAGTGATCCCGGTCCCGAGGCCTCCTCTCCCTGCGCCCACCAGCCATCCCGGTCCCGAGACCTCCTCTCCCTGCGACCACCAGTGATCCCGGTCCCGAGACCTCCTCTCCCTGAGCCCACCAGTGATCCCAGTCCCGAGGCCTCCTCTCCCTGCGCCCACCAGCCATCCCGATCCCGAGACCTCCTCTTCCTGCGCCCACCAGTGATCCCGGTCCCGAGACCTCCTCTCCCTGCGCCCACCAGTGATCCCGGTCCCGAGACCTCCTCTCCCTGCGCCCACCAGTGATCCCGGTCCCGAGACCTCCTCTCCCTGCGCCCACCAGTGATCCCGGTCCCGAGACCTCCTCTCCCTGCGCCCACCAGTGATCCCGAGGCCTCCTCTCCCTGCGCCCACCAGTGATCCCGGTCCCGAGGCCTCCTCTCCCTGCGCCCACCAGAGATCCCGAGGCCTCCTCTCCCTGCGCCCACCAGCGATCCCGATCCCGAGACCTCCTCTCCCTGCGCCCACCAGTGATCCCGGTCCCGAGGCCTCCTCTCCCTGCGCCCACCAGTGATCCCGGTCCCGAGACCTCCTCTCCCTGCGCCCACCAGTGATCCCGAGGCCTCCTCTCCCTGCGCCCACCAGTGATCCCGGTCCCGAGGCCTCCTCTCCCTGCGCCCACCAGAGATCCCGAGGCCTCCTCTCCCTGCGCCCACCAGCGATCCCGATCCCGAGACCTCCTCTCCCTGCGCCCACCAGTGATCCCGGTCCCGAGGCCTCCTCTCCCTGCGCCCACCAGTGATCCCGGTCCCGAGACCTCCTCTCCCTGAGCCCACCAGCCATCCCGGTCCCGAGGCCTCCTCTCCCTGCGCCCACCAGTGATCCCGGTCCCGAGACCTCCTCTCCCTGCGCCCACCAGTGATCCCGGTCCCGAGACCTCCTCTCCCTGCGCCCACCAGCGATCCCGAGACCTCCTCTCACCTTCGCCCACCAGCGATCCCGGTCCCGAGGCCTCCTCTCCCTGCGCCCACCAGTAATCCCGGTCCCGAGACCTCCTCTCCCTGCGCCCACCAGAGATCCCGGTCCCGAGGCCTCCTCTCCCTGCGCCCACCAGCGATCCCGAGACCTCCTCTCCCTGCGCCCACCAGAGATCCCGGTCCCGAGACCTCCTCTCCCTGCGCCCACCAGCGATCCCGGTCCCGAGGCCTCCTCTCCCTGCGCCCACCAGCCATCCCGGTCCCGAGGCCTCCTCTCCCTGCGCCCACCAGCGATCCCGGTCCCGAGACCTCCTCTCTCTGCGCCCACCAGCGATCCCGGTCCCGAGACCTCCTCTCCCTGAGCCCAGCAGTGATCCCGGTCCCGAGGCCTCCTCTCCCTGCGCCCACCAGTGATCCCGGTCCCGAGACCTCCTCTCCCTGCGCCCACCAGTGATCCCGGTCCCGAGGCCTCCTCTCCCTGCGCCCACCAGTGATCCCGAGGCCTCCTCTCCCTGTGCCCACCAGTGATCCCGGTCCCGAGACCTCCTCTCCCTGCGCCCACCAGTGATCCCGGTCCCGAGGCCTCCTCTCCCTGCGCCCACCAGCGATCCCGGTCCCGAGGCCTCCTCTCCCTGCGCTTCGGAGCGCGTGCACGTCTGGATGGACGTATGCTGGAGCTGGAGTCACATGGCACTGGACAGCCAATTCCGGATTTTCTCTTCATAATAATGGGAACTCCATACTCACTCTACGGATCCGGGGAGGCTGAGATTTCTAGGTCTATAAATGTGTTACAAAATATATATATTTTTCCGATTTTTTTTTAAAGTTTTGTAATTATGGTTTAAAATAAACTTACCTTAGTGGGCAGGGTTTTTAACATTAAAAAAAAGTGTTTTTAAATTTTATTTTTCTGTTTTTGTATGTTTTAAAACTCTTACGCTGGTAAAAGTAGGCTATGCGTCTGCTTTTACCAGGCACAAGAGTTTTCAGGACATTCACTGGGCAAGAGATGGGCAAATACCGCAATCTTGGCCATGCGAATGTCCTGGCTGTGGGGATCTGTCAAGCCAGAGCTTGACAGATCGGAAAAGCCCTATTTTGGCGCATGTGCATTGTGCGCTGAAAACCTGCTTTTGCGATGCCTTCCCGGGTCCATATACACTCCGTACCCACTCCGTACGGAACTGGGGAGGCTGGGATTTCAGGGCCAATATGTTAGCATGGATTGAGGATTGGCTAACTAACAGAAAACAGAAAGTCGGGATAAATGGGTAATTTTCCGATTGACTAGTGGGGTGCCGCATGGATCGGTGCTGGAGCCTCAACTATTTACAATCTACATTAATGACTTGGATGAAGGGATCGAGTGTAATGTAGCCAAGTTTGCTGATGATACAAAGATGGGCGGGAGAGCAAGGGTGAGGAGGACACAAAGAATCTGCAAAGGGATATAGATAGGCTAAGTGAGTGGGCAAATGTTTGGCGGATGGAGTATAATGTGGGAAAGTGTGAGGTTATCCACTTTAGCAGGAAAAATAAAAAAGCAAATTATAATTTAAATGGAGAGAGATTACAAAGTGCTGCAGTACAGAGGGACCTGGGGGTCCTTGTACATGAAACACAAAAAGTTAGTATGCAGGTGCAGCAAGTGATCAGGAAGGCAAATGGAATGTTGGCCTTTATTGCAAGGGGGATAGAGTATAAAAGCAGAGAAGTCCTGCTACAACTGTACAGGGTGTTGGTGAAGCCACACCTGGAGTACTGTGTACAGTTTTGGTCTCCGTATTTAAGGAGGGATCTACTTGGAGACAGTTCTTAGAAGGTTCACTAGGTTGATTCCTGAGATGAAGGGATTGACGTTATGAAGAAAGGTTGAGCAGGTTGGGCCTATACACATTGTAGTTTGGAAGAAATAGAGGTGATCTTATTGAAACATGTAAGATACTAAGGGGGCTTGATAGGGTAGATGCAGAGAGGATGTTTCCACTCATGGGGGAATCTAGAACTAGGGGGCATAGTCTCAGAATAAGGGGCCGCCCATTTAGAACAGAGATGAGGAGGAATTTCTTTTCTCAGATGATTGTAAATCTGTGGAATTCTCTACCATGGAGGCTGGGTCATTGAATATATTTAGGGCCCAAGTTTCGAGCCGCGCCTAGAACGGCACAGTCCCGACCTGGACGCCCGTTTTTCGCGCCACAAAGTGCGCCTAAAAAAACTTCCAGATTTTCCAGCTCCCTGCAGGTCGTTTGCAGCTCGGCGCAGCGCAGCATGAGCAGTAGGGGGCGGAGCCAGGTAGGTCCCTGCGCTGAAAACAGTGCCGGGACCTCTGCACATGCGCGCTACAGTGGGTGCACATGTGCAGTAGCTCCAGGCGCCCAAAACTGTGTGGGCGGGGCCCGAAGCACGCAGCCCCTAGCCCTGGCCGAATGGCCTCACTGGGGCTGCGTGAATAAGGCTCCTCCCACGGCCAGCTCCTGCTTCCTCCCGACCTGACTCGACTCCCGCTTCCCGCCTCCGGACCGGACTCAACACTGACCCGACTCCCGCCCCCCCAGCCCCCAACCCGGGACCGGACCCGACACCGACCCGACTCCCGCTTCCCCGCCCCTGGACCGGACCCGACCCCAACACCGACCCGACTCCCGCTCCCCGCCCCCGGACCCGACCCGACCCCCCGGACAGGACCCGACCTGACCTCCCTCTCCCTCGCTCCCCCCAAACCGATCCGCGCTCCCGACCCCGACCCGCAATCCCGACCCGACCCGACCCAACGCCACCTACCTGTAAATCTGGTGCTGGGGACGGGCCCTGCCCGAAGTCTCGGGCCAGGCCCGTTCAGCCTCCCACCCCCTTCTCCTTCCCCCCCCATCTCCTTTCCCCCCCCATCTCCTTCCCCCCCCATCTCCTTCCCCCCCCCATCTCCTTCCCCCCCATCTCCTTTCCCCCCCCCATCTCCTTTCCCCCCCCATCTCCTTTCCCCCCCATCTCCTTTTCCCCCCCATCTCCTTTCCCCCCCCATCTCCTTTCCCCCCCCCATCTCCTTTCCCCCCCATCTCCTCTTCCCCCCCATCTCCTTTCCCCCCCATCTCCTTTCCCCCCCATCTCCTTTTCCCCCATCTCCTTTCCCCCCCATCTCCTTTCCCCCCATCTCCTTTTCCCCCCATCTCCTTTTCCCCCCATCTCCTTTTCCCCCCATCTCCTTTTCCCCCATCTCCTTTTCCCCCCATCTCCTTTTCCCCCCATCTCCTTTTCCCCCATCTCCTTTTCCCCCCATCTCCTTTTCCCCCCATCTCCTTTTCCCCCCATCTCCTTTTCCCCCCATCTCCTTTCCCCCATCTCCTTTTTCCCCCATCTCCTTTTCCCCCCATCTCCTTTTCCCCCCATCTCCTTTTCCCCCCATCTCCTTTTCCCCCCATCTCCTTCCCCCCCATCTCCTTTCTTCCCCCTCCCCCATCTCCTTTCTTCCCCCCCCCATCTCCTTTCTCTCCCCCCCCCATCTCCTTTCTCCCCCCCTCCCCATCTCCTTTCTCTCCCCCCCATCTCCTTTCTCCCCCCCATCTCCTTTCTCCCCCCCATCTCCTTTCTCCCCCCCATCTCCTTTCTCCCCCCCATCTCCTTTCTCCCCCCCCATCTCCTTTCTCTCCCCCCCTCGCCTTTCCCCCCCTTTTCCCTTCTCCCCCCTCCCGCCCTCCCCCTTCTCCCTATCCCTCCCCCTTCCCTCCCTCTGCTCCCCCCCTCTCTCCCTCCTTCCCCTCCCCTCACTGTCAGAAACACAGACACTGACAGACAGAGAATGAGAGACACACAGACAGACAGAGAGATAGAGACACACTGGGGGGGGGGGGGGGGGGGCGGGGGGCATCCCAGCATGCTGTTGGAGGTTTCCCGGTGCTGCAGTCGGTAAGTAGAAAATATTTTATTTATTGATTTTTTAAAAATTATTTCTTCTTAATTTTTTTTGATTGATTTATTGGTTGATTTATTGATGTTTTTATCATTTATTATTGATGTTGGCTCTTTATTTGTAAAACTGAAGTGTTTAATGTTTGTAAACTTCCCTTTAAACCCCCCCCCCCATTCCCTACGCCTGATTTTCTAAAGTGTAGACAAGGTTTTTTTGAGCGTACAAAAATCTTCACTTACTCCATTCTAAGTTAGTTTGGAGTAAGTTTTCACTGACGAAACTTTGAAAACAGGCGTAAGTGGCCGGACACGCCCCCTTTTGAAAAAAAATTCTGTTCCAAAGTGAAACTGTTCTAACTGCCTAGAACTGGAGAAAACTAAATGGCGAGAATTCCGATTTCTAAGATACTCCGTTCTACACCAGTTGCTCCTAAAAAATCAGGAGCAAATCATGGCGAAACTTGGGGCCAAAAGGTGGAGATAGACAGAATTTTGAGCAATAAGCGAGTGAAGGTTTATCGGGAACGGGCAGGGAAGTGGAGCTGAGCCCAAGATCAGATCAGCCATGATATTAAATGGCGGAGCAGGCTCGAGGGACCAAATGGTCTATTCCTGCTCCTATTTCTTATGTTAAAGCCAATTTTACTAAACTGAGATGTGATTTAGCCGAAGTGGACTGGAAACAGCCGCTTGATGGTAAATCAGTGAGAGAGCAGTGGAAGGCATTCAAGGAGGAGATCCTGAGGGTTCATAGCAAGTATGTTCCCTTAAAGAAAAAGGGTGTGACTAACACATATAGAATCCCTGGATGTCAAGGGGCAAGGAAAACCCAAAGATGTTTTATAAATACAATAAGAGCAAGAGGGTAACAAAAGAAAGAGTAGGGTCGATTAGAGACCAGAAAGAAAGAAAGATTTGCATTTATATAGCGCCTTTCACGACCACCGGACATCTCGATGCACTTTACAGCGAATGAAGTACTTTTGGAGTGTAGTCACTGCTGTATTGTGGGAACCACAGCAGCCAATTTGCGCGCAGCAAGCTCCCACAAACAGCAATGTGATAATGACCTGATAACCCGTTTTACTGATGTTGGCTGAGGGATAAATATTGACCAGGACACCGGGGAGAACTCACCTGCGCTTCTAAATAGTGCCATGGGCTATTTTACATCTACCTGAGAGGGCAGACGGGGCATTGGTTTAACATCTCATCTGAAAGATTGCTCCTCTGACAATGCAGTGCTCAGAGTACTGCCCCTCCGACAGTGCAGCACTCCCTCAATCATCATCATAGGCAGACCCTCGGGATCGAGGAAGACTTGCTTCCACTCTTAGCATGAGTTCTTAGGTGGCTGAACAGTCCAATACGAGAACGACATTTCTGTCACAGGTCGGACAGATAGTCGTTGAGGGAAAGGGTGGGCAGGGAGCCTGGTTTGCCGCACACTCCTTCCGCTGCCTGCGCTTGATTTCTGCATGCTCTCGGCGACGATACTCGAGGAGCTCAGCGCCCTCCTGGATGCACTTCCTCCACTTAGGATGGTCTATGGCCAAGGACTCCCAGGTGTCAGTGGGGATGTTGCACTTTATCAGGGAGGCTTTGAGGGTGTCCTTGTAACATTTCCTCTGCCCGCCTTTGGCTCGTTTGCCTTGGACGAGTTCAGAGTAGAGCGCTTGCTTTGGGAGTTTCGTGTCTGGCATGCGAACTATGTGGCCTGCCCAGCGGAGCTGATCAAGTGTGGTCAGTGCTTCAATGCTGGGGATGTTGGCCTGGACGAGGACGCTAATGTTTGTGCGTCTGTCCTGAGCCATACAGGAGAGCCCTGTAGACCATGAGCTTGGTGACAGTTTTGAGGGTCTGATCTTCAAACACTCTTTTCCTCAGGCGGCCGAAGGCTGCACTGGCGCACTGGAGGCAGTGTTGGATCTCGTCATCAATGCCTGCTCTTGTTGATAGGAGGCTCCCGAGATAGGGGAAGTGGTCCACGTTGTCCAGGGCCATGCCATGGATCTTGATGTTTGGGGGGCAGTGCTGTGCGGCGAAGACAGGCTGGTGGAGGACCTTTGCCTTACTAATGTTTAGCGTAAGGCCCATGCTTTCATCCACCTTGGTAAATACGTTGACTATGTCCTGGAGTTCAACCTCTGTGTGTGTGCACAGACACAGGCATTGTCCGCATACTGTAGCTCGACGACACAGGTTGGAGTGGTCTTGGACCTGGCCTGGAGACGGCGAAGGTTGAACAGGTACCCACTGGTTCTGTAGTTTAGCTCCATTCCAGCAGGGAGCTTGTCGACTGTGTGGTGGAGCATGGCAGCGAGGAAGATTGAGAAGAGGGTTGCGGCGATGATGCAGCCCTGCTTGACCCCGGTCCGGACATGAATTGGGTTGTGATGGATCTGTTGGTAACGATCACGGCCTGCATGTCGTCGTGGAGCAGGCAGCAGTACTGCCCCTCCGACAGTGCAGGGCTCCCTCAGTACTGCCCTTCCGACAGTGCAGCGCTCCCTCAGTACTGCCCCTCCGACAGTGCAGGGCTCCCTCAGTACTGCCCCTCCGACAGTGCAGGGCTCCCTCAGTACTGCCCTTCCGACAGTGCAGGGCTCCCTCAGTACTGCCCTTCCGACAGTGCAGGGCTCCCTCAGTACTGCCCTTCCGACAGTGCAGGGCTCCCTCAGTACTGCCCCTCCGACAGTGCAGGGCTCCCTCAGTACTGCCCTTCCGACAGTGCAGGGCTCCCTCAGTACTGCCCTTCCGACAGTGCAGGGCTCCCTCAGTACTGCCCTTCCGACAGTGCAGCGCTCCCTCAGTACTGCCCCTCCGACAGTGCAGGGCTCCCTCAGTACTGCCCCTCCGACAGTGCAGGGCTCCCTCAGTACTGCCCTTCCGACAGTGCAGCGCTCCCTCAGTATTGGTCTTCCGACAGTGTAGCGCTCCCTCAGTACTGCCTCTCCAACAGTGCAGGGCTCCCTCAGTACTGCCCCTCCGACAGTGCAGCACTCCCTCAGTACTGCCCCTCCGACAGTGCAGCGCTCCCTCAGTACTGGTCCTCCGACAGTGTAGCGCTCCCTCAGTACTACCCCTCCGACAGTGCGGCACTCCCTCTGTACTGGACGGGATTTTTGTGCATGGCGCAGGACTGGGGGCTGTGAACCGAGCCCCTAACTCCTTCCATGTGTGTGATGCTTAGGAATTGCATTTTCCTTTTTGTATTAAACGAAAACCTTAATACGTGATCTCATGATTTTCATCTTAACTGCCAACCCTAAATGTTCCTCGCTGGTGTAAAGCCAAGCATTAAACTGTAATGGCCAGTAATCATAGTGTAATCAACATGCAGCCATTTCCTGGTCTGATGGACTGACTCTGATGAGGTGATAACCTGCTGTGATTTAGAATTGATGATTGTAATCCCAATGCTCAAGTGTTGCGACTGCAGCTTCCTGTTTTGGGAAGGACAATGCAGGGAACAGCTTCAGTCTGTGTGTTTTTTTTTGAGTGGAGCCAATTCAAAGCGTCTATAATTGGACCAGTATAGCCGCCACTGCAGAAGGGCTGGCCTGGGATGGGGGAGTGCTGTACATGCACAGTCGGAGGATGACAGAATAACACAGCACAGGGTGAGGCCATTCGGCCCAGCGAGGCTGCAGCAGCTTGTTCACAGAGCAATCCAGCCTGTCCCACTGCCCCGCTCTTTCCCCATAAACCCTGCAATGTTTTCTCCTTTCCAACTCTCTATCCAATTCACTTTTGAAGGCTACAATTGAATCTGTTTCTGTTATGTATGTAAACATTACCAATGTGCAAGATTTGCCACCAGGGGGCACACCTGTGGGAGACCCAAGGGTCACCTGCACACCCTGGGCAAGCAGGTGTAAAAACCAGTCTACCATGCTGCCTCCTGACTCTGGAGTTACAATAAAGAGACCGAGGTCACAACAGTTTGAGCTTAAGATATACAGTCTTGTGGAGTTATTCTAAACGCAAGTTTCCAACGCCCTTTCTGGCAGTGCATTCCAAATCCTAAACTCTCACTGCGCAAAAACGTTTTTCCTCATGTCACCTCTGGTTCTTTTGCCAATCACCTGAAATCTGAGTCCTCTGGTTATCGACCCTTCAGCCAATGGAAACAGTTTCTCTTCATTTAGTCTGTCTAAACCCTTCCTGATTTTAAACAACTCTATCAGTCTGGTGAACCTTCGCTGCACTCCCTCAATAGCAAGAACATCCTTCCTCAGATTAGGAGACCAAAACTGAACACACTATTCTAGGTGAGGCCTCACCAAGGCCCTGTACAACTGCAGTAAGACCTCCCTGCTCCTATACTCAAATCCCCTAGCTATGAAGACCAACATACCATTTGCTGCCTTCACCACCTGCTGTACCTGCATGCCAACTTTCAATGACTGATGAACCATGACACCTAGGTCTCGTTGCACCTCCCCTTTTCCTAATCTGCCACCATTCAGATAATAATCTGCCTTCATGTTTCTGCCCCCAAAGTGGATAACCTCACATTTATCCACATTATACTGCATCTGCCACGCGTTTGCCCAATCACCTAACCTGTCCAAATCACCCTACCTGTCCAAAACACCCTGCGGCCTTTTAGCGTCCTCCTCACAGCTCACTCTGCCACCCAACTTGAAGATATTACACTCAATTCCCTCATCCAAATCATTCAGGTATATTGTAAATAGCTGGGGTCCCAGCACTGAGCCCTGCGGCACCCCACTAGTCACTGCCTGCAATTCTGAAAAGGACCCGTTTATCCCAACTCTCTGCTTCCTGTCTGCCAATCAGTTCTCTATCCATGTCAGTACACTACCCCCAGTACCATGTGCTTTAATTTTGCACACCAATCTCTTGTGTGGGACCTTGCCAAAAGCCTTTTGAAAGTCCAAATACACCACATCCACTGGTTCTCCCTTGTCCACTCTACCAGTTACATCCTCAAAAAAATTCTAGAAGATTTGTCAAGAAGGATTTCCCTTTCATAAAACCACGCTGACTTGGACCGATCCAGTCACTGCTTTCCAAATGTGCTGCTATTTCATTTTTAATAATTGATTCCAACATTTTCCCCACCACTGATATCAGGCTAACCGGCCTATAATTACCCGTTTTCTCTCTCCCTCCTTTCTTTAAAAGTGGTCTTACATTAGCTACCCTCCAGTCCATAGGAACTGATCCAGCGTCGATAGACTGTTGGAAAATGATCACTAATGCATCCACTATTTCTAGGGCTACTTCCTTAAGTACTCTGGGATGCAGACCATCAGGACCCAGGTATTTATTGGCCTTCATTCCCATCAATTTCCCTAACACAATTTCCCGCCTAATAAGGATTTCCTTCAGTTCCTCCTTCTCACTAAACTCTCGGTCCCCTAGTATTTCCGGAAGGTTATTTGTGTCTTCCTTCGTGAAGACAGAACCAAAGTATTTGTTTAACTGGTCCGCAATTTCTTTGTTCCCCATTATAAATTCACCTCAATCTGACTGCATGGGACCTTCGTTTATTTTCACTAATCTTTTTCTCTTCACATATCTATAGAAGCTTTTGCAGTCAGTTTTTATGTTCCCAGCAAGCTTCCTCTCATACTCTATTTTCCCCCTCCTAATTAAACCCTTTGTCATCCTCTGCTGTATTATAAAATTCTCCCAGTCCCCAGGTTTGCTGCTTTTTCTGGCCAATTTATATGCCTCTTCCTTGGATTTAACACTATCCTTAATTTTCCTTGTTAGCCATGGTTGAGCCACCTTCCCCGTTTTATTTTTATTCCAGACAGGGATGTACAAATTATTGAAGTTCATCCATGTGATCTTTAAATGTTTGCCATTGCCTATCCACCGTCAACCCTTTAAGTATCACTCGCCAGTCTATTCTAGCCAATTCACATCTCTTACCATCGAAGTTAACTTTCCTTAAGTTCAGGACCCTAGTTTCTGAATTAACTGTGTCGCTCTCCATCTTAATAAAGAATTCTATCTTATTATAGTCACTCTTTCCCAAGGGGCCTCACACAACTAGATTGCTAATTAGTCCTTTCTCATTACACATCACCCAATCTAGGATGGCCAGCCCTCTAGTTGGTTCCTCGACATATTGGTCTCGAAAACCATCCCTAATACACCCCAGGAGATCCTCCTCCACCATAGTGCTACCAGTTTGGTTAGCCCAATCTATATGTAGATTAAAGTCGCCCATGATAACTGCTGTACCTTTATTGCCCGCATCCTTAATTTCTTGTTTGATGCTGTCCCCAACCTCACTACTACTGTTTGATGGTCTGTACACAACTCCCACTAGCGTTTTCTGCCCTTTCTCTTTCTCTGTCTCTCTCCCTCTCTCTCTCCCCCTCCCTCCCTCCCTCCCTCCCCTGCTTGTTGAAGTCCAATGTGCAGTGGCCTGAATACATTTCCACACACTACTCAGTTCAACAACAAAAACTTGCATTTATATAGCTCCTTTAACGTAGTAAAATGTCCCAAGGCGCTTCACAGTGTTAGCATACAACATTTGACACCGAGCCGCAGAAGGAGATATTGGGGAAGGCAACCAAAAGATTGGTCAACAAGATGGGTTAGAAGGAGGAGAGAGGGTTAGGAAGGGAATTCCAGAGCTTCAGACCTCGGTGGCAGGAGGAGTTTACAGAGATAGGGAGGGGCGAGGTTATATCTCAATGCAAATCGTCTGCACAGCTCACATCAGAAGAAATAACCTCAGAGAAATGCAATGCGAATCTGTTATCCTCTTCCATGGTAGGAAGACATGGTGCTTTTTGAATGATGATTAACAGCAGCAGCAGCTCGAGAGATAACCTGTGTAATGACGGCCTGGGAAAACGAAAGAACTTGCATTTATATAGCGCCTTTCACAAGCTCAAAACATCCCAAAGCGCTTTAATAAGAACATAAGAAATAGGAGCAGGAGTTGGCCTCATGGCCCCTCGAGCCTGCTCTGCCATTTAATAAGATGATGGCTGATCTGATCATGGACTCAGCTCCACTTCCCCGCCCATTCCGTATTACCTTTGACACCCTTATCGTTCAAAAACCTGTCTATCTCCACCTTAAATATATTCAATGACCAGGCCTCCAAAGCTCTCTGGGGCAGAAAATTCCAAAGATTCCCGACCCTCCGAGAGACGAAATTCCTCCTCATCTCAGTTTACAGCCAATGAAGTACTTTTGAAGTGTTGTCACTGTTGTAATGTGGGAAACGCAGCGGCCAATTTACGCACAGCAAGCTCCCACAAACAGCAATGTGATAATGACCAGGTAATCTGCTTTAGTGATGTTGTTTGAGGGATATATGTCGACCAGGACACCGTGGAGAACTCCCTTGCTCTTCTTCGAAATAATCATCGGATCTTTTCCCATTTTCTTAATTCTCCTCTGCACCCTCTCCATGGTCTTGACATCCTTCCTAAAATGTGGAGCACAGAATTGGACACAGTACTCCAGCTAAGGCCGAAGTAGTGATTGAGAGAGGTTTAGCATGGCTTTTTGTTCTTGAATTCAGTGCCCCGATTTACAAGCCAAGATCCCATATGTTTTCTTAACCACCTGATCAACTGGTCCTGCCACCTTCAAAGATTTGTAGGTCACTTTCTATCCACCCTGTGTTCTTTCTCGTCTAAGTTTACTTATGTGTTTGTCTAGGGTGTATAAAATTATGAGGGGCCTGGATAGAGTGGATAAGAAGGACCTGTTTCCCTTAGCAGAGGGGTCAACAACCAGGGGGTGTAGATTTAAAGTAATTGGTAGGTTTAGAAGGGATTTGAGGGGAAATGTCTTCACCCAGAGGGTGGTGGGGGTCTGGAACTCTCTGCCTGGAAGGATGGTAGAGGCAGAAACCCTCACCACATTTAAAAGATACTTGGATATGCACTTGAAGTGCCGTAACCTACAGGGCTACGGACCAAGAGCTGGAAAGCGGGATTAGGCTGGATAGCTCTTTGTCGGCCGGCGCAGACACGGTGGGCCGAAATGGCCTCCGTCCATCCTGTAAATTTCTATGATCCAAGAGTTAGATAGCGCAGGGCAAGACTTTATTGGCTTCAGGCAGACACCATTCTTGGATAAGATTGCAGAAAAGGTGCCCCTCTCACACCCTGGAGTTCCTCACAGCGACTGCTGAGGGAAGGAGACAATTTTAAGAGTATAAAATTAACTGACAAGACTGGTTAGACAAGCATTTAATCATTCCCAGCCCGCCGTGCAGGCCATGCTTTATTATATTCATACTGCACATTGTTTACTCAATAAGTATCGCAGCTATTGGAACAAACTGGTATCATGTCAGTCTGAAAGCGCTTGCATTGCTTTGCTCGAGTGCTTTGTTTGGGTCCTTAATTTGCTCTACCAAGCTGCATTTGGCTGTTCTCTTACTTCTCCCCCCGCACCCCTTGGGGAGATGTTGGGCGAAAAGCTCGAAAGCTATCTTTGAGAATCCGTGTACTCATTCCAAGTCTAGAGCAACTTGTTAATTGTTCCAGTGCAGTAGCTTCCCAAACCTCCCAGCCATATTTCATTATTGATCTGCACGTACTGCAATAAGGTCCTGAAATCAATAGCCTTATATATTCTGCCGAAGGATGCTGGGCATTCTAAAGCTGCTGTTGATTCTGAACTTCCTCCAATTGCTTGGCTGATGGTATTTTGCAAATTCCTTGCACTTGGCTTCTACTTTCTCACATTTCTTTTTCTTTGCGGGTCAAGTTTTAAACCTCCCAAACTTTCTGCTCGAGTTTTGCGACCCAACGGGCGCACTTGCTGAATGTTGAGAGCTGTATCGTTTTGGGTCTCAACTATCCCATTTTTAAATTTAAAAAAAAAGTAATGGTTGATATATTTAAGCATTCTGTGAGAAATATGATTTTGTTGGTGAGAAGATTATAAACTGTCCGAATTAGGAGCAGGAGTAGGCCCTGTGGCCCATCGAGCCTGCTCCACCATTCAATAAGATCATGGCTGATCATCAACCTGAACTCCACTTTCCAGCCCGATCCTCATATCTCTTGATTCCCCTAGAGTCCAAAAATCGATTTATCTCCGTCGTAAATATGCTCAACGACATGCAGCACAGCTGGTCTCCAGTCGTTTTAGTTAACCCTTGCCACTGGACCAAGACCTAGCTCTGTCAAGCCCGTGTGGTGGCTGGTGTACAACGGCCACCACACGTTGAAAAAATCCACACACAGGCATCTTCCACCCTTCAGGATGTTGTTCGGGACCTGGAATATTAGGTCCTTCATTGAAACACCTGTGAACGTCTTGATGTGGAAGCAAGTCATCCTCGATTTGAGGGACTGTCTATGATGATGATGACTCAATGACTGAGCCTCTGGGGCAGAGAATTCCAAAGATTCACCACCCTCTGAGTGAAGAAATTCCTCCTCCTTCACTCCTAAATGGCCGACCCCTTATCCTGAGACTGTGACTCCTGGTTCTAGACTCCCCGTCCATGGGAAACAGCATTCCGGCACAGTAACTTTCATAATTTTTTATTTTCATAACTTACATAGGGAGAAACTGTTTTAATTGGCAAAAGAACGAGAAGGGAGATGGGGAGACATTTTTTTTTACACAGCGAGTTGTGATCTGGAGTGCGCTGTTGTTCAGGGTCATTGCCTGGCACTTGTGTGTCGTGAATGTTACTTGCCACTTATCATGTATTATAACACTTCGAAAGTAAAGTGATTTGGGACATCCTGAGGTCCTTTCAGGCACTCAATAAACATAAGTTCTTTCATTTGATTTCATAAGAACATAAGACCATAAGAATTAGGAACAGGAGTAGGCTATCTAGCCCCTCGAGTCTGCTCCGCCATTTAACAAGATCATGGCGGATCTGACCGTGGACTGAGCTCCACTTACCCGCCCGCTCCCCATAACCCTTAATTCCCTTATTGGTTAAAAATCTATCTATTTGTGACTTGAATACATTCCATGAGCTAGCCTCAACTGCTTCCTTGGCCAGAGAATTCCACACATTCACAACCCTCTGGGAGAAGAAATTCCTTCTCAACTCGGTTTTAAATTGGCTCCCCCGTATTTTGAGGCTGTGCCCCCTAGTTCTAGACTCCCCGACCAGTGGAAACAACCTCTCTGCCTCTATCTTGTCTATTCCTTTCATTATTTTAAATGTTTCTATAAGATCACCCCTCATCCTTCTGAACTCCAACAGTCTACTCAATCTATCATCATAAGTTAACCCCCTCATCTCCGGAATCAGCCTCGTGAATCGTCTCTGTACCCCCTCCAAAGCTAGTATATCCTTCCTTAAGTAAGGTGACCAAAACTGCACGCAGTACTCCAGGTGCGGTCTCACCAATACCCTGTACAGTTGCCAAAGGACCTCCCTGCTTTTGTACTCCATCCCTCTCGCAATGAAGGCCAACATTTCCTTTAACCGCTCATGTGTAAATGTGATGCCTTCCATCTCTGAGGCCACACTGGGGGAAGAAAAGGACAGCCGCTCCATACCTCCCTCCACCTTCTCTTCATCCAACCTACAAGCTTTTAAAACTCTAGTTCGTGTCGAAGGACTGCTACTTCATGAAGTTGTCTTTTCTTCTCCCCCATACAACCTGCGTGGTTTCTGAGGCCTTCGTGAAATGTAGGACCTTCTCAATAATTTCTCAGTAGTATATCATTTTTCTTGTAGTCAGGTACAAAAGCCAGATTGCACAGTGTACTACTATTTCATTTCTTTTTTTCGTGTGTTAGAAATAACCTCTTTCTGGCTGTCTCTGCTCACTTTAAATAATCAGGTTCGGGTGCAAACCAATATGGTGGGTATATTGTGCTTAATCGGAGTTTAAGACTGACTATAACACATTAGTTACAGCAAAAACATACGACCATGACAAGTAGCCGATACTGATCCAATCGGACAAACAGTTGGCACACGTGGGCAGTTCTCTGAGCGGCCTCTCTTCCTTTTGTCTGGAGCCTATAGCTCTCTCTGCTACCGTCGATGAGAACACCCTTCAGGCGGTTACTTTTATTCTACATTTAGGGGTGGACCTAAAATATGATCTTGACCAGACCTTTTGGCCTATAGAGGTTCCCCTAAAAACTCAGTACCCAATGGGGCTTCGCGTACTTTGTCTCGATTCTTGAAACAAAGCCTTCCTTAAAGATGTATGATGTCTTGTCCACATGTCTTTCCTGTTTATACTTTCTCAGGGTTACTTCATTGGAATTTGTGTCTTATCCCTCTGGTCCCGTTAGCCTAACATCTGTCGTTGGGAAAATGCTTAAGTCCATTATTAAGGAGGCAGTAGCGGGACATTTGGGAAAGCATGATTCAATCAAGCAGAGTCAACATGGTTTTATGAAAGGGAAATTATGTTTGACAAATTTGCTGGAGTTCTTTGAGGATGTAACGAGCAGGGTGGATAAAGTGGATGTGGTGTATTTGGATTTCCAGAAGGCATTTGATAAGGTGCTACATAAAAGGTTACTGCGCAAGATAAAAGTTCACGGAATCGGGGGTAATATATTAGCATGAATTGAGGATTAGCTAACTAACAGAAAACAGAATCTCGGGATAAATGGGTCATTTTCCAGTTGGCAAACAGTAACTAGTCTGATGCTGCAGGGATCGGTGTTGGGGCCTCAACTATTTACAATCTATATTTATGACTTGGAAGTGTAATGTAGCCAAGTTTGCTGTTGATACAAAGATGGGTAGGAAAGCAAATTGGAGGACACAAAAAATCTGCAAAGGGATATAGACAGGCTAAGTGAGTGGGCAAAAATTTGGCAGATGGAGTATAATGTAGGAAAATGTGAAGTTGGCCACTTTGGCAGAAAAAATAGAAAAACAAATTATAATTTAAATGGAGAAAAATTGCAAAGTGTTGCAGTGCAGAGGGACCTGAGGATCCTTGTGCATAAAAATGTTAGTATGTATGTACAGCAAGTAATCAGGAAGATAACATAGAAACATAGAAAATAGGTGCAGGAGTAGGCCATTCGGCCCTTCGAGCCTGCACCGCCATTCAATGAGTTCGTGGCTGAACATGCAACCTCAGTACCCCATTCCTGCTTTGTCGCCATACACCTTGATCCCCCTAGTAGTAAGGACTACATCGAACTCCTTTTTGAATATATTTAGTGAATTGGCCTCAACAACTTTCTGTGCTAGAGAATTCCGCAGGTTCACCACTCTCTGGGTGAAGAAGTTTCTCCTCATCTCGGTCCTAAATGCCTTACCCCTTATCCTTAGACTGTGACCCCTGGTTCTGGACTTTCCCAACATTGGGAACATTCTTCCTGCATCTAACCTGTCTAAACCCATCAGAATTTTAAACGTTTCTATGAAATCTCCTCTCATTCTTCTGAACTCCAGTGAATACAAGCCCAGTTGATCCAGTCTTTCTTGATATGTCAGTCCCGCCATCCCGGGAATCAGTCTGGTGAACCTTCGCTGCACTCCCTCAATAGCAAGAATGTCCTTCCTCAAGTTAGGAGACCAAAACTGTACATAATACTCAAGGTGTGGCCTCACCAAGGCCCTGTACAACTGTAGTAACACTTCCCTGCCCCTGTACTCCAATCCCCTCGCTATGAAGGCCAACATGCCATTTGCTTTCTTAACCGCCTGCTGTACCTGCATGCCAACCTTCAATGAATGATGTACCATGACACCCAGGTCTCGTTGCACCTTCCCTTTTCCTAATCTGTCACCATTCAGATAATAGTCTGTCTCTCTGTTTTTACCACCAAAGTGGATAACCTCACATTTATCCACATTATACTTCATCTGCCATGCATTTTCCCACTCACCTAACCTATCGAAATCACTCTGCAGCCTCATAGCATCCTCCTCGCAACTCACACTGCCACCCAACTTAGTGTCATCCGCAAATTTGGAGATACTACATTTAATCCCCTCCGGTAAATGGAATGTTGGCTTTTATTGCAAAGGGGATAGAGTATAAAAGCAGAGAAGTCCTGCTCCAACTGTACAGGGTATTGGTGAGGCCACACCTGGAGTACTGCATACAGATTTGGTCTCTGTATTTAAGGAAGGATATACTTGCATTGGAGGCTGTTCAGAGAAGGTTCACTCGGTTGATTCCGGCGATGAAGGGGTTGACCTATGAAGAGTAGGCTGAGTCTACACTCATTGGAGTTCAGAAGAATGAGAGGTGATCTTATCGAAACATGTAAGATAATGAGGGAGCTTGACAAGGTGGATGCAGAGAGAATATTTCCACTCATCGGGGAAACTAGAACTAAGGGGCATAGTCTTGGAATAAGGGGCCGCCCATTTAAAACTGAGATGAGGAGGAATTTCTTCTGAGTGTTGTAAATGTATGGAATTCTCTGCCCCAGAGAGCTGTGGAGGCTGGGTCATTGACTATATTTAAGGTGGAGATAAAGAGATTTTTGTGATAAGGGAGTAAAGGGTTATGGGGAGCGGGCAGGGAAGTGGAGCTGAGTCCTTGATCAGATCAGCCATGATCTTATTGAATGGCGGAGCAGGCTCGAGGGGCCGAATGGCCTACTCCTGCTCCTATTTCTTGTGTTCTTATGTCCCTATCCTCTCGGGGATAATTAATACAAGGCCTAGCCCTGTAACCTTTCAACCATGAGGCCCAAACCAAAGCTGCCTCACTTCAGTTGCTCGTTACCTGCTTTATGACCGACCAAACTGCTTCGTATTTACGTTAACTTCCCCAACTTCCTTCCTTTGACTTTTACTTACCTTCACAAGCAGTTCTCAAAAAACAACTTCAATCACTACCTTAGCAGTGTGCATAAAATACATCAACAAGGTTAAAGTCTTAAATTGCTTAGCAACAAGGAGATTGTATGCGGTGCCATCCACAGGAAACCAAAACGTTTTAGCCTGAAGAGACTCCTTGTCTCCAGCTCTAGCACAATCATGTAAAAACTGCATTATTCGCGTCCCAGTTTTGTTCGCTTAACCATATTTTTTTAGGCATCCCTACTGTTATACTCATAATAAATGGTCAGACCGAGTACTGTGTGTAATGAGCAAGTGTGACCTAAGCTCCTTTATTGTAGTTCCAGAGTGCAGGTACCTCGTGGGTGGCCTGCTTATATACTGTGCTCCCAAGGGATGCTGGGATTCCTTGGGACTCCAACAGGTAGGCCCTCTGGTGGTCAGGTGTAATGCAGGTTACAAGGGGTTAAATACATAACACCTACGCTCGGACAGGGATGTGGGCATCGATGGGCAGGTCGCTATTTATTACCCATCCCTATTTCCCTGAAACTGAGGCCACTTCAGAAGAGAGTTACGAACCAACCAGGTTGGTGTGGGGGCTGGAGTCACACATATATAGGCTCAGACCGGGTAAGGGCGGCAGGCTTCCTTCCCTAAAGGGACATCAGTGAATCAGTTGGGTTTATACGCCAATCCGACAGCTTCATGCGCACTTTTACTGACACCGACTTTAAAAAAAAAAATTGTTAAACTGAATTCAAAATTCTTAGTGCCATGGGGGGATTTGGACTGGTGGTCTCTGAACTACGTTGCTGTACCCTTGCTGGGAAACAGCATGCCACACTGTGATAGACTGTGGATTCATGCCCTTGTGCCCCACGTCTTGAGTTCGCTGTCTCAGGAGTGCGATTAGGGAGGTGTAGAGTGCTTTCTCGCACATGATCCTCATCACATGTCCTTTGTAAGTGGCTTAGCATTGCTGGAGGCAGATCACCTCTCCAGTCTCCCGATGAGCCAGTAGCAAGAGTACCTCTTCCTCACAAAAGGCAAGAGTATTGGCATTTCATTCTAATCGAGTCTCTCGGGTACAAACACAAGTTTCAGTCCACAGTTTGGCCCTCTTCTCCTGAATTCCCTGAAAGGTAGTTGCAAACTCGCTTGCTTCTGATTGTGAAGGCAGTTGGAACGGTGCACGACGTCAGTGAAGAAATGAATAGGAGCCTGGCTATGTTACCAAATCAGTGGAGTTCAGAAGGTCTAGGAGTGCCCTTGTCAGCCAGTACCCGGGACACGCCAGTCCGGAGCAGTGTGACAGAAGGGGGATCTCTGGGCCCTGCAGGCAGCACAGAGGGGATCAGTCAGGGAAGAGCTGTGAGCATCAACGTCATAAGCTCAGCTTTGAAAAGACACTTCAGAGGCATGTGAGAGAAAGAAAGTAGACTTGCATTTTTATAGCGCCTTTCACGACCTCAGGATGTCCCAAAGTGCTTTACAGTCGATGAAGCACCTTTTGAATTGTAGTTACTGTTGTAATGTAGGAAATGCAGCAGCCAGTTTGCGCACAGCAAGCTCCCACAAACAGCAATGTGATGACTAAATAATCCGTTTTAGTGATGTTGTGTTGAAGGATAAATATTGCCAGGACACTGGGGAAAATTCCCCTGCTCTTCTTTAAAATAGTGCCGCGGGATCTTTTACATCCACCCGAGAAGGCAGACGGGCCCTCAGTTTAATATCTCACCCAAAAGACAGCACCTCTGACTGCAGTGCTCCCTCTGTACTGCCCCTCCGACAGTGCGGCGCTCCCTCTGTACTGCCCCTCCGAAACTGCGGCACTCCCTCAGTATTGCCCCTCCGAAACTGCAGCACTCCCTCAGTATTGCCCCTCCGACAGTGCGGCACTCCCTCAGTATTGCCCCTCCGACAGTGCGGCACTCCCTCAGTATTGCCCCTCCAACAGTGCGGCACTCCCTCAGTACTGCCCCTCCGACAGTACAGCGCTCCATCAGTACTGCCCCTCCGACAGTGCGGCACTCCCTCAGTACTGCTCCTCCGACAGTACAGCGCTCCATCAGTACTGCCCCTCCGACAGTGCAGCACTCCCTCTGTACTGCTCCCTCAGGACTGCCCCTCCAACAGTACGGCACTCCCTCAGTACTGCTCCTCCGACAGTGCGGCACTCCCTCAGTACTGCCCCTCCGACAGTGCAGCACTCCCTCTGTACTGCTCCCTCAGGACTGCCCCTCCAACAGTACGGCACTCCCTCAGTACCGCTCCTCCGACAGTGCGGCACTCCCTCAGTACTGACCCTCCGACAGTGCAGTGCTCCCTCTGTACTGCCCCTCCGACAGTGCGGTGCTCCCTCTGTACTGCCCCTCCGACAGTGCGGTGCTCCCTCTGTACTGCCCCTCCAAAACTGCGGCACTCGCTCAGTACTGCCCCTCCGACAGTGCGGCACTCCCTCAGTACTGCCCCTCCGACAGTGCGGCGCTCCCTCAGTACTGCCCCTCCGACAGTGCAGCGCTCCCTCAGTACTGCCCCTCCGACATTGCGGCACTCCCTCTGTACTGCCCCTCCGACAGTGCAGTGCTCCCTCTGTACTGCCCCTCCGACAGTGCAGTGCTCCCTCTGTACTGCCCCTCCGACAGTGCAGTGCTCCCTCTGTACTGCCCCTCCGACAGTGCGGCACTCCTTCAGTACTGCTCCCCCAGGACTGCCCCTCTGACAGTGCAGCGCTCCCTCTGTACTGCTCCCTCAGGACTGCCCCTCCAACAGTACGGCACTCTCTCAGTACTGCCCCTCTGACAGTGCGGCACTCCCTCAGTACTGCCCCTCCGACAGTGCGGCACTCCCTCAATACTGCCCCTCCAACAGTGCGGCACTCCCTCAGTACTGCACTCTCATTGTCAGCCTGGATTTTGTGCTCAAGCCGCAAGAGCGGGGCTTGAACCTCCACCCTGCTGACTCAGAGGCGAGAGAGTGAGTGCTGCCCACTGAGCCATGGTTGACAGAAAGGAAGTAAATCTGGCCATACTTTTTAAATGTGCCAGGGCAACAACAACTTGTATTTATATAGCGCCTTTAACGTTGTGAAATCTCCCAAGGCGCTTCACGGGAGTATTATGAGCCACATAAGTGGAGATTAGAGCAGGTGACCAAAACCTTTGTTGAAAGGAACACAAGAAATAGGTCCCTCGAGCCTGCTCCGCCATTTAATAAGATCATGGCTGATCTGATCATGGACTCAGCTCCACTTCCCTGCCCGCTCCCCATAACCCCTTTACTCCCTTATAGTTCAAAAATCTGTCTATCTCCGCCTAAAATACATTCAATTACCAGCCTCCCCAGCTCTCTGGGGCCGAGAATTCCACAGATTTACAACCCTCAGAGAAGAAATTCATCCTCATCTCAGTTTTAAATGGGCGGCCCCTTATTCTGAAACTATGCCCCCTAGTTCGAAATTTCCCCATGAGTGGAAACATCGGGCCCAAGTTTCCACATGATTCGCGCCTGATTTTTAGGAGCAACTGGTGGAGAACGGACTATTTTAGAAATCGCAATTCTCCACTTTTTTTTTTCTGCAGTTCTAGTCAGGTAGAACAGTTCTAGTTTAGAACAGAATTTTTTCTTCAAAAAGGGGGCGTGTCCGGCCACTGACGCCTGATTTGAAAGTTTCCACAGTGAAAACGTACTCCAAACTAAAGTAGAATGGAGCAAGTGAAGATTTTTGTAGAACTGAAAAAACCTGTTCTACACATTAAAAAATCAGGCACAGGTTACAAATTAGGCGTCCAGAACGAGGTGGGGGGGAGGGGGGGGGGGGAAGGGAACTCATTAAATTCGACAATAAATCCTTATTTATACTTCTACAAATATTATACAAATAAATCCAACCTGAATAAACATTTATAAGCAAAGAAAAGATTAAATAAACCATCTTCCTACCTGTGTGAAAGTGCTTCAGCCAGGGAGAATTCTGCAGCCGTTCGTGCCGCTGAGCGGGAGGGAGAGAGGGGAGGGAGAGAGAGAGAGGGGAGGGAGAGGGAGAGAGAGAGAGGGGAGGGAGGGAGGGAGGGAGGGAGGGAGAGAGGGAGAGAGAGAGAGAGAGAGAGAGAGGGGAGGGAGGGAGGGAGGGAGGGAGAGAGGGAGAGGGAGAGAGAGAGAGAGAGAGAGAGGGGAGGGGGGAGGGAGGGAGAGGGGGGGAGGGAGGGAGAGAGAGAGAGGGGGGGGAGGGAGAGAGAGAGAGAGAGAGAGGGGGGAGGGGGGGAGGGAGGGAGAGGGGGGGAGGGGGTGGGGAGCGAGTGTCGGGTCTGGTCGGGGGGGGGGGGGCGGGGAGCGAGTGTCTGGTCGGGAGGCAGGGGGTGGGGGGGGAGGGGAGCGAGTGTCGGGTCTGGTCCGGAGGCAGGGGGAGGGGGTGGGGAGCGGGTGTCGGGTCTGGTCGGGAGGCAGGGGGGGGGGGGAGCGAGTGTCGGGTCTGGTCGGGGGGGGGGGAGCGGGTGTCGGGTCGGGGCGGCGGGGGCGGGGAGCGGGTGTCGGGTCTGGTCGGGGGGGGAGCAGGAGCTGGCCGTGGGAGGAGCTTTATTCACGCAGCCTCAGTGAGGCCATTGGGCCAGGGCTAGGGGCTGCGTGCTTCGGGCCCCTCCCACACAGTTCGGCGCCTGGAGCTACTGCACTTGCGTGCCGACTGTAGCGCGCATGTGCACTGTTTTCAGCGCCGGGACCTGGCTCCGCCCCACCCCCACAGCTCGTGCTGGCTGCGCCGAGGGCCAGAGGACCTGTAAGTAGGTGGAGAATACCGAGGATTTTTTTAGGCGCGAAAAACGGGCGCCCAGCTTGGAGGGGCGCCCGTTTTTTTTCTTGTGGAAACTTGGGCCCATCCTCTCTGCATCCACCTTGTCGAGCCCCCTCAGTATCTTATATGTTTCAATAAGATCACCTCTCATTCTTCTAAACTCCAATGAATATCGGCTCAACTTGCTCAACCTTTCCTCATAAGTCAACCCCATCTCAGGAATCAACCTAGTGAACCTTCTCTGAACTGCCTCCAATCCCAATGCAAGTATATCCTTCCTTAAATAAGGTGACCAAAACTGTATGCAGTACTCTAGGTGTGGCCTCACCAATTGTAGCAGGACTTCTCTACTTTTATACTCTATCCCCCTTGCAATAAAAGCCAACATTCTGTTTGCCTTCCTGATTGCTTGCTGTACCTGCATACTAACGTTTTGTGTTCCATGCACAAGGCCAAAAAGCTAGGCTTTAAGTATCTTGAAGGAGGATAGAGAGGTTTAGGGAGGGAGTTTCAGAGCTTGGGGCCTCGGCAACAGAAGGCACGGCCACCAATGGTGGAGCGATTATAATCCGGGATGGTCAAGAGGGCAGAATTAGAGGAGCGCAGATATCTTGGGGGGGTTGTGGGGCTGGAGGAGATTACAGTGAGAGGGAGAGTGGAGATGAGGGGCACAGCCTCAGGGCCTTAAGGCCAGGTTAAGGACCAATATTGGGAGATATCCCTTTACACAGAAGGCAACCAATAGCAGGAACGGAGACATGGCCAGGTGTTGTAGTGGGAAGATGGTGGGATTAGCACTGAAGAAAAAGGGATGGATTATTGTTGGGAAAAGGTACTAACTGATTTGGAACCAAGGCAGATAAATGGAGTTAAGATACAGATCAGCCATGACCAAATTGAATGGCAGAACTGGTTCGAGGGCCTGAATGACCTCCTCCAGTTCCTGTGGCATCGAAGAGGCTTCCTTCATCAAACCTTTATTGCAAACGGAGATCAATGTTGAGGTGTGTGTGGGGTTTAGGAATTGCAATTCCGTGTCTTCCCCCCCTCCCTTCCTGATCGAACATTACTAGGTCGCCCTCTACGATTAGGAGAGGTGTGAGGAACGAGTTTGTCCAGCTAATGTGCTCGACGGGTTCAAAGGTTACCCATATACAGGTACGGAATAATAAGCAGAACCTGTGCAAAATATGTCGACATTTTAAAGAAATCCACCCACAACAGCAAGTGCTGTCCGTACGCAGCAGCCCGTTCAGCTTCAGTAAGGAAATGACAGGCTAGCGTTACCCCCTCAGCCTTCCTCCATAGTGCGCTTCTTCCCTCTTCTGTTCCACCCACTGCCTGCTCCTGCCCCACCCTCTCCCATCTCTTCCCACACAAACAAATCATTACATCTCTGCACCACTTTTCACAGCCTAGATTGTGTGCTCAAGTCCCTGGAGTGAGAAGCAAGAGTGCTGCCCACTGAGCCACAGCTGACACTGGCATGAAACAGCCAGAAACTGTCCTGCCCAACGGGTGAACCAGGGTGTGATGATCGCTGCCAGCTACGTGGGTAAGGACGAGGTGATGTATTGTTCCGCAATAGTTTCACAAGCTTTGATCATTCCCTTTACTTGTTACAGGCAATGAATTTGGACACCCTGAATGGCTGGACTTCCCCAGGGTAGGGAACCAGCAGAGTTACCATTTCGCCAGGCGGCAGTTTAATCTGTTGGACAACAATCTCCTTCGCTACAGTCAGCTCAACACTTTCGACTCAGCCATGAACAGATTGGAAGAGAAATACGGTTGGCTTGCAGCACCACCGGTGAGTGGACCCTCTCTCACTCCCTCTCTCACACTCTCCTCTCTCATCCTCCCTCCCTTACTTCCTCCCTCCATCGTTCCCTCGCTCACTCCCTCCCTCCCTCCATCGTTCCCTCCCTTACTTCCTCCCTCCATCGTTCCCTCGCTCACTCCCTCCCTCCCTCCATCGTTCCCTCGCTCGCTCCCTCCCTCCATCGTTCCCTCGCTCGCTCCCTCCCTCCATCGTTCCCTCGCTCGCTCCCTCCCTCCATCGTCCCCTCGATCGCTCCCTCCCTCCATCGTTCCCTCGCTCGCTCGCTCCCTCCCTCCATCGTTCCCTTGCTCGCTCCCTCCCTCCATCGTTCCCTCGCTCGCTCCCTCCCTCCATCGTTCCCTCGCTCGCTCCCTCCCTCCCTCCATCGTTCCCTCGCTCGCTCCCTCCCTCCCTCCCTCCCTCCATCGTTCCCTCGCTCGCTCCCTCCCTCCATCATTCCCTCGCTCGCTCCCTCCCTCCCTCCATCGTTCCCTCGCTTGCTCCCTCCCTCCATCGTTCCCTCGCTTGCTCGCTCCCTCCCTCCATCGTTCCCTCGCTCGCTCCCTCCCTCCATCGTTCCCTCGCTCGATCCCTCCCTCCATCGTTCCCTCGCTCGATCCCTCCCTCCATCGTTCCCTCGCTCGATCCCTCCCTCCATCGTTCCCTCGCTCGCTGCCTCCCTCCATCGTTCCCTCGCTCGCTGCCTCCCTCCATCGTTCCCTCGCTCGCTGCCTCCCTCCATCGTTCCCTCGCTCGCTCCCTCCCTCCATCGTTCCCTCGCTCGCTCCCTCCCTCCATCGTTACCTCGCTCGCTCCCTCCCTCATGTTCTCTCGCACTCCCGTTTTCTCATGCTTGCTGTTACTCTCACACGCTCTCTCTCGCTCTCGAGCTCTCTCACTCACTCACCCTCAGTCTCGCTCTCATTCTGTCCCTGAGGGAAATTTTCCTCCTTTTGTAAATAAGGATTTTGGCGATGGAGGAGACTGGGACAGACACTGTTGAGGAGGTGGAATTAAGCAGTCCAGGTGACAGATTGGATACAGCGCTCTGGGTCGAACAGGATATCGAAGCTTTGCATGAGGGGGATGGGACTTGGTGTTGGGGACAGAAGATGATGAGCTTAGTGTTCCCGCCCGGTGTTCAGTTGAGGGAAGCTGCTGCTTGTCCTTAGCAGAAATAACTTTGGCTGCCATGTCTCACGATATCATGAAGGCTTTCAAAAAGAGTGAGTTTACAATCTTCGGCACTGACAGCCAGAGCAATTCCCCCCGTCCCCAGTGGGTATTGTGGAAGGCACGTTGCACATCTGGCAAAGGTCAGTCTCGCAGTGTAGAGCTGCCGTCTGCTGTCTGGCTTAATCCACTGCAATCAATGTGTAACTAATGCCCATTCACCCAGTTACTGTGAAGTTAAACAGGAGAAATGCAAGAAAAGGGGTTGCTATGGTGTTGAATATGCTGGGGACAGGTCTTGCCCCTTCACCGGTGAAACAAAGGGAAAACAAAAATAAGGCTTGCATTTCTATAGCGCCTTTCACGACCACCGGACATCACAGCGCTTATAGCCAATTACGTGTGGTCACTGTTGGCAGATGCAGCAAGCTCGGGGCGAAGGAGCGGCGAGAGAATGTAGAGCGATGTGATCGGGGCCCAGGAGAGGCGCGAGTTCAGGGCCCAGGGGCAGCACGGGCCAGCCCACACTGCAATATGTGTGCACACAATAGGTCCGTGCAGCAGAGCAGGTCTCCAGTCGTCTTGGTTAACCCTTGCCACTGGACCAAGACCTAGCTCTGTCAAGCCCGTGTGATGGCTGGTGTGCAACGGCCACCCCACGTTAAACAAATCCACGCACAGGCATCTTCCACCCTTCAACATGTAGTTCGGGACCTGGAATATTAGATCCTTCATTGAAACACCTGTGAACTCATCCCTTTTTGGTGTGGAAGTAAGTCATCCTCATTTTGAGGGACTGCCTATGATGATGAATGTAAGAAACGCGGCAGTCAATTTGTGCACAGCAAGCTCCCACAAACAGCAATGAGATGATCAGATAATCTATTTTAGTGATGTTGATTGAGGGAGAAATGTTGGCCAGGACCCCGGGGAGAACTCCCCTGCTCTTCTTCGTAATAGTGGCCGCGGGATCTTTTACATCCACCTGAGAGGGTAGAGGGGGCCTCGGATTAACGTCTCATCTGAAAGACGGCACCTTCGACAGTGCAGTGTACTGTCAACTGCATTTATATAGCGCCTTTAACGTAGTAAAACGTCCCAAGTCGTTTCATAGGAGCAATTATCATTTTGACACCGAGCCACATCATGAGATATTAGGGCAGGTGACCAAAAGCTTGGTTAAAGAGGCAGGTTTTAAGGAGAAAATTAGAGGAGAAGGCGGAGAGGTTTAGGGAGGGAATTCCAGAACTTGGGACCCAGGCAGCTGAAGGCACGGCCACCGATGGTGGAGCAACGAAAGAGGCCAAAATTGGAGGAACACATTCAAGTTTGATGCATAAACAGGTGGGGGGGATGCACGGTGCTATCCATGCAAGTACATCCATAAAGGTAAATAAGAAGGGGACAGTGGAAGGTTTGGAGCATGGGTCTTACCCTGTGGTGGGGAGAAGCGGTTAAACTACAAGAATAGGCCAGTGTCAATAGTGGGGCATTCTAGAGTCAGCGAGTTGTGGTGCGGTGCCTGGAATGGTATTTTGCCTCTTTCATTCCAGGATGGAAGGACATCATGGAACTGGTTGGGAAAAACCTCTGGGAAGGGACAGAGAGCAGCTAAAGTTAGTGGTCCATGTTGGAACGAATGATGTGGTTTGACGTACGTTTGAGGGCTTGCAGAGGGAGTTTAAGGAGTCAAAACGCTAGATTGCTTCCCGCACCGTGAGCTGAACAGGTTCAGGAGAGGGAGATAGAGACGGAATGGGTCACATTCATTGTTAAAGGAGAGAAGACCCAGGGCCATCTTGTTTTCCTCCTACCCTCCTGTTAGTCACAAGATAGACTGATAATGGTGTCGTTACCTAATCAGAGCAATCAATCTCCATCAATTAGTCTACAACGGACCCTGACACGACGCGAGGAAAACCCATTCTTGGGGCAAGGGAGAAATGTGTGCAACAAGGGTAAGCTGCCTCTGTGTTGCCGATAGATGTTGCTGACTAGCCAGACACTCTTTTAAGCCGTATGCACTAATTTTAAAGAAAGGAATTTTAGTGGAAAATGCTTTACACACAGCCCCAATTCAGATAAATATACTTCATGTGTGTTCATTTACATAACATCTCCCACTATTCAGTTACTGATGAAGTAAACTGCTCAACGATCGCTCGCATACTCTGCTTTTCATCTTAGCATTTCACCACCAAACGCACAAAAAGGCTCAACCGAATGAGTATTGCGATCACATGCTTAGCCTCATCTGGTTCTCAATTAGCCGCATGTGGCTAATATATTGGACAATCCTGGCCTATATTGAGGGGGCGTTCTCCACTACAAGCGAAACAGCACCAGTGTCCTTGTGGAGAGGGTGAACAGAGGGGTGGGGGTGAGGGGGGGGGATTTAGTCTAACATGGTGGGGGGAGGGGAAAGTCTGGCTTTGAGACTTAGTGAGCGAGAGCAGCATTGATAAAGCTGTTGGAATAGGCGCAGAGGCTGAGCTGAAATAATTATTGCGAAAATGCTATTTGGAGGAGAAAGGGAAAGAAGCAGGCCATGAGGTAGCGAGATAAAAATTCTGTTGCAGACGGGGCAAAGGATGTCAGAAGATCAAATGAGAAAATCAGAGAAAAGGGCCAACTTTCCAAATAACTGGAGTTAGGTATATATACACACAAAGCATTTAAGCTCAAATAGATGAGTTAGAAGCGTTAATGCACACAGAAAGAGGTGGATATAGTATCTGTAATGGAGCTATACCTTAAGTTTGACCAGGGACGGGAATTTAATATTCCCGTTTGTAACATTTTCAAGTGAGAGGGGGAAGGAAACGAATGGGTGGTGGGGTGTCAGCAAAATTCCCTTTAATTTTTTTGGGGGGCGGGGGGGGGGGGATGACCCCTTTAAGAGCCGTCGCGGTCCGTTCAAATTACCGCACGTGCGTGGTTTTTCCTATTTAAAAGACGGTGAACCGTCTGCGCGGGCGCTGTGCAGCCTCCCAGCCGCGAGTCTAGCGGGAAACGCATGTCAGTATTCTTGAAGGATTCCATCACAGCGCTGAACTGTAAAGTGTCTTTTGGCAGGGGCTGGGGGGGTTGTTGATACAGAATCAAATGGACAGAGTAATGAAAAAGGGGCATTGGTTCTATTACCCACCATCAAATGATAGAGCTCAGGCAGAGGTGCAGATCTGCAGCCAGTTTAAACAGATCTGTAAGAGCAAGAGGGCAATAATATTGGATGAGCTAAACTATAGTGCGCGTGGTCGGGAAATGCCTCTTAGAATATATCCAGGACCACTTCCGAGATCAGTGTGTTTCTAGTCCAGCAAGGAACATAGGAACAGGAGGAGGCCATTCAGCCGCTCAAGTCTGCTCCGCCATTCAATTAGATCGTGGCTGATCTGTATCTTAACTATCCACCCGCCTTGGTTCCGTAACCCTATGCTTAACTAAAATCTATCAATCTCAGTGGTGAAATTTTCAATTGACCCCCCCCAGCCTCAACAGCTTTTTGGGGGAGAGAGTCCCAGATTTCCACTATCATTTTTTAAAATTTATTCATGAGATGTGGGTGTCGCTGGCCAGGCTGGCATTTCTTGCCCATCATTAATTGCCCTCGAGAAGATGGTGGTGAGCCGCCGCCTTGAACTGCTGCAGTCCGTGTGGTGAAGGTGCTCCCACAGTGCTGTTATTGAGGGAGTTCCAGGATTTTGACCCAGCGACAATGGTAATGCCATTGAATATCATGGGGAGGTGGTTAAACTCACTTTTTGGAGATGGTCATTGCCTGGCACTTGAGGCACGAATGTTATTTGCCTGAATGTCGTCCAGGACTTGCTGTATAAGAACATAAGGAATAGGAGCAGGAGTAGGCCATACGGCCCCTCGAGCCTGCTCCGCCATTCAATACGATCATGGCTGATCTAATCATGGACTCAGCTCCACTTCCCTGCCCGCTCCCCATAACCCCTTATCCCCTTATCGTTTAAGAAAGTCTATTTCTGTCTTAAATTTATTCAATGTCCCAGCTTCCACAGCTCACTGAGGCGGTGAATTCCACAGATTTACAATCCTCTGAGAGAAGAAATTCCTCCTCATCTTTGTTTTAAATGGGCGGCCCTCTAGTTCTAGTTCAGTGGAAGCATCCTCTGTGCATCCACCTTGTCAAGCCCTCTCATAATCTTATACATTTCAATAAGATCACCTCTCATTCTTCTGAATTCCAATGAGTAGAGGCCCAACCTACTCAACCTTTGCTCATAAGTCACCCCCCTCATTCCCAGAATCAACCTAGTGAACCTTCTCTGAACTGCCTCCACAGCAAGTATATCCTTTCGTAAATATGGAAACCAAAACTGCACGCAGTATTCCAGGTGTGGCCTCACCAATACCTTATATACCTATAGCAAGACTTTCCCTGCTTTTATACTCCATCCCCTTTGCAATAAAGGCCAAGATACCATTGGCCTTCCTGATCACTTGCTGCACCTGCATACTATCCTTTTGTGTTTCATGTACAAGTACCCCCAGGTCCCGCTGTACTGCGGCACTTTGCAATCTTTCTCCATTTAAATAATAACTTGCTCTTTGATTTTTTCCTGCCAAAGTACATGACCTCACACTTTCCGACATTATACTCCATCTGCCCATCTGCCAAATTTTTGCCCACTCACTTAGCCTGTCTATGTCCTGTTGCAGATTTTTTGTGTCCTCCTCACACATTGCTTTTCCTCTCATCTTTGTATCATCAGCAAACTTGGCTACGTTACACTCAGTCCCTTCTTCCAAGTCGTTAATATAGATTGTAAATAGTTGGAGTCCCAGCACCGATCCCTGCGGCACCCCACTAGTTACTGGTTGCCAACCCGAGAATGAGCCATTTATCCCAACTCTCTGTTGGTTAGCCAATCCTCTATTCATGCTAATATATTACCCCCAACCCCGTGAACTTTTACCTTGTGCAGTAACCTTTTATGTGGCACCTTGTCAAATGCCTTCTGGAAGTCCAAATACACCACATCCACTGGTTCCCCTTTATCCATCCTGTTCGTTACATCCTCAGGCATGGACTGCTTCATTATCTGACAATCATCCCTGAACAGTCTAGTCCAACAAGACACGTAAAAAGCAAAATACTGTAACAGCAAGCGCTCGAAATTTGAAATCAAAACAGAAAATGGTGGAAACACACAGCAGGTCACATGGCCTCCTGCCCTCTCGAGCATCTCCGATTTCCACCATTGGTGGCCGTGCCTTCACCTGTCAAGACCCTAAGCTCTGAAAATCGCTCCCTAAACCTCTCTGCCTCTCTCTCCTCCTTTAAGATGCTCCTTAAAATCTACCTCTTTGACCAAGCTTTTGGCCACCTGTCCTGATATCTCCTTATGTGGCTCGGTGTCAAATTTTGTTTGATAATCGCTCCTGTGAAAGGCCTTGGGACGTTTTTCTGTGGTAAAGTTGCAAGTTGTTGTAAACTTCTCTGGTTCTAATCCAGTTTGGGACTTAGAACACGAGAACATAAGAAATAGGAGCAGGAGTAGGCCATTTTGCCTCTCGAGCCTGCTCCGTCATTCAACAAGATCATGGCTGATCTTCAACGTCAACACTTGCCCACCATATCCCCTGATTCTCTTAATATCCAAAATGCCTATCGATCTCAGTCTTGAGTATACTCAACGACTGAGCCTCCACAGCCCTTTTTGGCAGAGAATTCCAAAGATTCACCACCCTCTGAGTGAAGAAATTCCTCCTCATCTCAGTCCTAAATGGCCGACCCCTTATTCTGAGACTGTGAGCCCCAGTTCTAGACTCCCCAGCTAGGGGGAAACATCCTCCCTATATCTACCCTGTTAAGCCCTGTAAGAATTTTGTATGTTTCAATGAGATCACCTCTCATTCTTCTAAACTCTAGAGAATATAGGCCTAGTCTACTCAATCTCTCCACTTGGACAATCCCCCCATCCCAGGAATCAGTGGTGAACCTTCGTTGCACTCCCTCAATGGCAAGTATATCCTTCCTTGGGTAAGGAGACCAAAACTGTACACAATACTCCAGGTGCGGTCTCACCAGGGCCCATACAAATGCAGTAAGATATCTTTACTCTGATTCTCAAATCGTCTTGAAATAAAGGTCAACATACCATTTGCTTTCTTAACTGCTTGCTGTACCCGCATGTTAACTTTCAGTGATTGGTGTACAAGGACACCCAGGTCTCTCTGAACACCAACATTTCCCAATCTCACACTATTTAAAAAATACTCAGCTTTTCTATTTTTTCTACCAAAGTGGATAACTTCACATTTCTCCACATTATATTCCATTTGCCATGTTCTTGCCCACTCACTTAGCCTGTCTACATCCCCTGAAGTCTCTTTGCATCCTCCTCACAACTTACATTCCCACCTAGCTTTGTATTGAATGGTGGTGCAGGCTCGAAGGGCCGAATGGCCTACTCCTGCACCTATTTTCTATGTCTCTATGTTTTCTATGTATCATCAGCAAACTTGGATATATTACATTTGGTTCCCTCATTCAAATCATTGATATAAATGGTGGATAGCTGAGGCCCAAGCACCGAACCTTGCGATATCTCACTAGGACTTGGCCAAAGCTGGGAAGCCTAGTCACTGAAGCTCTAGTTGGTTGCTGCAAGTGCAGCCAAGCGTAAATAGTCTCCCATCCTTTATTAATGGATTTGGTCCATTGGTCTTTGGTTTCTGCTTGCTACAGCACCAAAAAAAAGCATCCTTGCTGCTTATACTCTTTCATTTTGTACTGGAGAAGGGAGAATAATGTTTGATTGTTAGAGGGAGGTAAAGATTTCTGTGTGTTTCCAGTAAGTCCTGTGTACTGTAGCTCTGGTGCTGAGAGGCAGGTCTGTGTACAGTGTTTGAATGCTAAATCTCATGTACGCAATATATAATACTGTATTTGAAATCCCACTGCATAACCGATATTAATTGATGGATATCACATGAACATTTCCAACCCTCTTGCTTAACACATGCACATTGGAAAATTGGATTGGAATTAACTGGTCATGTTTCACATTTGATGCTCTCCCACAGACTGCAGACCTCAGATATTGATTGGTAACTAAGCCAGGTCACTACACAGCAGGGGTGCAGTAACTCGTGCTCTCAATTGCAGCGGCATGAAGACTGAGCTGGATAGAGAGCTGCATTAACACTTGGAGTACTGCGTACAGTTCTAGTCGCCATATGAGCAGCAGTCCAACTCCCATGTGCTTGCCCTGTCCCCATATATCTCTACTCCGCTAACATGGTCAATGCTGTAATCACGGACTCCAGTGGTGAATTTCATTGCCTTATAATCCACTGTGTTAAAAATAAAGTTTCTCCTAGTTTTTACCATAAATTTTTCTTGTTTAATCTTGCATTTCCCTCGTTCTGGACCCCTCAGCCACTGGAAACATAAGAAGGTAAGAAATAGGAGCAGGATTAGGCCATTTGGCCTCAGTTCCACTTCCCTGCCCACTCCCCATAACCCTTTACTCCCTTTAGTACTTCAGTGTTGTAATGCAGGAAATGCAGCAGCCAATTTGCGCACAGCAAGCTCCCACAAACAAAAATCTGATAATGACCAGATAATCTGTTTTAATGTTGTTGCTTGAGGACTAAATATTGGACAAGAGAACTCCCCTGCTCTTCTTCGAATAGTGCTATGGGATCTTTTACTCCCGCCTGAGAGAGCAGATGGGGCCTCAGTTTAACGTCTCATCCGAAATATTGAAGCAAGCTTCCTCGCAGTTGTTCTACTCTCACATAAATAATTTACCTCACTTCACATCACAGAACTACATGAAGCGATGCTTCTTACCTCGTTGGACTAGAAATATACTGATCTAAGAAACCGTCCTGGATTCATTCTCGAAAAACGTTTCCAAGTTTGATCGCCTGCATTAACTTTATTCCAGTTGGTCTTAAATAAAACTGTCCCTACATTTCCATCTCTACCTTATCTCCACTGTTTGGTGGTTTGTAATGAACATAGAGAATTGTACCATTTCCTTCACTGTTTCTCAGCCTTAAAATTCGAGCCAAGCCATTCAGGGGTGATGTCAGGATGCACTTCTTCACACAAAGGGCGGTGGGAATCTGGAACTCTCTCCCCCAAAAAGCTATGGAGGCTGGGGGTCAATTGAAAATTTCAAAACTGAGATTGACAGATTTTTGTTTGGCAAAGGGATATTAAGGGTTACAGAACCACGGCACATAAATGGAGTTAAGGTATAAATCAACCACAATCAAATTGAATAGCGGAACAGGCTCGAGGGGCTGGATGGGCTCCTCCTGTTCCTATGTTAAATTTGTCCAATTGGACAGTCTTAACCTAATTTCAGTGCATTGCATATCCTTATGCTCGGCTTTGAAGTGCATTGACTCCTGTTAGCTGAACGAAAGGGGAAGCCATTTTGTGCACAGCAAGTTCCCATAAACAGCCGTGAGATGAACAGGTAACCCATATTCTGGTGGTGTTGGTTGTGTCATTTGCCCAGGCACTGGAAGAGCTCCCTCTTCTTTGAGCTGTGTCACAGATTATTAATGCCCACCTGAATCGCTAGAAACGAATGGTCTGATGTCTCATCTGAAGTATGGCATCTTTGACAATGCAGTACTGCACTGAAAGAAAGATAGACTTGCATTTATATAGCACCTTTCTCAATGACCGGATGTCCCAAAGCGCTTTACAGCCAATGAAATAACTTTAGACGTGTAATCGCTGTTGTAATGTAGGAAAGGCGGCGGCACATTTGCGCACAGCAAGTTCCCACAAACAACAATGTGATGATGACCCAGATAATCTATTTTTGTGATGTTGGTTGAGGGATAAATATTGGCCAGGACACCTGGGATAACCCTCCTGCTCTTCTCCAAAATAGTGCCATGGGATCTTTTACATCCACCTGAGAGGGCAGACGGGGCCTCGGTTTAACGTCTCATCTGACAGTGCAGCACTCCTTCAGTACTGCACTGGAGTGTTAACCTAGAGTTTGTGCTCAAGTCTCTGGAGTGGGACTTGAACCCACGATCTTCTGACTCAGAGCTGAGGGTGCTGCCCACTGAGCCACGGCTGATACGCCACTAGAACGTCAGCCTACACTGCTCTCAAGACTGACGCACCTAGAATTAAATAGAAAGGCAGAGAGAGAGCATAGCAAAAAATGAGCACCAAATACTTTTATTTTGAAGCCAACTTGTCGATCTCCCTGTATAATCCTCGCAGGGGGGTTTGCTAGTGCTGTTGGGGAGGTTTAAGCTAATTTGGCAGGGCGTTGGGCACCAGGATGTAGCGTTAGAAAGGCGAAACAAGGTGCACAAAGGATTGGGTGAGACGGATAGCACTAGAGTAAGAAATAGTATGGTATTAGGTGGAGTCAGACTAAGATACAGGATGATCTAAGATCGGTTTACAGTGCATGTGTTTGATTGCACAAAGTGTGGTAAATAAAGTTGGTGAGCTGCAGGCACAAATAGCTCCATGGGAATATGATGATGTGGCGATAACGGAGACCTGGCTCCAAAAAGGGCAGGATTGGGTTCTAAATATTCCTGGTTATAAGGTGTTCAGGAAAGAAAGGAGGTGGGGTAGCAGTATTGATCAAGGAAAATGTTACAGTGCTAGAGAGAGAGGATGTCCTGGAGGGGTCAAGGACAGAATCTATATGGAGTTGAGAAACAACAGAGGTGCCATTACACGAGGTGTATTCTATAGGCACCAACTAGTGGGAAAAATATGGAGGAACAAATTTGCTGGGAAATTAGAGAGAGATTCAAGACCGCACTTTAGGAAGGATGTGAAGGCCTTAGAGGGTACAGAAAAGATTGACGAGAATGGTTCCAGGGATGAGGGACTTCAGTTATGTGGATAGACTGGAGAAGCTGGGGTTGTTCTCCTTGGAGCAGAGAAGGTTGAGAGGAGATTTGATCGAGGTGTCCAAAATCACAAGGGGTCTGGGCAGAGTAGATAGAGAAAAACTGTTCCCATTGGCGGAAGGGTCGAGAACCAGAGGACACAGATTTAAGGTGATTGGCAGAAGAACCAAAGGCGACATGAAGAAAAAACCACAGCGAGTGGTTAGGATCTGGAATGCGCTGCCTGAGAGGGTAGTGGAGGCAGACTCACTCGTGGCTTTCGAAAGGGAATTGGATCAGTACCTGAAAGAAAAAAATTGGGAAAGGGCTGAAGTGGCTGAAGTGCTCTTGCAGAGAGCCGGCATGGGCTCGACGGGCCGAATGGCCTCCTGTGCTGTAACCATTCTATGATTCTAGCAGTCTTGACATTGCAGTTGTTCTGAACTCCTCAATCACATCCTGATATCTGTTTACTCCCAGTATGGAACAAAATCCCTGCAAGTATATCTTGTTTAATCGTGACTGAAAATAAAGCCAAGGATTTTAAAACTCTAACTTTGTAAATAATGATATCTCAGTAATTTACATAAGCAAATGTCCTGCATCTGTGGTTGTATGAACAGAATTGGGCTTTTTAATGCCTGCCAAATTATTTCTAATAAATGCACTCGCTCCATGGTTCACACTGGTCTCCGATTTGGACTGATGAGGCAATTAGCAAACGTTTTTACTTGCGCAAATAATGATGCATGGTGCCAAGGAGCAGGATCATGAGCAACCTCCTGCGTCTGCATAGTCAATGTAGCCTCTTGGGTTTGATAGTATTGATCTTGTAAAATAACTAGAATAGAATAATAGGCGGCTTGGAGTGCATTGCTAGGTGATGTATCTTGGTACCACTGACAATATCTTGCAGTGCACCCTCTTCCCATTAGATCTAAGATCATCTATTAAACCCAGTGTGAAAGCTGTCTCCAGCACCCTCACCTCTGAGTCAGAGGGTTGTGGGTTCCACTCCAGAGACATGAGTACAAAATCCAGGCTGACATTCCAGTCGTCATCATTGGCAGTCCCTCGGAGTCGAGGAAGACTTGCTTCCACTCTAAAAGTGAGTTCTCAGGTGACTGAGGAGTCCAATGCGGAACCTACAGTTTCTGTCACAGGTGGGACAGACAGTGGTTGGAGGAAAGGGTAGGCGGGGAGTCTGGTTTGCCGCACGCTCCTTCCGCTGCCTGCGCTTGATTTCTGCTTGTTCTCGGCGACAAGACTCGAGGTGCTCAGCGCCCTCCCGGATGCTCTTCCTCCACTTAGGGCGGTCATGGGCCAGGGATTCCCAGGTGTCGGTGGGGATGTTGCACTTTATCAGGGAGGCTTTGAGGGTGTCCTTGTAACGTTTCCTCTGCCCACCTGGGGCTCGCTTGCCGTGACGAAGCTCCGTGTAGAGCACTTGCTTTTGGAGAACACTGACGGTGCGTCGATCCTGCCAATGGATTTGCAGGATCTTGTGGAGGCAACGCTGGTGGTACTTCTCTAGTGTTTTGATATGTCTGCTGTATATAGTCCCACATCTCTGAGCTATATAGGAGGGCGAGTATCACTACTGCCCTGTAGGCCATAAGCTTGGTGCCGCATTTGAGGTCCTGGTCTTCAACCACTTTCTTCCGAAGGCTGCACTGGTGCATTGAAGGCGGTGTTGGACCTGGTCGTCGATGTCTGCCCTTGTTGATAGTAGGCTCTCGAGGTATGGAAAATGGTCCACGTTGTCCAAGGCCTCGTCGTGGATTTGATAACCGGTCGGCAATACTGTGTGGTGGGGTCAGGCTGGTGAAGGACCTTTGTCTTACGGATGTTTAGTGTAAGGCCCATGCTCTTGTACGCCTCGGTGAAGATGTTGACGATAGCTTGGAGTTTGGCCTCCGAGTGTGCGCAGGCGTCGTCTGCATACTGTAATTCAATGATGGAGGATGGGACGACCTTGGATCCAGCCTGGAGGCGGCGGAGGTTGAGCAGATTCCCGTTTGTTGTATAATTTATCTCCACTCCAGCGGGGAGCTTGCTAAAGGTGAGATGAAGCATTGCAGCAAGGACGATCGAAAAGAGCGTTGGTGCAATGATGCCTTGCTTGACCCCGGTCCAGATGTAGAATGGGAGTTTGGTGGATCCATTGGTCAGGATCACGGCTTGCATGTTGGCGTGGAGCAGACGGAGGATGGTGAAGATCGTGTCCGTTGTACCCCTCAGTGGATGGAATCCACATTGCGATTCTGGGAGGAGCTCTTCAGCCACAGGGAGAAGACGATTGAGGAGGATTCTTGCGATGACTTTATTGTGTTCCTAACACAGATGAGGCTGCACACAGGGAGGTTAAAGTAACAGTGACCTCAGTCTTTAATATACTCCAGAGTGAGGAACAGGTCTTAGGGGCCGGCTTAAATACAGTGCTCCCAAGGGATGCTGGGATCCCTTGGGACTTCAGGGGATGAGCTCCCTGGTGGCGGAATATGGGAGTGCATGTTTTACAGATACACATCACTCCCCCCTACTCGTCCCCCCAAAGTCAAAGTGAAAACTATTTACAAGGTGAGGCGGTCGGGAGCCTTTCTTTCCCTGGTGGACCGCCTCGGTACAAATGTCTGTTCTGGTGTGTTGGCTGTGCCCTCGCTGGGCTGGCGTGTTGTTGGCCCTGCAGGGCTGCTAGGTGAGCCTGGCCTTGATGGGCTGTTGGGCATGATGGGTTCGATTTCCTGGTCCGGCGTGGTGTCGTTGATCCTTTGGGTATGTGTTGTGGGCTCGAAAAAGGTGGTGTCTGCTGTGGGTTGTTCAGGGCAGTCTGTGAACCGCAGCCTCGTTTGGTCCAGGTGCTTTCTGCAAATTTGTCCATTGACTAGTTTGACTACAAACACCCTAATCCCTTCTTTAGCTATCACCGTGCCCGCGATCTACTTGGGACCATGTCCATAGTTTAGCACATACACAGGGTCATTCAGATCAATTTCCCGTGACACAGTGGAGCGACCATTGTTTACATTTTGTTGCTGCCGCCTGCTCTCTACCTGATCATGCAGGTTGGGTTGTAACCAGCGAGAGTCTGGTTTTAAGTATCCTTTTCATGAGTAGCTCAGCCGGGGGCACCCCTGTGAGCGAGTGGGGTCTCATGCGGTAGCTGAGCAGTACCCGGGGCAGGCGGGTTTGGAGTGAGCCTTCTGTGACTTGTTTAAGGCTCTGTTTGATGGTTTGTACTGCCCGCTCTGCCTGCCCATTGGAGACTGGTTTAAACGGGGCCGAGGTGACATGTTTGATCCCATTGCGGGTCATGAATTCTTTAAATTCGACACTGGTGAAACATGGCCCATTATCACTGACCAGTCTGTCAGGCAGGCCGTGGGTGGCAAACATGGCCCTCAGGCTTTCAATGGTGGCGGTGGTGGTGCTTCCCGACATTATTTCATATTCAATCCATTTTGAAAAAGCATCCACCTCCACCAGGAACATTTTACCGAGAAACGGGCCCGCATAGTCGACATGGATCCTCGACCATGGTCTGAAGGGCCAGGACCACAAACTTAGTGGTGCCTCTCTGGGCGCGTTGCTCAACTGAGCACACACGCTACATTGCCATACACAGGACTCTTAAGTCAGAGTCGATACCGGGCCACCACACGTGGGATCTGGCTATCGCTTTCATCATTACTATACCCGGGTGTGTGCTGTGGAGATCTGAGATGAACGTCTCCCTGCCCTTTTTTGGTAGCACTACGTGGTTACCGCACAACAGGCAGTCTGCCTGAATGGACAGCTCGTCCTTTCGCCGCTGGAACGGCTTGATTAGCTCTTGCATTTCAATGGGGATGCTGGCCCAGCTCCCATGCAGTACACAGTTTTTTACTTGGGACAGCAGAGGATCTTGGCTGGTCCAAGTCCTAATCTGGCGGGCCGTGACAGGTGATTTATCATTTTCAAACGCTTCCATGACCATCAACAAGTCTGCGGGCTGTGCCACCATCAACAAGTTTGCAGGCTGCGCCATTTCCACTCCCGTGGTGGGCAATGGTAGCCTACTGAGAGCATCCACACAGTTCTCGGTGCCTGGCCTGTGGCGGCTGATAGCGCGTGTACCCACCTTTGTATGCGGGCTGAGGCATTAGTATTTATCCCCTTGTTTTCAGCAAACAGGGATGTGAGGGGCTTGTGATTGGTTTCCAGCTCAAATTTGAGGCCAAACAGGTACTGATGCATTTTCTTTACCCCGAACACACAATGCCTTTCTCAATCATGCTGTAGGCCTTCTCGGCCTTAGACAAGCTCCCGAAGCATAGATGACCGGTTGCAACTTCCCCACAACGTTAGCTTGTTGTAACACACACCCGACTCCGTATGACGACGTGTCACATGCTAACACAATTCTTTTACACGGGTTATACAATACAAGCAGCTTGTTGGAGCATAAAATGTTTCTGGCTTTCTCAAAAGCAATTACTTGGTTTTTTTCCCCATACCCAGTTTTCACCTTTGCGCAATAACATATGTCGGGGCTCTAAGAGGGTACTTAACCCCGGTAGGAAGTTACTAAAATAGTTGAGGAGTCCCAGGAACGACCGCAGCTCCGTGACATTCTGTGGCCTGGGCACGTTCCTGATAGCCTCTGTCTTGGCGTCTGGGCCGAATGCCATCCGCCGCGATATTTCTCCACAAAAACTCCACTTCTGTTGCCATGTAGACACATTTCGACCTCATCAGCCGCAGCCCTACGCGATCCAGTCACTGGAGGACCTCCTCCAGGTTTTGTAGGTGCCCGGCGGTGTCCCGACCCATGACCAATATGTCGTCCTGAAAGATCACCGTGTGTGGTACTGACTTGAGTAGGCTCTCCATGTTTCTCTGGAAGATCGCTGCAGCCGACCGAATTCCAAACGGGCATCTGTTGTAGATGAACAGTCCCTTGTGCGTGTTGATGCAGGTGAGGCCCTTCGAAGACTCCTCCAGCTCCTGCGTCATGTAGGCCGAAGTCAGGTCGAGCTTGGTGAACGTCTTGCCTCCTGCCAGTGTCGCAAATAGATCATCTGCCTTGGTCCTGTAGCGAGAAACGATTAATAGTTACTTTATAATCGCCGCAAAACCTGGAACAATCGGGCTGGCCCACTTGCTGAATTCCACTGGGGAGATGATGCCCTCGCGTTGCAGCCTTTCCAGCTCGATTTCCACTCTCTCCCTCATCATGTGAGGTACCGCTTGCGCCTTGTGGTGAATGGGTCGTGCCTCTGGGACCAAGTGGATCCGCACCTTCGCCCCGGAAAAGTTTCCGATGCCTGGCTCAAAAAGGGAAGGAAATTTATTTAGAACCTGGATACATGAGGCCTCATCGACATGTGATAGCGCTCAGATGTCATCCCAGTTCCAGCGGATTTTGCCCAGCCAGCTCCTTCCAAGCAGTGTGGGGCCAATGCCTGGGACAATCCAGATTGGCAGTTCGTGCACCGTGCCCTTGTAGGTGACCTTGACCATAGCGCTGCCCAGGACAGTGATAAGCTCTTTGGTGTAAGTTCTCAGTTTTGTGTGGATGGGGCTCAGGGCTGGACTGAATGCCTTGTTGCACCACAGTCTCTCAAACATCTTTTTACTCATGATGGATTGGCTAGCGCCAGTGTCCCGTTCCATGGCTCCGGGTAAGCCATTCAATTTTATGTTTAGCATTATAGGTGGATGTTTCATCGAAAATGTGTGCACCCCGTGTACTTCAGCATCTGCTTCCTCTCTCTGAGGCTCGAAATTGCTTTGATCCACCATGGACTGATCTTCCTCTGCCACGTGGTGGTTAGCAGGTTTTGCAGAACTTGCAGCTCGTTGGAGGTGCCCCATTGTTCCACAGCTCTTGCAAACATACCCTTTGAAGTGGCATGAATAGGCTGAATGGAAGCCTCCACAAGGCCAACAAGGTGTAAATTGCCTTGTATTCATCCTTTGTTGCAGACTCTGAGTCATCTGGGTCACCTGAGGCCTGCTGGCAGTTGCAGACTCGTGAGTTCTGCCCTGTACATTTCTGCTCGCAAACACAGTTCCAGTTAATTTATGAACATTGCTAGAGAGATTTGTGTGGTGAGAGATTTGTTTGGTGTTATCACTGGTGGACATAAATGCCTGTGCTATCACAATGGCCTTACTGAGGGTCGGTGTCTCTACAGTCCAAACTTTTCGTAGGATGGTCTCGTGGTCAGTGCCCAGTACAAAAAAGTCTCTGAGCATTTGCTCCAGGTAGCCATTAAACTCACATTGTCCTGCAAGTCGCCTTAGCTTGGCGACGTAGCTCACCACTTCCTGACCTTCAGATCGCTGGTACGTATAGAACCGATACCTCGCCATCAGCACACTCTCCCTCGGGTTAAGATGCTCCCAAACCAGTGTACACAGCTCCTCATTCGACTTATCTGTGGGTTTCACCGGAGCCAGAAGATTCTTCATGAGGCTGTAGGTCGGTGCCCCGCAGGCTGTAAGGAGGACTGCTCTCCTTTTTGCAGTGCTTCCTTCTCCGTCCAGCTCGGTTACAAAATACTGGTCTAACCATTCGACATCGGCTTCCCAGTCTTCACCCTCCGAGACCTTCTCCAGGATGCCCACAGTTTCTGCATCTTTGCGTTGGATTCGTAACCTCGTCGCCAGTTATTGTGTTCCTAACACAAATGAGGCTGCACACAGGGAGGTTAAAGTAACAGTGACCTCAGTCTTTAATAAAACACTTGCAGAGCGAGGAGCAGGCCTTAGGAGCCGGCTTATATACAGTGTTCCCAAGGGATGCTGGGATCCCTTGGGACTTCAGGGGATGAGCTCCCTGGTGGCGGAACATGGGAGTGCATGCTTTACAGATACACAACAGACTTTCCCTGTGGTCGACAGCAGGAAGATTCCTCTACAGTTACCACAGTCGGATTTGTCCCCTTTTTTGAAGATGGTCACGATTACGGCATCTCTGAGATCGCCTGGCATGCTCTCCTCCTTCCAGATAAGAGAAATTAGGTCATGTATTCGTGCCGAAAGTGCTTCTCTGCCATGCTTTAGTGCTTCTGTGGGCATTATGTCTGCTTCTGTTGCCTTTTTATTCTACAGCTGATGGATGGCCTTTTATACCTTGTGCCGGGCTGGGGTTGTACTGACGTGGTGGCGGGTAGCATGCTGCGGGATGGAGTCAAGGACACTTGCGTTGAAGACACAGTCTCGGTTAAGAAGATCTTCAAAATGCTCCTTCCAACGGGCACTGACTGCCTCTCTGTCCTCGATGAGTACCTCACTGATCTTGGTCAGCAGTGGGGTAGGGTCTTGGGTGCTTGGGCCGTAGGTGGTCTTGACTGCGCTGAAGAATTCACACATGTCGTGGTTGTCGGCTAACTGCTGGATTGCCTGTGTTTTCTCCGCCCACCATCTGTTTTTTAGGTTACTGAGGGAGTGTTACACTCTCAGAGGTGCCGTCGTTCGGATGAGACGTTAAACTGAGGGCCCCGTCTGCTCTCAGGTGGAGGTAAAAGGTCCCAAGAGCAGGGGAGTTATCACCATCAACATCACTAAAACAGATTATCTGGTCATTATCAAATTGCTGTTTATGTGCAAATTGGCTGCCGCATTTCCTACATTACAACACTGACTACACTTCATAAGTACTTCATTGGGATGTCCTGAGGTGGTGAAAGGAACTTTACAAATGCAAGTCTTCTAGCCAGCCTGAGTGCAATTGCAGGCTTGTTCATTGCTAAATGACGAGGATTGACCACCTGCAATTCTAGTGCTGGTCCACAGCTGGCAAGAATGGGCTCAGTGGGTAGCATTCTCGCCTCTGAGTCGAGATGGTTTTGGGTTCAAGTCCCACTCCAGCAACTTGAACACATAATCCCGGCTGACTCTAGTACAACACTGAGGGAATGCTGCACTGTCGGAGGTGCCGTCTTTTGGATGAGACGTTAAACCAAGGCCCCGTCTGCTCCCTCAGGTGAATGTAAAAGATCAAATGGCACTATTGTGAATAAGAGCAAGGGAGTTCTCCCCGGTGTCCTGGGCCAATATTTATCCCTCAATCAACACCAATAAACAGATTATCTGACCAATATCCAGTCTGTGGGAACTTGTTGTGGGCAAATTGGCTGCCGCGTTTCCTACCATACAACCGTGACTACACATCAATGGCAAAGAATACTTAAAGGGTTGACAGTGGATAAGCAATGGCAAACATTTAAAGATCACATGGATGAACTTCAGCAATTGTACATCCCTGTTTGGAGTAAAAATAAAACGGGGAAGGTAGCTCAACCATGGCTAACAAGGGGAATTAAGGATCGTGTTAAAGCCAAGGAAGAGGCATATAATTTGGCTAGAAAAAGCAACAAACCTGAGGACTGGGAGAAATTTAGAATTCAACAGAGGAAGACTTAAGGGTTTAATTAAGAGGGGGAAAATAGAGTACGAGAGGAAGCTTGCTGGGAACATAAAAACTGACTGCAAAAGCTTCTATAAATATGTGCAGAGAAAAAGATTAGTGAAGACAAACGTAGGTTCCTTGCAGTTGGATTCAGGTGAATTTATAATGGGGAACAAAGAAATGGCAGACCAATTGAACAAATACTTTGGTTCTGTCTTCACGAAGGAAGACACAAATAGCCTTCCGAATGTACTAGGGGACCGTGGGTCTAGTGAGAAGGAGGAACTGAAGGATATCCTTATTAGGCAGAAAATTGTGTTAGGGAAATTGATGGGATTGAAGGCCGATAAATCCCCAGGGCCTGATAGGCTGCATCCCAAAGTACTTAAGAAAGTGGCCCGAGAAATAGTGGATGCATTGGTGATCATTTTCCAACAGTCTATCAACTCTGGATCAGTTCCTATGGACTGGAGGGTAGCTAATGTAACACTACTTTTTAAAAAAGGAGGGAGAGAGAAAATGGGTAATTATAGACCGGTTAGCTTGACATCAGTAGTGGGGAAAATGTTGGAATCAATCATTAAAGATGAAAAAGCAATGCATTTGGAAAGCAGTGACAGGATCAGACCGAGTCAGCATGGATTTATGAAAGGGAAATCATGCTTGATGAATCTTCTGGAATTTTTTGAGGATGTAACTAGCAGAGTGGACAAGGGAGAACCAGTGGAAGTGGTGTATTTGAACTTTCAAAAGGCTTTTGACATGGTCCCACACAAGTGATTGGTGTGCAAAATCAAAGCGCATGGTATTGGTGGTAATGTATTGACGTGGATAGAGAACTGGTTGGCAGACAGGAAGCAGAGAGTCGGGATAAACGGGTCCTTTTCAGAATGGCGGGCAGTGACTAGTGGAGGGCCGCAGGGCTCAGTGCTGGGACCCCAGCTATTTACAATATACATTAACGATTTAGATGAAGGAATTGAGTGTAATATCTCTAAGTTTGCGGATGACACTAAACTGGGTTGCGCTGTGAGGAGGACGCTAAGAGGCTGCAGCATGACTTGGACAGGTTAGGTGAGTGGGCACATGCATGGCAGATGCAGTATAATGTGGATAAATGTGAGGTTATCCATTTTGGGGGCAAAAACACGAAGGCAGAATATTATCTGAATGGCGGCAGATTAGGAAAAGGGGAGGTGCAACGAGACCTGGGTGTCATGGTTCATCAGTCACTGAAAGTTGGCATGCAGGTACAGCAGGCGGTGAAGAAGGCAAATGGTATGTTGGCCTTCATAGCTAGGGGATTTGAGTATAGGAGCAGGGAGGTCTTACTGCAGTTGTACAGGGCCTTGGTGAGGCCTCACCTGGAATATTGTGTTCAGTTTTGGTCTCCTAATCTGAGGAAGGACGTTCTTGCTATTGAGGGAGTGCAGCGAAGGTTCACCAGACTGATTCCAGGGATGGCTGGACTGTCATAGGAGAGACTGGATCAACTGGGCCTTTATTCACTGGAGTTTAGAAGGATGGGAGGGGATCTCATAGAAACGTATAAGATTCTGACGGGACTAGACAGGTTAGATGCGGGATGAATGTTCCCGATGTTAGGGAAGTCCAGAACCAGTGGACATAGTCTTAGGATAAGGGGTTGGCCATTTAGGACTGAGATGAGGAGAAACTTCTTCACTCAGAGTTGTTAACCTATGGAATTCCCTGCCGCAGAGAGTTGTTGATGCCAGTTCATTGGATATATTCAAGAGGGAGTTAAATATGGCCCTTACGGCTAAGGGGATCAAGGGGTATGGAGAGAAAGCAGGAAAGGGATACTGAGGGAATGATCAGCCATGATCTTAATGAATGGCGGTGCAGGCTCGAAGGGCCGAATGACCTACTCCTACACCTATTTTCTATGTTTCTATGTTTTTCTTGTGGCCAAATCTCCAGGTTACTCTCAGAGATCCTCCTGAAGCCAGGTTTGCTGCTGATACAAAGATGGCTGAAATTTCAGGGCCAATATGATAGCATGGATAGATTGGCTAACTTACAGAAAACAGAGTCGGGATAAATGCGTCATTTTCCGATTAGCTAACGGTTAACTAGTGGAGTACCACAGGGATCGGTGCTGGGTCCTCAACTATTTACAATGTATATTAATGACTTGGATGATGGGACCGAGTGTAATGTTGCCAAGTTTGCTGATGATACAAAGATGGATGGGAAAGCAAATTATGAGGAGGACACACAAAATCTGCAAAGGGATATAGACAGGCTAAGTGAATGGGCAAAAATTTGGCAGATGGAGTATAATGTGGGAAAATGTGAGGTTCTCCACTTTGGCAGGAAAAATAATAAAGCTCATTATTATTTAAATGGAGGGAGATTACAAAATGCTGCAGTACAGCGGGACCTGGGGGTCCTTGTGCATGAAACACAAAACGTTCATATGCAGGTACAGCAAGTGATCAGGAAGGCAAATGGAATGTTGGCCTTTATTGCAAAGGGGGGATAGAGTATAAAAGCAGAGAAGTCCTGCTATAACTGTGCAGGGTATTGGTGAGGCCACACCTGGAGTACTGCGCAAATACAAAAGCAAAATTCTGCGGATGCTGGAATTAAAAACAGAAAATGCCAGAAATCTCAGCAGGTCAGGCAACATCTGCGTACAGTTTTGTCTCCTAATTTAAGGAAGTATATACTTGGATTGGAGGCAGTTCAGAGAAGGTTCACTAGGTTGATTCCTGAGATGAGGGGGTTGACTTATGAAGAAAGGTTGAGCGGGTTGGGCCTCTACTCATTGGAGTTTAGAAGAATGAGAGGTGATATTGAAACATACAAGATACTGAGGGGACTTGGAGGTGGATGCAGAGAGGATATTTACACTTGTGGGGGAATCGCGAACGAGGAGGCATAGTTTAAGAATAAGGGGGCCGCCCATTTAGAACTGAGATGAGTAATTTCTTCTCAGAGTTGTAACTCTATGGAATTCTCTGCCCCAGAGAGCTGTGGAGGCTGGGTCATTGAATATATTTAAGGCGGAGATAGACAGATTTTTGAGCGATAAGGGAATAAAGAGTTACGGGGAGTGGGCAGAGAAGTGGAGCTGAGTCCATGATCAGATCAGCCATGATATTGTAGTGGAGCAGGCTTGAGGGGCCGTATGGCCTGCTCCTGCTCCTATTTCTTATGTTCTTAGGAAAACCATAGAAATTTACAGCACAGAAGGAGGCCATTCGGCCCATGGGGTCTGCTGGCTCTTGGGAGGAGGGAACCAAAACACATCCCAGGGTGCTGCTCTCTTCCTGTATTCCTGACTCTGTCTCTGCTTTAAATTTTTACCCACGTTTCCCATAAAAGATGTGATGGGCTCCACCTCAGTTGATTTATAGAATCTTACAGCCAGCAGGAGGCCATTCGGCGCATCGTGCTGGTGCTGGCACATTGAAAGTGCGACCTAATTGGCCCCACACTCCTGGCTCTTTCCCCATAGGCCTGCAATTATTTCCCTTCCAGTATTTATCCAATTCCCTTTTAGAAAGTTACTATTGAATCTGCTTCCACTGCCCTTTCAGACATACCCCAAAAACCCAACGCGTAAAGAAATGTCTCCTTGCCTCTCCTCACTCTCTTGGTGACAATTTTAAATTGATGATTCCTTGTCACTCCCCAAACAGAGAACATCTTTTCTTATTCGTCCTATCAAAACCCTTCATAATTTTAAAAGCCTGTGTTTAAATCTCTTAATAGCCCCCTCAGCTTTGCTGGAAATTGTCCCACATCTCAACTCACTCCTCATAACTATCGATCTTTATCTGATTCTTGAAGCTCACCATCTTCTCTCTTGACGCCTTCCATCTCAACGTCTAATCTGCCAACTTCCCCATCTCAGTCTAATTCCTGACAATGTTCCCATTGGCCTCCAACCTGCAACTTGGTAGCTACCTCCTTCCAAACCGTCTACATCAGTTCCCTTCAAAACGTACTCTCAACCTTTCCATTCTCCCCAACCTTCTGTGTCTTTCCAAACTCCTAGAATGTGTCTATGTCTCACATAAACACTACCACCTTTCCGATCACTTTGTTTGGCACAGTGTCAGCTGTGGCTCAGTGGGTAGCACTCCCGCCTCTGAGCAAAAAATCTAGGCCGACACTCCAGTGCAGTGCTGAGGGAGCGCCGCACTGTCAGAGGTGCATCTTTCGGATGAGGCGTTAAACCGAGGCCCTGTCTGCTCTCTCAGGTGGACGTAAAAGATCCCATGGCCACTATTTCGAAGAAGAAGAACGGGGGAATTCTCCCCGGTGTCCTGAGCCAATATTTATCCCTCAATCAAACATCACTTGAACAGATTATCTGGAACTGACTATCACGCGCTGTGTGTAACGTGCATCCGATCCGATACCGCAAGTTTTGTGCCACCTCCCGAGACACATTTCTAAGCCTGGGACTCCATGCTTGATTCCCCTCTCCCTTCCATCATTTTGTAGATTCACCTTGACATCATGACGATGGATATGAAAGGAATGATGGGATATGCGGTTCGGGCGGGAAAGTGGAGTTGAGGTCGAAGATCAGCCATGATATTGAATGGCACAGGCTCGAGGGGCCGAATGGCCTACTCCTCTTATTCCTTATGTTTTTATGATCAGCAGGCATATCTGCAGCCACTATTTCCCAGGACTCTGGCTCTCCCCCTATCAACACATCCACTTCACCACCTCCCTTTCTACTTTCAAAAACCTCCTTTGAAAACCCTGTTCTGTGATCGCACTTTTGCCTTCCCCAATTCCTCTCCATCCATTCGCTCCCCGGTTGATGCCTTCTGACCTCGAACACTCGCGACCTCCGTACACGACAAGAGCCTGCAGAAATGAACGTTGTTGAGTTGGGCAGGCCGGGGAACACAAGACCTCAGACTCGATGGATTATCCGCTAAGACACTGGTCAGTCGGCAACAGTGAATTTGTTTTTTTTCATATTCTTAATTGCTAAATCCCCAAGATTAGCTGAAAAAAAATCCTTGTGATGGCACAATTTTCTTTGCACTGAAATGGCCTTCCTGCATCCTTCAGATTATTAAAAAAAACACTCAACACATCAAAATCTCTCTTTCATCAAAGTGATTTCATCATGTTGTGATTGCAGAGCAAAGCAAGGACAACCGTATGTTTAGATTGCACCATATCACATCTCGGGCATCTCATCGTGCTTCACGTACATTGAATTACTTTATTTCCACCTCCGTAACATCGCCCATCTCCGCCCCCTTGCCTCAGCTCATCCGTATCTGAAGCCCTCGTCCGTGCCTTTGTAACCTCTAGACTTGACTACTCCAACGCACTCCTGGCTCGCCTTTCATATTCTACCCTACATAAACCAGAGATGATCCAAAACTCGGCTGCCCCGTGTCCTAACTCGCACCAAGTCCTGCTTACCCATCACCCCTGTGCCCACTGACCTACATTCCGGATAAGCAATGCCTCGATTTCAAAATTCTCATCCTTATTTTCAAATCCCTCCATGGCCTTGCCCCTCCCTAACTCTGTAATCTCCTCCAACCCCACAACCCCCCCCGAGATATCTGCGCTCCTCTAATTCTGCCCTCTTGAGCATCCCTGATTATAATCCCTCCACCATTGGTGGCCGTGCCTTCTGTTGCCTGGGCCCCAAGCTCTGGAACTCCCTCCCTAAACCTCTCTGCCTCTCTACCTCTCTTTCCTCCTTCAAGATGCTCCTTAAAACCAATATCTTTGACCAATCTTATGGTCACCTACGCTTATTTCTACTTGTGCGGCTCGGTGTCCAAATGTTTTATCTCATAATTCTCCTGCGTAGCGCCTTGGGACGTTTCACTACGTTAAAGGCGCTATATAAATACAAGTTGTCAATGTGCGGTGGTAAGATCCTACAAAGAGCGATGCAATGAGTGACCAGTTGTTGGGTTGGTTACGTTACAGGAAGAAATGTTGGCCACAACACCTGGATGGCTCCTTGTTCCTTTTCAGATAGAGCGATACAGCGCAGAAGGAGGCCATTCGGCCCATCGTGCCTTGTGCCGGCTCTGTGGTAGAGCGATTCAAATAGTCCCACTCCCCCATCCCCTGCTCTTTTCTCCATCGCCCTGCAAATGTTTTGTTTTAAGTATATATCGAATTCCCTGCTGAAGGTTACTGTTGAATCTGCTTCCACTGTCCTTTCAGGTAGCATGTTCAGATCATTATAACTCACTCGGTAAAAAATAATTCTCCTCATTTCCCCCCTGATTCTTTTACCAATTATCTTAAGTCTGTGTCCTTTAGTCATTGACCCTCCTGTCAGTGGAAACACTATCTCCCTTTCTACTTCATCCAAACCCTTCAGAATTTTCAGCACCTTTATTAAATCTTCCCTCTAATCACTTAATGCTCTCCACCGTGCCATGAAATGTTTAATCTCCACCCTAGTAGGGAGATGGGATTATAGCTGGGTCTCTCGTTCAAAGGACTGAACTTCTGCCAATGCCACACTCGCTCAGTATGGCACTGGAAGACATGGAATTGTGGAAATTTCAACACAGAAGGAGCCATATTAACCATCGTGCCAGTCCCAAGTATGCTGATCCATTTGGTGTATGTGAAAATGTCTGTGGGGCCTGGAATTCACCAGTGAGCGAGTGTGTGCACTTTTACTGTCGTTCAGTCACTTGCGTTGTTAGGATGCATGTGTGTTTCCTTCATAATTTTTCCTTTGCATTCCTCCCTTTCTAGGCCTATGTGAGTGAGAAACACGAGGGAAACAAGGTCATCGTCTTTGAGCGGGCAAATCTTCTATTTGTCTTCAACTTCAATCACGAGAAGAGTTTCCCCGACTACAGAGTGGGGATAGACCAGCCCGGGAAGTATCCTTTGCACAAGGTTTGGCCACGTGTTGTTGTTGGTGTACAGAGCCTCAGTCTTGGATAGGACGCTCTCTCCCGAGATGGAGTTTAAGCCATGTTGTTGGGAACACAGTAGAAGGAGCATCACCTCTCGTGGTGTATCTCCATGGTATCCAACCTTTTGGAGCAGTTATCTGCATCCAGTTTGTGAGTGGGCCACGTGTGATTAGATTGCCTTTGAGTTATAAACAGTGGCTTGGAATTTACGGCACAGAAACTGGCCATTTGGCCAACAAGCCCATGCTGGTGTTTATGCTCCACACGAGCCTCATCTCACTGTCAGCATAACCCTCTATTCCTTTCTCCCTCATGTGTTTATCCAGCCTCCCCTTAAATACATCGATACGATTCACCTCAACCCCTTCCTGTGGGAGCTAGTTCCACATTCTCACCGCTCCCTGGGTAAAGATTTTCCGAATTAGATTTAATATTTATGGCCTCTAGTTTTGCTCTCCCCCATGTGGAACATCTTTTCTACATCGAACTCCTTCATAACTTCTATCAGGTCTCCCCTCAGCCTTCTCTTTTCGCGAGTACAGAGCCCTGGCCTGTTCAGTCTTTTCTGATAATGATAACCTCTCAGTTCTTGTAATTGTGATTAAACACCACGTGCAACAACTCTTAACACTGGGTTGTCATCTTCAGGTGCCAGTGTTGCAGTGATTCTGTCACTGGACTGGTCACCCAGAGAGCATGAGTTCAAATACCATCAGGGCCGTTTGGTGTTTGAATTCAGTTTTTAACAATCTGGTATCGGTGAAAGTTGTCAGATTGTTGTAAACCCCCATCTGGTTCACTGATGTCCTTGAGGGAAGGAAATCTGCCACCCTTACCCGGCCTGGCCTCTGTGACTTGAGTAGTTTGTTGTGGGAGGGGCTGTGATGGGAAACAGCAGTGTAACCCATATCTTTGTCCACCCTTTTAATGAGCCCAGGTCCCTTTGAAGTGTTATCACCCACAACAACTTGCATTTATATAGTGCCTTTAACACAGTACACCATCCCAAGGCGCTTCACAGGGGTCTAATCAGACAAAGTTTCACACCGAGCCACATGAGGAGATACAAGGACAGGGCTTGGTCCAAGAGGTGGGTTTTAAGGAGCGTCTTAAAGGAGGAAAGAGAGGCGGAGAGGTTTACAGCGGGAGTTCCAGAGCTTGGCACCCTGACAGCTGAAGGCGGTGGAAGGACAAGAGGCCAGAATTGGAGGAGAGCAGAGATCATGAGGGGGTTGTGGGGCTGGAGAAGGTCACAGAGATTGGGAGGGGTGAGGCCATGGAGGGATTTGACAACAAAGACGATAATTTTGAAATTGAGGTGTTGCCAGACCGGGAGCCAATGTAGATCAGCAAGCACAGAGGATGATGGGTAAGCGGGACTTGGTGCGAGTTAGGACACAGGCAGTCTCCCTATGGCAAGGTTTTGTGTCAATGCCAAATCTCATACTGCTGGAATCTCCCTGCTCCATATTGTTCAGAGAATACATCGCTGCCAACTTCTATCTGTCATTAAGTGACTGGTCATTGTCCACTCATCATTATCCTCATTCACTTTTCATTGTCAAGCCGAGCTTCCATCCAACCAGCTGATTTGCTTTTGATGCCGAGCATCGTGCCATGGCTGTAGACTTCCTCCTGTTTTAATGCTCTGAGGCTGTTCAGTGACTTGTGTCTGTCAACATTGTGCACTGAAATTGGCAAGAGGCAAACCTTTGTGCGCGAAGTGTCCTCATTGCAAGGTCTGCTACCGCCACTTTTTTCATATCTGGCATCAGTTAGCCGCACAGCTCAAATTCTGTTGGTTATTTGTTCTGTGCTGTGTTTCAGTGTCACAAGTAAGACTAGAATTTAGTGACTATCAACTGTGCCAATTTCCTTTATGGTCCGGAGCGTGATCAGCCATGAGTGAATGATCAGCCATGATCTTATTGCATGCTGGTGCCGGCTCGAAGGGAAGAATGACCTACTCCTGCACCTATTTTCTATGCCCCACTAAAGCTGATCATGCTGGCTCCTCTGCATTGGCATGTAAGAATTATTAGCGAAGGACCATCACCCTCAAGGAATCTATCCCTTTGTGATAGAAAATCTCTGCCTGCTAAATGGCACAGGCACGATGGGCCAAATGATCTCCTGTTTTTTTTTAATTCATTCACGTAATGTGGGCGTCGCTAGCAAGGGCAGCATTTATTGCCCTCGAGGAGGTGGTGAAGGGCCGCCACCTTGAACCGCTGTAGTCCCTGTGGTGAGGTTCTGGTCTGTAAGATTCTGTGATCACTACCTACCTGCCGTCTGCGGGGGGATGGTTGCGAGGGGAAGAGGTGATCACGTTGAATCGGTTATAAAAACAGAAAATGCTGGGAATCTCAGCGGGTGAAACAGCGTCTGTGGAGAGCAACAGAGCTAATTGCGGGTCTGGGACTCTTCGTCAGAACAGACTTCCTCAGGTCACAGACCCGAAACATTAACTCTCTTTCTCTCCACAGACGTCGCTTCCCCTGCTGAGATTTCCAGCATCTTCTGTTTCAGATTCCAGCATCCACAGTATTCTGCTTTGGTGTTAGGTTGAATCTCTGTGGCAGAGACTGTGGTTCTCGTATTGGACTTTCAGCCACCTAAGAACTCATGCTAAGAGTGGAAGCAAGTCTTCCTCAACTCCGAGGGACTGCTTCTGATGATGAGGTTGAATCGGTTGCTGTTTGTACAAAATGGGGCCGGACATTTAAGCATAGAACCTTGCAGAGCGAGAGCAGTTGTGTCTGCATTAATGCATGGGTCAGATTAAATCCAGCTATGTCACGTCCATCACTACATCTTTAGCCACGAATGAACAAATAAGATTGGTGGAATGAATCACAAATGTGTGGTCCCTTGAAGCTTGTGAATGTCTTTTGACTCCAGTGCTCTGTTGGGCTGCTCTGAAGTTTATTTATTCATGCGTCCTTGTCAATTTTGCAGATGACACTAAACTGGGTGGCGGTGTGAGCTGTGAGGAGGACGCTAAGAGGCTGCAGGGTGACTTGGACAGGTTAGGTGAGTGGGCAAATGCATGGCAGATGCAGTATAATGTGGATAAATGTGAGGTTATCCACTTTGGCGGCAAAAACGCGAAGATAGAATATTATCTGAATGGCGGCAGATTAGGAAAAGGGGAGGTGCAACGAGACCTGGGTGTCATGGTTCATCAGACATTGAAAGTTGGCATACAGGTACAGCAGGCAGTGAAGAAGGCAAATGGTATGTTGGCCTTCATTGCTAGGGGATTTGAGTATATGAGCAGGGAGGTCTTACTGCAGTTGTACAGGGCCTTGGTGAGGTCTCACCTGCAATATTGTGTTCAGTTTTGGTCTCCTAATCTGAGGAAGGACATTCTTGCTATTGAGGGAGTGCAGCGAAGGTTCACCAGACTGATTCCTGGGATGGCAGGACTGACATATGAGGAGAGACTGGATCAGCTGGGCCTTTATACATTGGAGTTTAGAAGGATGAGAGGCGATCTCATAGAAACATATAAGATTCTGATGGGGCGGGACAGGATAGATGCGGGTAGAATGTTCCCGATGTTGGGGAAGTCCAGAACAAGGGGACATAGTCTTCGGATAAGGGGTAGGCCATTTAGGACCGAGATGAGGAGAAACTTCTTCACTCAATGAGTTGTTAACCTGTGGAATTCCCTGCCGCAGAGTGCTGTTGATGCCAGTTCATTGGATATATTCAAGAGGGAGTTAGATATGGCCCTTACGGCTAAGGGGGTCAAGGGCTATGGAGAGAAAGCAGGAAAGGGGTACTGAAGGAATGATCAGCTATGATCTTATTGAATGGTGGTGCAGGCTCGAAGGGCCGAATGGCCTACTCCTGCAGCTATTTTCTATGTCTATGTCTATTGAGATTGCATAGAAATAAGATGGAATGTGGATTCATAAAAACGTGCAATGCAATTTTTTTTTTGTTAATTTTAAATGTATCTCTTAAAGACTTGTTTATAATGCATCTTATCATGTCTCCAAGTGCTTTGCACATTATACAGTGAAGTGCAATGACTCTTGTTTTAGTAGGCCTGTGCTGGAGGCATTCTTCACCATCAAAATTTGAAGGGCTACGTGGAAAGGGCAAGGGACTGGGACTAACTGGATCGCTCTTTCAAAGAATGGCCTCCTTGTGTGCTGTATCATGGTGTATCAAGAGCTCAGGGGGTTAGGGGTAATATATTAGCATGGATAGAGGATTGGCTAACTAACAGAAAACAGAGAGTCTGGATAAATGGGTCATTTTCAGGTTGGCAAACGGTAACTAGTGGGGTGCTGCAGGGATTGGTGCTGGGGCCTCAACTATTTACAATCTGTATTAATGACTTGGATGAAGGGTATTGTAGCCAAATTTGCTGATACAAAGATAGGTGGGAGAGCAAGTTGTGAGGAGGACACAAAGAATCTGCAAAGATTGGTCAAGTGAGTGGGCAAAAATTTGGCAGTTGCAGTATAATGTGGGAAAATGTGAGGTTATCCACTTTGCTAAGAAGAATGGGAAAGCAAAATATTATTTAAATGGAGAGGGACTACAGAATGCTGCGGTACACAGGGACCTGGGGGTCCTTGTGCATGAAACACAAAAAGTTAGTATGCAGGTACATCAAGTGATCAGGAAGGCAAATGGAATGTTGGCCTTTTTTTGCAGGGGGGGTGGAGTATGGGCTCAATTTTCCCCAAGCCCGTTTTCTGGAGTATTGCCAGAGTTACACCGGGTTTTCTAGGCCAGAAATGCGACATAAATATTTTTCCAAAGTTTCCCCGATCTATAGTTTGAATTTGGCGCAGCGCGGCGCGTCCAGTCACATCAGGCGGGGTGGGGCCTGCCATCTGCGCCAAAAAAATGAAGCTGTGCCTTCTGTGCATGCGCGGGGAAAAAAAGTTACTTTTTTGACGCCGTTCCAATGGACGCGCATGCTCAGTACAGCTCGGATTTGGCAATCGGCCATTTTTAAAAGAGCCAGTTGTGTGTGTGTGTGCGAGGAGGAGTGCTGTGTGAGAGCATCGGAAAACATTAAAACTGAATCATGTTTCATTAACAAAACACAACATTACGGAAGTGACCTCTCGAACCCTTCCCCTCCCTGGACACCAAGCCTTCTGATCGGCTGTCTCTCCCTCCTCTTCTACTCCCCCCCCGCCCCCCACGGCTTGTTTTGTAGCCGAATCCCTAGCCCGCCCCGACCCCCCTTCCTTAACTCACCAGGAAGTTTTTCTACAGAGGCCACATACGCTGGCCTAAGAAGAACTGGAATAACTCTGAGCCGGCCAAACTTGCCGAAATGGCCAGAATTGGTGCGGGTGGCAGGTTACACCCGCTTTGGCTGAAAAAAAATCTTAGCTAAAAAAAAATCATAACTAACTGAGTTACACTGATGCAAATTGATTGGAGAAACTGGGGGTTTTTAACTAGGCCAAAAAAAGCGTCCTGCTCCCAAAAAAATGGCACAAATCACTGGGGAAAATTTAGCCGTAGAAAAGCAGACAAGTCTCGCTACAACTGTACAGGGTATTGGTGAGGCCACACCTGGAGTACTAACTACATACAGTTTTGGACTCCTTATTTAAGGATGGATATACTTGCATTGAAGGCCGTTCAGAGAAGGTTCACTAGTGGAGTTGAGGTCGATGATCAGCCATGATCTTATCGAATGGCGGAGCAGGCTCGAGGGGCCATTTGGCCTACTCCTGTTCCTATTTCTTATATTCTCGTCATTCTGTAACATCCTACAGGCAGCAGTGAGATAAATGAATGCTTAATCTGCTCTTTTTGTGGGGCGGGGTTGGTTGAATGTTGGTCGGGACACTGGGAAAACTCCCCGTTCCCCTTCGAACAGAACCCCCGGGGTCTTCCAATGTCCACTTGTGTCACTGAGACAGGGCCTCGGTTTATTTGAAAACAGCAATATCGTGGCAATCCCTCAGTCCTGCGCTCGACTGTCAGCCTGGATTCCTGAGCACCATATTACAGCGAGAGCTTGCATTACCCTCTCATAACCTCAGGATGTTCTAAAGCGCTTCACAGTCATTGAAGTGCGTTTAAATGCAGTCGCTGCTGTAATTAAGGTCAACAAAGTCTTCATGCCGGGTGTTCAATTCTCTTGAGCTATTTTTCCGTTTCTATTTTACCCCATCAATAGCAATTACTTTAATTGTGACAGAACTGCTCTATGTTTTAGCTATAACTTGTAACAACAGTAATTACATCGAATGCTGCACAGTTAAAATTGGTTTGGGAAGATGCATGCAATTTCATTCTCGCAGTGCAGCGTACTGAAGAGGCATTTTAATTTCAAACGATGATATAAGCTATTTAACTGGCGCTGTAATTGATCAAAGTGGTCCAGGCAAATTACCCGGCGTGGTCAAGGAGGTCCACATCCCATGGGGCGAAAGTTACAACTGAAAAAGTAAGATGGAAATAATGTGGAACTTTTCACCCAAAGAGTAATCAAGTTAGGAAATAATTAACCAGAACAGGATATTGATGCTGCACGCCATAAACTGGGTCGGGAGATAATGAGAGACGTTTCTGGAGAAAGAAGGGATTGAGGGAGATGGTGTCCTCCAGGGACCTGAGCCCATAATCGGATCAGCCATGTTTGTATTAAATGGCGGAGCAGGCTCGAGGGGCCGTATGGCCGACTCCTGCTCCTATTTCTTATGTTCTCATGCACTGGGGCTGTAGCTTTTCACTATATTTGTAACTGTCTTGGATGAAGGAATAGAGAGCGTATATCCAAGTTTTCTGCAGGCTCTATGTTAGGTGGAGCAGTAAATAGTGTAGATGGGAGCTGCAAAGTGGTGTTGAGCGATTCAGTGAGTGCGCAAAACTGTGCCCGATGGAATTTCAACATGGGAACCTGCGAGGTGGTCCACTTTGGACCTAAATGGCGAGAAGCTAGGATCTGCGGCTGGCCATTGAGATTTAGCGGTCCATCTAAAAGCTCGTGGGTAGGTACAAACAAATAATTCAAAAGATGAATGGAATGTTGGCCTTTATCTCGAGGGGTGGAATACAATGGGTGGAAGTTATGTTCCAGTTGTACACAGCTCTGGTCAGATCCCATCAGGGCTAACTGCCTTCAGTGCTGGCCCCCGCTCCTCAGGGAGGATATATTGGCCACGGAGGGGGAGCAGCGCAGATTCACTAGAATGATACCCGGGATTATCATTATCTTAAACATATCTCTTAAATTATGAGGAGAGATTACATAGTCTAGGTTTGCATTTCCTTGAATATAGAAGTTTAAGGGGGTATCTGATTGATTGTGTTTAAGACAATTAAAGGATTTGATCGGGTAGAGCGAGAGAAACTATTCCCTCTGGCGGGGGGAGTCCAGAACAAGGGGGCATCACCTTAAAATTAGAGCCAGGCCGTTCAGGGGTGATGTCAGGAAGCACCACTTCACACAAAGGGCCGTGGGAATCTGGAACTCTTCCCCCCAAAAAGGCTGTTGAGGGTGGGGGGGGTCAATTGCAAATGCCAAAACTGAGACTGATAGATTTTTGTTATGCAAAGGGTTTTACGAGTTACAGAACTAAGGCAGGTAGATAGATGCGCCATGATCTTATTGAATGGCAGAACACACTTGAGGGACTGAGTGGCCTCCTCTTGTTCCTATGCAGTTGAGGGATATAGTAAGAAGGTGCAAAGGTGGGGTTGGGGGATAAGGGGAGAAGGTAGGTTGAGGAATATGGGGAGAAGGCAGGTAGGTGGGGTTGAGGGATATGAGGTCATGCACTTGGGCAGAAAAAAAAATCAAAGAGCAAGTTATTATTTAAATGGAGAAAGATTGCAAAGTGCTGCAGTACAGCGGGACCTGGGGGTACTTGTGCATAAAACGCAAACGGTTATTATGAGATACAGCAAGTGATCAGGAAGGCCAATGGAATCTTGGCCTTTATTGCAAAAGAGATAGAGTATAAAAGCAGGGAAATCTTGCTACAGCTATACAGGGTATTGGTGAGGCCACACCTGGAATACTGCGAGCAGTTTTGGTTTCCATATTTACAAAAGGATATACTTGCTTTGGAGGCAGTTCAGTGAAGGTTCACTAGGTTGATTCCGGAGATGAGGGGGTTGACTTGACTTACGAGGAAAGGTTGAGTAGGTTGGGCCTCTACTCATTGGAATTCAGAAGAATGAAAGGTGATCTTATCGAAACGTGTAAGATTATGAGGGTGCTTGACAAGGTGGATGCAGAGAGGATGTTTCCACTGATGGGGGAGACTAGAACTAGAGGGCATGATCTTAGAATAAGGGGCCGCCCATTTAAAACTGAGATGAGGAGGAATTTCTTCTCTGAGGGTTGTAAATCTGTGGAATTCGCTGCCTCAGAGAGCTGTGGAAGCCGGGACATTGAATAAGTTTAAGACGGAAATAGACAGTTTCTTAAACGATGAGGGGTTATGGGGTTATAGGGAGCGGGTGGGGAAGTGGACTGAGTCCATGATCAGATCAGCCATGATCGTATTAAATGGCGGAGCAGGCTCGAGGGGCCGTATCGCTTACTCCTGCTCCTATTTCTTATGTTCTTATATATCTTTGGCTGGAAAGTGTGTGTCTTACACGGAGGTTTAAAGGTGCTGGGATGTTTACGCAACTGTGGCAGTGCAGACGATACCTCCTCGTGGTTTAGAGGCTGGGATCTGAATCTTGGGTTGGGCCTGTGTTCATAGAGTGATGCTGTTTTTTTGCCTCTGGTTCAGCAGTATAACCATGCAGTATAAACGCAGCGTTTATTAGAACACGAGCAAATGGTTCCAGTGAATTTGAACAACTTAAGGCAGCCAGACCTTTAATAGGTGACTTCAAAGCCCTATTGACTTTTTTTCCAACATCAAAGCACATTGGCTGTGCTTGAATTGATATCCTCCTGCTCTCCTGTTTAAATGTTACATGAATTGAGTTATTACTGACTTCCCAGCTGTTTTCTCCAATTAGTGCTTTCGCACAGATCTTTCAGGGTTTTTTTTTGTCGAGAATAGCAACATGCAAATGAGCTTTGCGTTCTCGTCAGGTTGTAAGAATTGGGAGCGGAGAAATTGTGCAGACGCAGTTGCCCAGAGAATCTGTAATGAACCAGCAACCCAGCGTTAAAGTACATGGGCAATGTTCCCTGTGAGCTGTGCTCTGTTCTGCACAACCGCTTTTTTTTAGTACGCGGTCCCTTTAAATGTCTGCACATGCGCGGTATTTACAATGGAGAAGCCGGTGAGGCGGCCTGCGTGGGATTTCTGGCTGTGCAGCTTATAGGGAATGTTGCATGGGAGCCCCTCAAGTGAGGAGTTCTGCGATTGTTAGTCCCGTCCCCCGCCCCTTTCTCCCGTGAAGCTGCCGATTGATGGTGAGGAGTGGGTCCAGGAGCACCACGTGCTATTTCACCATGGAGGGCATCACAACCTGGTCCTGTCTACATCCTCACCTGATGTGGTGGAAGCAGATTCAATAATAACTTTCAAAAGGGATTTGGATGGGAACATTTTTTACAGGGCTACGGGGGAAGAGCAGGGGGAGTGGGACTAATGGAATCGCTCGACCTAAGAGCCAGCACAGGCACGATGGGCTGAATGGCCTCCTTCAGTGCTGTATTGTTCTATGTCCACACTCCGGTATTTTGCAGAAGTCATTGATTTTTCCTCCCCACCCCCCAATCTTCTCCCTCCCCTCCCCCCCAATCTTCTCCCTCCCCACCCCCCAATCTTCTCCCTCCCCTCCCCCCCAATCTTCTCCCTCCCCTCCCCCCCAATCTTCTCCCTCCCCTCCCCCCCAATCTTCTCCCTCCCCTCCCCCCCAATCTTCTCCCTCCCCTCCCCCCCCAATCTTCTCCCTCCCCTCCCCCCCAATCTTCTCCCTCCCCTCCCCCCCAATCTTCTCCCTCCCCTCCCCCCCCATCTTCTCCCTCCCCTCCCCTCCCCCCCAATCTTCTCCCTCCCCTCCCCCCCATCTTCTCCCTCCCCTCCCCCCCAATCTTCTCCCTCCCCTCCCCCCCAATCTTCTCCCTCCCCTCCCCCCCATCTTCTCCCTCCCCTCCCCCCCCACTCTTCTCCCTCCCTCGCCCCATCTTCTCCTCCCCCCGCCCCATCTTCTCCTCCCCTCGCCCCATCTTCTCCTCCCCTCGCCCCATCTTCTCCTCCCCTCGCCCCATCTTCTCCTCCCCTCGCCCCATCTTCTCCTCCCCTCGCCCCATCTTCTCCTCCCCTCGCCCCATCTTCTCCTCCCCTCGCCCCATCTTCTCCTCCCCTCGCCCCATCTTCTCCTCCCCTCGCCCCATCTTCTCCTCCCCGCCCCCCCCCATCTTCTCCTCCCCGTCCCCCCCCATCTTCTCCTCCCCTCGCCCCATCTTCTCCTCCCCTCGCCCCATCTTCTCCTCCCCTCGCCCCATATCTTCTCCTCCCCGCCCCCCCCCATCTGCTCCTCCCCGCCCCCCCCCATCTGCTCCTCCCCGCCCCCCCCCCCATCTGCTCCTCCCCGCCCCCCCCCCATCTGCTCCTCCCCGCCCCCCCCCCCCCATCATCTTCCTTTCCTCCCATCTCCCCTCCCATCTCCCATTGTCACCGTGAATCACAAGTGAAGCTCTTGCTTTGACCCTGAAGGGTACGGGAACAGTAGCACAGTGGTTATGTTCCGGCACTGCTAACCCAGAGGCCTGAATGAATGATCCGAGGACATGAGTTCAAACCCCGCCACGGCTGCTGGGGAATTTAAATTCAATTAGTAAATAAATCTGGAATAAAAAGCGAGTGTCAATAATAGTGACCATGTACCTACCGGATTGTTGTAAAAACCCTAATGTCAGGGAAGGAAATCTCCCGTCCTTAACCGTTCTGGGCCTATATGTGATTCCAGACCCACAGCGATGTGGTTGACTCTTAACTGCCCTCTGAAATGACCAGAGCGAGACACTCAGTTCGGGGCAATTAGGGATGGGGATTAAATGTAGGCCTCCAGTGACACCCACATCCTGTGAATGAATAAACAACAGAGCACTACAGTTAACGATCTCCCTTCTCCCGTAACTGAAGCTGAAAATATGCACCAGGTCTGCACTGGCTCGCTCCTTGTTGTGGTTAGAATGGATCCTCGGCCAGGGCTGGAAATGGATTTTGCAGCATCGTAAAGTTAGTGATGTCAGAATATGCTCGAGTGAGGTTTGATTGTGTTTGAAAATGGGTTTGAATTTGAGAGACTTTGCAGTCCCAGTTCCACCCTCCCTACAACGGGTCTCGGCTGCAGGGTTCATTCTGTAGTCTTGGTTATTGACACCTTTCTGAAGCACACAGTGTGATGGTGTTCTGTCTCCCCCTACTGCTCAGCAAGAAGCTATGCCACTCAGACCAGAAAGGTACCAGGTTTGATCCCTGGTCTGGGTTGGACATTACAAAATTTACATAGAATGTACAGCACACAAACAGGCCATTGGGCCCCACTGTTCCGTGCCGGTGTTTATGCTCCACACCAGCCTCCTCCCACCCCTCTTCATCTCACCCCATCACCATATCCTTCTATTCCTTTCTCCCTCTTCCCCTTATCCAGCTTCCCCTTACCTTAAATGCATCGATACTATTCACCTCAACCCCTCCCTGTGGGAGCGAGTTCCACATTCCCACCACTCTGGGTAAAGAAGTTTCTCCTGAATTCCTTAATGAACAATAACTTGCATTTATATAGCACTTTTAACATGGAAAAACATACGGACAAACTCCATTACCGTTGCACCATGCGAGCATCGGGCAGGTAGAAGGCGAACAAGATGGACCTTGTTGTTTCATCCAGCAATTCCTATTGCCAGTCGCATTGTTGCTTATGGCAGCAATTGATGCTCATGGCAGCAATTGTTGCTCATCCAGGACTGGGTGCCTGACCATCAGACTGCACAGTGGCAGTGGAGGAGGGGGCCGATAGAGTGGCCAATAGTTTGCAAGGACAGAGGTCAAATGTGGCACACCTGCGATGCTATCACAAAACATCTTTGACGTTTGCCGATTTGCGCCTTTTCTCAGTGCCAGTCCATTCCAGCAGGCTGTGGAAGGGTGTCTCTTGAAGCAAGTGGAATAGTCAGGTCAAAATGTGGGCCAGGACAACATGGAGAACTCCCCTGCTCTTTGAGTTGTGCCTTACGATCTTTCACGTCCACCTGAGAGGGAAGATGGGCCCTCAGTTCTTGCCTCTGGAGTGGCTTCCTGGGTTTTATGCTCTCATCCCTGGAGTGGGACTTGACCCCCATGACCTTCTGACTCAGAGGTGAGGGTGCTGCTCACTGAGCCACGGCTGACATCATTGCCAGTGTTGTCTCTCGGGTGTATGTTGAAGATTCCATGGCCTTACCGCCGTCTACGGATCATTCAGCATCATTTTGGAATGAAAAAATATGTAATTATCCAGTTCTGAATTGGTAATACCATTATAATGTGAAATTTTTGTGCTCAAATAAGCTGTGAAGTATCAGATAGTTTGAATATCGAGGAACAGGCTGTGACGAGGAGCAGGGAGTTCACCCAGTGTACCAGTCAATGCTGTTGCCTCAGCTGGCCACACCCAAATACAATCCATTGTTCTCCAATCCCATTGTTGCTTGTGGGATCTTGCTGCATTTGACCAGCCAACAAGAGCCATTCATTCTACATGAAACATTTTCAAGATGTGATGAGGTAATATAAAATAGCAAGTTCTTTTTAAAAAAAAAATGTATTTAATGATCGGGACACTCCAAACACAAAATAAAGAAATAATTTATTGCCAATTAGTTATGGGACATTGTACAGGCAGTGTCAAGGTGCAGATCTCTCTCCTTTCGCAATCTGAGCAGATGAATAACCTCAAAGGCATGTCACAACCGACTGCAACAACAACAACTTGTATTTATATAGTGCCTTTAACGTAGTGAAACATCCCAAGGCGCCTCACAGGAGTGTTATAGAAAATAGGTGCAGGAGCAGGCCATTCGGCCCTTCGAGCCTGCACCGCCATTCAATATGATCATGGCTGATCATGCAACTTCAGTACCCCATTCCTGCTTTCTCTCCATACCCCTTGATCCCTTTAGCCGTAAGGGCCACATCTAACTCCCTTTTGAATATATCCAACGAACTGGCCTCAACAACTCTCTGCGGTAGGGAATTCCACAGGTTAACAACTCTCTGAGTGAAGAAGTTTCTCCTCATCTCAGTCCTAAATGGCTTATTCCTTATCCTTAGACTGTGTCCCCTGGTTCTGGACTTTTAATTTGACACCGAGCTGCATAAGTAGATATTAGGGCAGGGCTTGGTCAAAGAGGTAGGTTTTAAGGAGCGTCTTGAAGGAGGAAAGCGAGGCGGAGAGGTTTAGGGAGGGAGTTCCAGAGCTTGAGGCCGAGGCAACAGAAGGCACTAGAAAGAAAGAAAAAAATATTTGCACTTCTATAGCGCCTTTCACGACTTCCAGACATCCCAAAGCGCTTTACGGCCAACAAAGAACTTTTGAAGTGTACTCGCTGTTGTAATGTAGGAAACGCGGCAGCAAGTTCCCACACACAGCAATGTGATAATGACCAGATAAATCTGTGTTAGTGATGTTGATTGAGGGATGAATATTGGTCCCAGGACGGCGGGAGAACTCCCCTGCTTACCTTCGAAATAGTGGCTGTGGGATCTTTTATGTCCACCTCAGAGGGCCTCGGTTTAACGTCTCATCCGAAAGACGGCACCTCCGATGGTGCAGCACTCCCTCAGCACTGCACTGGGAGCGTCGGCCTGGATTTTTGTGCTCGGGTCTCTGGATCTCGGGAGTGGGAGACTAAAAACGGCTAGACTAAACCAAGACCACTTTATTGCTGGACAGATCAGCAGCAAGACAGAGCGAAGATCTCCCAGTGTAACAATAAACTTAAGTTGGAGTGAGCTGGTGGTGTTATATATATATATATATATATATATACTACTAGAATCACAATTCTCCGGTTCAATAAAAATTGACTGTTTTGACCACACTCTACACCCGTAAGCATCATCAGTAAACACAGTGAATTTTAAGTGGAGTGTTTGCTGGTCCCACAGGTGCCTCTCTCAGCCTTGCCACAGAGCTGCTGTCTACTGACCTGGTGTGTCTTTTATAAATACAAGCCAAATGTCTCCCCGGGGCACTTCAGTGAAATTCTGGTGCAATGTGCAGCCTACATTAAATTTAATAATTTAACATTAGATCCTGAAAAATGTATATATTGTTAAACCACTCTATGTTCGAATATGCTCACTGTGGGTTAGAATTTGCAGACAACACCAAATTGAGAGGAATATTAAACACTGAGGAGGACTGCAACAAATTACAAGACACTATTAATAAACTTATATCATGGGCATATAATTGGCAAATGAATTTCAACATAGATAATTGTGAGGTATTACATTTTGGTAAGAAAAATGTGGTCACATTACTTTGAAAATATGAATCTAAATGGGGTAGAGAAACAAAGGGATCCCGGAGTACAAATACACAAATCACTAAACGTTGTGACACAGGTTAGCAAGGCCACAATAAAAGCAAACCAAGCGCTAGGGTTTATTTCCGAGGGATAGAATTAAAAAGTAGAGATGTTATGCTAAACTAAACAGATCAGCCATGATCTTATTGAACGGCAGAGCAGGCTCGAGGGGCCAAATGGCCGACTCCTCCTATTTCTTACGTTCTTGTATTGAACCTTGGTTAGACGCACTTGAAGTGTTGCGTATGTTCTGGTCGCCATATAATAAAAAGGATATAGAGGCACTGGAGAGGGTTCAAAAAAAGAATGATACCAGAAATGTGAGTGTGTACATATCAGGAAAGGATGAACAGGCTGGGTCTCTTTTCTCTTGAAAAGAGAAGGTTGAGGGGTGACCTAATAGAGGTCTTTAAAATGATGAAAGGTTTTGATAGAATGGATACAGAGAGAGTGTTTCCACTTGTGGGGACGAGCATAACTACAGGCCATCAATGTAAGATAGTCACTAATAAATCCAATAGGGAATTCAGGAGAAACTTCTTTACCCAGAGAGTGGTGAGAATGTGGAACTCGCTCCCACAGGGAGTGGTTGAGGCGAATAGTATCGATGCGTTTAAGGGGAGGCTGGATAAACACATGAGGGAGAAGGGAATAGAGGGTGGTCATGCTGACCGTTAGATGAGGAAAGATGGGAGGATACCTTCACTGGGTTGCAATATTATAGCCTGCTGCAACCCTCGTCCATGTCCTTGTCACCTACAGAGACGACTGTTCCAATGCTCTCCTAGTTTGTCTCCCACTCTCTATGCTCCATAAACAAAACCTAATCTATCTGTTGTCCATACCTTATCCCACCCTCAATCGGGGGGGGCGGGGTGGGGGGTTGTTTGAGTGGAAGCGCAGTGCCGACGGAGGAGGAAAGCGGCCGGCCAGTGATGAGAAGGACTCTGAGGGATTACTGGAAAGAGATTAGGTTTGGGAATTCTGGATGAGATTTCCAGTTTATGGCCAGGGACACTGAGGCCCATTTTGGCATCTCTGGATGTGATCAGTTAACTCGACACAGACTGGAGATGGCATCTGGGAGCCTCCAGGTGTGTGTGACACAGTTCTACACTGGGCAGTGCACTGTGACATTGGGCAGCGAACTGCGAGAGACCATCAGCGGCAGGCCGGGGCCATAAAAGGAGCGGCGAGCGGCCCCCGGACAGCGTGGTGGCGTGCCACGGCAAGATGCAGCGCAAGCTGGTGCAGGAGGGCAATGGCAGCGAAGAGGGACATCATCAAGGTCCAGGTCGGTGATTGGAGCGTTGGCAGGTACATAAGGACCGGCGAGGTCGGGGCGAAGGAGCGGCGAGAGATTGTAGAGGGACGTGATTGGGGCCCAGGAGCGGCGCGAGTTCGGGGCCCCGAAGAGGCCCACTCGGTCCGGGCAGCAGAGCAGGTCTCCAGTCATCTTGGTTAACCCTTGCCACTGGACCAAGACCTAGCTCTGTCAAGCCCGTGTGGTGGCTGGTGTGCAACGGCCACCACACGTTTAAAAAAAGCCACGCACAGGCATCTTCCACCCTTCAGGATGTAGTTCGGGACCTGGAATATTAGGTCCTTCATTGAAACACCTGTGAACTCATCCTGTTTTGGCGTGGAAGCAAGTCATCCTCGACACGAGAGACAGCCTATGATGTTGATGTTGCCACCCTAAGACCCATTCGCGTATCAGTCTTGTTCTTGCTGACCTACACTGTCCTCCAAGCCTTCAATTTGAAATTCTCATTTTCATGTTTAAATCTCTTCAAGGTCTCTCTCCTCCCAATCGCTGTACCTCCTCCAGCCCCACAACTCCTCTCCACCTCCCCCCCCCCCCCCCCCCCCCCAAGCATTGGTGGCCTTTAGCCATTTAGGCCCATGCTCTGGACTTTTCTCCCTAAATTCTGTTCTTTTAAGACACGCCTTAAAACCCACCTCTTTGACCAAGCTTTTGGTCACTTTCTGAATATCTCCTGTGGATCGACATTGATTTTTGTCGTCTTATGTCCCTGTGAAGCGCCTTAAGAATCCCCTATAGTTCAAGAATCTGTCTATCTCCACCTTAAATAAAAATAGTGACCCGGCCTCCACAGCTCTCTGGAGCAGAGAATTCTACAGATTCACGACCCTCTGAGAGAAGAAATTCCTCCTCATTTCCATCTTAACCCCATATTCGGAACCAAGTCCCCTAGTTCTAGATTCCCCACGAGGGGAATCATCCTCTCTGCATCCACCTTGTCGAGCCCCTGCATTATCTTACATGTTTCAATAAGATCCCCTCTCATTCTTCTAAACTCCAATGTGTATAGGCCCAACCTACTTAACTGTCTTCATAGGTCAACCCCTTCATCCCAGGAATCAACCTAGTGAACCTTCTCTGAACAGCCTCAAATGTAAGTATATCCCTCCTTAAATACGGAGACCAAAACTGTACGCAGTACTCCAGGTGTGGCCTCACCAATACCCTGTACAGTTGTAGCAGGACTTCTCTGCTTTTATACTCCATCCCCCTTGCAATAAAGGCCAACATTCAATTTGCCTTCCTGATTACTTGCTGTACCTGCACCTGAGAACACCCAGATCCCTCTGTACTGCAGCATTCTGCTTTGCTATTCTTCCTATCAAAGTGGATAACTTCACATGTTCCCACATTTTGCTCCATCTGCCAAATTTTTGCCCACTCACTTGGCCTGACTGTATCCCTTTGCAGACTCTTTGTGTTCTCATCACAATTGTCTTTCCCATCTTTGTATCGTCAGAAAATTTGGATACATTACATGCAGTCCCTTCATGCAAGTCATTAATATAGATTGTAAATAGTTGAGGCCCCAGCACCCCACTAGTTACTGTTGGCCAACCTGAAACATAGAAAGTAGGTGCAGGAGTAGGCCATTCGGCCCTTAGAGCCTGCACCACCATTCAATATGATCATGGCTGATCATTCACCTCAGTACCCCATTCCTGAAAAAGACCCATTTCCCCACTCTCTGTTCTCTGTTCTCTGTTAGTTAGCCAATCCTCTATCCATGCTAATATATTACCCCCAACCCCGTGAGCTCTTATCTTGTGCAGTAACCTTTTATGTAGCACCTTATCGAATGCCTTTTGGAAATCCAAATCCACCACATCCACTGATTTCCCCTTTATCCACCGTGCCTTGGGACGTTTCATTACTGGTTCAGATTGGTTGAGCTGGAATTCCTCACCTCGGACATCCATCTTTTATGAGTGTAAAATGGAAAGAAATCTCCTCCAATCCCAGCCACATTGATTGCGCGCCTGAGCGGATTTTGAGGTGTGAGCGTAAAGCTCTGCCTGAAATAAGATCTTTGGTAAACAGACATAAGGGTTGTTGGATGCTATGTTACAGAGCTGTAGGCAAATTCACTGAGGCAAATTGCCCCGTCCCCTCCCTCACTTTTTCCTGTGTTGCAGAATATACAAATTCTGTAAAGGTGGGCGCCAAGGTTTTCTGAGCATCTCCAGTGAGAGATGTCTACCCGGAAGAAATTCCCCCAGACATCAGCTGAATTTCCCACCCTGGGGCAATATGAGTGGAGAAGAGACTCCCCAGCCACAACAACAACTTGTATTTATATAGCACCTTTAACATAGTAAAATGGCTCAAGCCGCTTGGCAGGAGCCAAGGAAGCAGACATTAACATAGGTGACTAAAAGCTTGGAGAGGTAACAAGGCGGAGATGTTTAGGGAGGAGTTCCAGAGCTTAGGGCCCAGGCAGCGGAAGGCACGGCCAATGGTGGAGCGATGGGAATTGAGGATGTGCAAGAGGGCAGAATTGGAGGAGCGCAGAGCTCTGAGGGTTGTGGGGTTGGAGGAGGTTACAGAGATAGGGAGGAGCAAGACCACGGAGGGGACTTAAACACAAGGATGAGAATTTTTTTAATTGAGGCGTTGCCGGACCGGGAGCCAGTGTAGGTCAGTGAGCACGGGGTGATGGGTGAGCGGGACTCAGTGCGAGTTAGGACACGGGTCAGCGAGCACAGGGGGTGATGGGTGAGCGGGACTCGGTGCGAGTTAGGACACGGGACAGCGAGCACAGGGGGTGATGGGTGAGCGGGACTCGGTGCGAGTTAGGACACGGAACAGCGAGCACAGGGGGTGATGGGTGAGCGGGACTCGGTGCGAGTTAGGACACGGAACAGCGAGCACAGGGGGTGATGGGTGAGCGGGACTTGGTGCGAGTTAGGACACAGAACAGCGAGCACAGGGGGTGATGAGTGAGTGGGACTCGGTGCAAATTAGGACACGGGTCAGCGAGCACAGGGGGTGATGGGTGAGCGGGACTCGGTGCAAATTAGGACACGGGTCAGCGAGCACAGGGGGTGATGGGTGAGCGGGACTCGGTGCAAATTAGGACACGGGTCAGCGAGCACAGGGGGTGATGGGTGAGCGGGACTCGGTGCAAATTAGGACACGGGTCAGCGAGCACAGGGGGTGATGGGTGAGCGGGACTCGGTGCAAATTAGGACACGGGTCAGCGAGCACAGGGGGTGATGGGTGAGCGGGACTCGGTGCAAATTAGGACACGGGTCAGCGAGCACAGGGGGTGATGGGTGAGCGGGACTCGGTGCAAATTAAGACATGGGTCAGCGAGCACAGGGGGTGATGGGTGAGCGGGACTCGGTGCGAATTAGGACACGGAACAGCGAGCACAGTGGGTGATGGGTGAGCGGGACTCGGTGCGAGTTAGGACACGGAACAGCGAGCACAGGGGGTGATGGGTGAGCGGGACTCGGTGCGAGTTAGGACACGGAACAGCGAGCACTGTGGGTGATGGATGAGCGGGACTCGGTGCGAGTTAGGACACGGAACAGCGAGCACAGGGGGTGATGGGTGAGCGGGACTCGGTGCGAGTTAGGACACGGAACAGCGAGCACAGGGGGTGATGGGTGAGCGGGACTCGGTGCAAATTAGGACACGGGTCAGCGAGCACAGGGGGTGATTGGTGAGCGGGACTCAGTGCGAATTAGGACACAGAACAGCGAGCACAGGGGGTGATGGGTGAGCGGGACTCGGTGCGAATTAGGATACGGGCAGCAGAGTTTTGGATAAGCTGAAATTTTGTACCAGACTGGATCTGTCATTATCAAAGGTGATCAGAAAAGATTGAACAGGCTGGGTCTCTGAGGGGTGACCTGATCGAGATCTTCAAAAATATGAAGGGGTTCGATAGGTTAGACGTAGAGAAGATGTTTCCACTTGTGGGGAAGACCAAAACTAGGGGCCATCAATATAAGATAGTCACTAATAAATCCAATGGGGAATTCAGGAGAAACATCTTTACCCAGAGAGTGGTGAGAATGTGGAACTCGCTCCCACAGGGAGTGGTTGAGGCGAATAGTATCGATGTATTTCAGGGGAAGCTGGATAAACACATGAGGGAGAAAGGAATAGAAGGATATGGTGATGGGGTGAGATGAAGAGGGGTGGGAGGGGGCTGGTGTGGAGCACAAACACCGGCTCGGAGTCATTTTATCAATTCTGATGAAAGGTCATTGAGCTGAAACTGTTTCTCTCTCCACAAATGCTGCCTATACTCCTGAGTATTTTCTGTTTTTCAGCATCCACAGTATTTTTCTTTTCTCTCCATCTCTGTCCGTCTTCACTGTCTCTCTCTCTTTCTCTCTCTCTCTCTCTGTCTGTGTCTCTCTCTCTGTGTCTCTCTCTCTCTCTGTCTCTCTTTCTGTGTCTCTCTTTCTGTGTCTCTCTTTCTGTGTCTCTCTCTCTGTCTGTCTCTGTGTGTCTCTCTCTCTCTCTGTGTCTCTCTCTCTCTTTCTGTGTCTCTCTTTCTGTGTCTCTCCCTGTCTGCATCTCTGATGTCTATATCCCCCTCTGCCTCTGTTTCTTCCTCTTTCCCTGTGCCTGTTTCTCTCTCTCTCTGTCCCTTGTGTACATGCTCTCTCTCTCTGTCTCTGTGCTTTCTGCTCTCACTCTCACTCTCATTCTGCACACACTATTGGAAGTTGGCCTCAGCTTTCCCTTTGTAAGGAGCCTTTACAAAGGTTTGGCCTGATTTTGGTTCTAAAGATCTTGAAAAAAGACGAGTGCTTTGCGTGCTGCTGCAGCGTGACTCCTGATGCACAGAGCCCTGCTTTGGATTGAGCTCTCCATCATGCCGAGTCTGAGGAATGTGGGAGGATAGGGGTAATACAGTGCACCCACATCCTCCTAAAATAACCCAGCTTTCCGAGGCTATTCATTTTCACTGAGATGGACAAGTACCGACTGACGTGGATTAATATTAATTGGAGGACTGAATTAAAACAATCCTTCCTGTCCCGTTGAGGGAGGCCGCAGCTAATTCTCACTGCGTCCATCTGCGGACACTCACTCTCTGGGCTTGGCTGTCGATGTTCCCTACACTCTAAATTGTCTGACAATTATCACTTTGGGTTTTTTTCTCTGGAAGCTGATCTCCCATGTGTTTTTCGAACAGATTCATCCGTGAGGACACTGCTGCTGCAGGAATAGCACTTCCTCCTCCAATTCCTTCTCTCTGGAGACACACGATGCTCTCAGTGCGATACAGTCCCACGCACACTTGCTGCTCCTCGCGCCCCCGAGGCGAATCATATTCGCAGTGAGTCGCGAATCACGGAGGATATCACAGACTGATTGTGAGCCGATTCGCTGTTGGCTCGCTCACACGTCCAGCAGACTCTGACTGGACAGTAATCGGGTCTGGGGGAACTGGCTGCAATCTCTGGTGTCTATTCCTCTCCCTTACCCGAGCTTGTTGCCTGCCAACAGCATCTGCTCTAAACAAAGGACTCACTTTTCCCCAGCACCTTTCACCACCTCGGGATGGCCCAAAGCGCTTAACAGTCAATGATTTACTTCTTAAAGTGCAGTCGCTGATGTAATGTAGGAAATGCAACAGCCAATTTGCGCACAGCAAACTCCCATAAACAACATTGTGATAAATGACCTGATAAGTTTGAGTGATGTTGGTTGACGGATATTGGCCCAGGACACCGGGGAGAACTCCCCTGCTCTTCGTCGACATAGTGCGTGGGATCTTATACATCCACTTGAGAGGGCGGAGGAGGCCTCAATTTAACGTCTCATTTGAAAGATGGCATCTCCGACAGAGCAGTACTCCCTCAGTACTGCCCTTCCGACAGTGCAGCGCTCCCTCAGTACTGCCTCTCCGACAGTGCGGCGCTCCCTCAGTACTGGCCCTCCGACAGTGCGCGCTCCCTCAGTACTGCTCCTCCGAGAGTGCAACAGTCCCTCAGTACTGCCCCTCCGACAGTGCGCGCTCCCTCAGTACTGCCCCTCCGACAGTGCAGCGCTCCCTCAGTACTGCCCCTCCGACAGTGCAACACTCCCTCAGTACTGCCCCTCCGACAGTGCGCGCTCCCTCAGTACTGCCCGTCCGACAGTGCAGCGCTCCCTCAGTACTGCCCCTCCGACAGTGCGGAGCTCCCTCAGTACTGCCCCTCCGACAATGCAACGCTCCCTCAGTACTGCCCCTCCGACAGTGCGCGCTCCCTCAGTACTGCCCCTCCGACAGTGCAGCGCTCCCTCAGTACTGCCCCTCCGACAGTGCAACACTCCCTCAGTACTGCCCCTCCGACAGTGCGCGCTCCCTCAGTACTGCCCCTCCGACAGTGCGCGCTCCCTCAGTACTGCCCCTCCGACAGTGCAGCGCTCCCTCAGTACTGCCCCTCCGACAGTGCAGCGCTCCCTCAGTACTGGCCCTCCGACAGTGCGCGCTCCCTCAGTACTGGCCCTCCGACAGTGCGCGCTCCCTCAGTACTGTCCCTCCGACAGTGCGGCGCTCCCTCAGTACTGGCCCTCCGACAGTGCGGCGCTCCCTCAGTACTGCCCCTCCGACAGTGCGGCGCTCCCTCAGTACTGCCCCTCCGACAGTGCGGCGCTCCCTCAGTACTGCCCCTCCGACAGTGCGGCGCTCCCTCAGTACTGCTCCTCCGAGAGTGCAACACTCCCTCAGTACTGCCCCTCCGACAGTGCGCGCTCCCTCAGTACTGCCCCTCCGACAGTGCAGCGCTCCCTCAGTACTGCCCCTCCGACAGTGCAACGCTCCCTCAGTACTGCCCCTCCGACAGTGCGCGCTCCCTCAGTACTGCCCCTCCGACAGTGCAGCGCTCCCTCAGTACTGCCCCTCCGACAGTGCAACGCTCCCTCAGTACTGCCCCTCCGACAGTGCGCGTTCCCTCAGTACTGCCCCTCCGACAGTGCGCGCTCCCTCAGTACTGCCCCTCCGACAGTGCAGCGCTCCCTCAGTACTGCCCCTCCGACAGTGCAACACTCCCTCAGTACTGCCCCTCCGACAGTGCGCGCTCCCTCAGTACTGCCCCTCCGACAGTGCGGCGCTCCCTCAGTACTGCCCCTCCGACAGTGCGGCGCTCCCTCAGTACTGCCCCTCCGACAGTGCAGCGCTCCCTCAGTACTGGCCCTCCGACAGTGCGCGCTCCCTCAGTATTGCCCCTCCGACAGTGCAGCGCTCCCTCAGTACTGCCCCTCCGACAGTGCAGCGCTCCCTCAGTACTGCCCCTCCGACAGTGCAACACTCCCTCAGTACTGCCCCACCGACAGTTCGGCGCTCCCTCAGTACTGCCCCTCCGACAGTGCGCGCTCCCTCAGTACTGCCCCTCCGACAGTGCGCGCTCCCTCAGTATTGCCCCTCCGACAGTGCAGCGCTCCCTCAGTAATACCCCTCCGACAGTGCAGCACTCCCTCAGTACTGCCCCACCGACAGTTCGGCGCTCCCTCAGTACTGCCCCTCCGACAGTGCGCGCTCCCTCAGTACTGCCCCTCCGACAGTGCGCGCTCCCTCAGTACTGCCCCTCCGACAGTGCGCGCTCCCTCAGTACTGCCCCTCCGACAGTGCGCGCTCCCTCAGTATTGCCCCTCCGACAGTGCAGCGCTCCCTCAGTAATACCCCTCCGACAGTGCAGCACTCCCTCAGTACTGCCCCACCGACAGTTCGGCGCTCCCTCAGTACTGCCCCTCCGACAGTGCAGCGCTCCCTCAGTACTGCCACTGGGAGTGTCGGCCTGGATTATGCGCTCAAGTTTCTGGAATGGAACTCGAACTCTCAGCCTTCTGACTCGAGGCGAGATTGAGTTAATTAACCCCATTTTGATGAGTTTTCCCAGTTGTGTATCCTGATGACCCAGATATATGGCCGTGCTGCTGTGTGGAGCTGATGAAGATGCCATTCTATTGAGAGAAAGGAAATCAAACAGTATTCAGTTTGAAGTATTGTGCTGGGCTCTATCAGTGCGTGTAAACATACCTCCTTCAGTGGATGCTAATGACTCTGTCATCACTAACCCACTCTACTGCTTTAAACCCTTTGCACATCGCAGCTGTAAATCAACATTTGCTGCAAGTTCATTTCTATTGCTTTTTTTTTGCTGATTTTGCTCTGTGTTTGAATTTTACAATTACAGCAGTTCTTGACCGCACTCATAATTTAGTGTCTTCATTTATTCCACCCTTTCTCTCCTGGGACCTCCCGCTGAGTGACGGCACCCCACCCAGTGCGTCGTTTGTCCACGAGCAAATCCTCACAAGTGGGTGCCGGCAGTTTGTACCAGGGTGTCTCTGCGCCAACGTTTCCTTTAAGCTGTGCGTCCGCGGAGTAATCCAGCGATCCCGTGGGGTAATTCCGGGATCCCGCGGAGTCATCCAGGGATCCCGCACAGCCGCGGAGTCATCCAGGGATCCCGCGGAGTAAACCCGGCGATCCCACGGAGTAATCCCAGCGGTCCCGTGCAGCCGGCCTTCGCAGCAAAAATCGCGCACGAATTTCGAATGGCCCGCCCAGCCCCTTAAAGGGGCAGCGAGGCGCCAAGACGTGTTAGAGCGAACATTGCTGTACACTTGTGTGACGTGATCGTCTAGCATTCTTCTCCTTGGACCAGAGAAGGTTAATGGAAGATTTGATGGAGGTATTCAAAATGATATAAAGGGTTTTGATAAAGTAACTAAGGAGAAACTGTTTCCAGTGGCAGGAGGGTCAGTAACCAGAGGGCACAGATTTAAGGTAATTGGCAAAAGAACCAGAGGGGGAGGTGAGGAAATATATATTTTTTTACACGGCGAGTTGTTGTGATCTGGAACTCGCTGCCTGAAAGGTTGGTGGAAGCAGATTTTTTAGTCTTTTAACACTCCTGCGACATTTACTTGGGACATTTACTTACATTGAAAGCGCTGTATAAATACAAGTTGTTCTTGATTCAATAATATCTTTCATAGAAACATAGAAAATAGGTGCAGGAGTAGGCCATTCGGCCCTTCGAACCTGCACCACCATTCAATAAGATCATGGCTGTAAATTGACCTCAGTACCCCTTTCCTGCTTTCTCTCCATACCCCTTGATCCCTTTAGCCGTAAGGGCCATATCTAAATCCCTCTTGAATATATCCAATGAACTGGCCTCAACAATTCTGCGGTAGAGAATTCCACAGGTTAACAACTCTCTAAGTGAAGAAGTTTCTCCTCATCTCAGTCCTAAATGGCCTTCCCCTTATCCTAAGACTGTGTCCCCTGGTTCTGGACTTCCCCAACATCGGGAACATTCTTCCTGCATCTAACCTGTCCAGTCCCGTCAGAATTTTATATGTTTCTATGAGATCCACTCTCATCCTTCTAAATTCCAGTGAATACAGGCCCAGTCGATCCAGTCTCTCCTCATATGTCAGTCCTGCCATCCCGGGAATCAGTCTGATGAACCTTCGCTGCACTCCCTTAATAGCAAGAACGTCCTTCCTCAGATTAGGAGATCAAAACTCAATACAATATTCCAGGTGAAGCCTCACCAAGCCCCTGTACAACTGCAGTAAGACCTCTCTGCTCCTATACTCAAATCCTCTAGCTATGAAGGCCAACATACCATTTGCTGTCTTCACTGCCTGCTGTACCTGCATGCCAACTTTCAATGACTGATGTACCATGACACCCAGGTCTCATTGCACCTCCCCTTTTCCTAATCTGCCGCCATTCAGATAATATTCTGCCTTCGTGTTTTTGTCCCCAAAGTGGATAACTTCACATTTATCCATATTATACTGCATCTGCCATGCATTTGCCCACTCACCTAACCTGTCCAAGTCACCCTGCAGCCTTTTAGCATCCTCCTCACAGCTCACACCGCCACCCAGCTTAGTGTCATCTACAAACTTGGAGATATTACACTCATTCCTTCATCTAAATCATTGATGTATATTGTAAATAGCTGGGGTCCCAGCACTGAGCCCTGCGGCACCCCACTAGTCGCTGCCTGCCATTCTGAAAAGGATCCTTTTATCCCGACTCTCTGCTTCCTGTCTGCCAACCAGTTCTCTGTCCACGTCAGTACATTACCCCCAATACCATGTGCTTTAATTTTGCACACCAATCTCTTGTGTGGGACCTTGTCAAAAGCCTTTTGAAAGTCCAAATACAACACATCCACTGATTCTGCCTTGTCTACTCTACTAGTTACATCCTCAAAAAATTCTAGATTTGTCAAGCATGATTTCCCTTTCATAAATCCATGCTGACTTGGACCGATCCTGTCACTGCTTTCCAAATGCGCTGCTATTTCATCTTTAATAATTGATTCCAACATTTTCCCCACTGCTGATGTCAAGCTAACCGGTCTATAATTACCCGTTTTCTCTCTCCCTTTTTTAAAAAGTGCTGTTAGATTAGCTACCCTCCAGTCCATAGGAACTGATCCAGAGTCGAATGACTGTTGGAAAATGATCACCAATGCATCCACTATTTATAAGGCCACTTCCTTAAGTACTCTGGAATGCAGACTATCAGGCCCTGGAGATTTATCGGCCTTCAATCCCATCAATTTCCCGAACACAATTTCCCGCCTAATAAGGATTTCCTTCAGTTCCTCCTCCTCACTAGACCCTCGGTCCCCGAGTATTTCAGGAAGGTTATTTGTGTCTTCCTTCGTGAAGACAGAACCAAAGTATTTGTTCAACTGGTCTGCCATTTTTTGTTCCCCGTTATACATTCACCTGATTCTGACTGCAAGGGACCTACATTTGGCTTCACTAATCTTTTTCTTTTCATATATCCATAGAAGCTTTTGCAGTCAGTTTTTATGTTCCCAGCAGGCTTCCTCTCATACTCTATTTTCCCCCTCCTAATTAAACCCTTTGTCCTCCTCTGCTGAATTCTAAATTTCTCCCCGTCCTCAGGTTTGCTGCTTTTTCTGGCCAATTTATTTGCCTCTTCCTTGGATTTAGCACTTTCCTTAATTTCCCTTGTTAGCCACGGTTGAGCCACCTTCCCCGTTTTATTTTTACTCCAGACAGGGATGTACAATTGTTGAATTTCATCCATGTGATCTTTAAATATTTGCTATTGCCTATCCACTGTCAACCCTTTAAGTATCATTTGCCAGTCTCGTCTCGCCAATTCACGTCTCATACCATCAAAGTTACCTTTCCTTAAGTTCAGAACGCGAGTTTCTGAATTAACTGTGTCACTCTCCATCTTAATAAAAAATTCTGCCATATTATGGTCAATCTTCCCCAACGAGATTGCTAATTAGTCCTTTCTCATTACATATTACCCAGTTAGGATGGCCAGCCCTCTAGTTGGTTCCTCGACATATTGGTCTAGAAAACCATCCCTAATACATTCCAGGAAATCCTCCTCCACCGTATTGCTACCAGTTTGGTTAGCCCAATCTATATGTAGTTTAAAGTCGCCCATGATAACTGCTGCACCTTTATTGCACGCATTCCTAATTTCTTGATTGATATTGTCCCCAACCTCACTACTACATTTTGGTGGTCTGTACACAACTCCCACTAGCATTTTCTGCCCTTTGGTATTCCGCAACTCCACCGATACAGATTCCACATCATCCAAGCTAATGTCTTTCCTTACTATTGCATTAGTTTCCTCTTTAACCAGCAACGCTAACCCACCTCCTTTTCCTTTCTGTCTATCCTTCCTGGATGTTGAGTTCCCAGCCTTGGTCTCCCTGGAGCCATGTCCCCCTGATGACAATTATACCATATTCGTTAATAGCTGCCTGCGCAGTTAATTCGTCCACCTTATTCCGTATACTCCTCGCATTGAGGCACAGAGCCTTCAGGCTTGTCTTTTTAACACTCTTTGCCCCTTTAGAATTTTGCTGTAATGTGGCCCGTTTTGATTTTTGCCTTGGGTTTCTCTGCCCTCCACTTTTACTTTTCTTCTTTCTATCTTTTGCTTCTGCCCCCATTCTACTTCCCTCTGTCTCCCTGCATTGGTTCCCATCCCCCTGCCATATTAGTTTAACCCCTCCCCAACAGCACGAGCAAACACTCCCCCCGGACATTGGTTCCGGTCCTGCCCAGGTGCAGACCGTCCGGTTTGTTCTGGTCCCACCTTCCCCAGAACCGGTTCCAATGTCCCAGGAATTTGAATCCCTCCCTGCTGCACCACTGCTCAAGCCACGTATTCATCTGAGCTATCCTGCGATTCCTACTCTGACTAGCACATGGCACTGGTAGCAATCCTGAGATTGTTACCTTTGAGGTCCTACTTTTTAATTTAACTCCGAGCTCCCTAAAATCAGCGTGTCGGACCGCATCCTGTTTTTTACCTATATCGTTGGTACCTATATGCACCACGACAACTGGCTGTTCACCCTCCCCCTCTAGAATACCCTGCAGCCGCTCCAAGACATACTTGACCCTTGCACCAGGGAGGCAACATACCATACTGGAGTCTCCTGGCGGCCACAGAAACGTCTACCTATTCCCCTTACAATAGAATCCCCTATCACTATAGCTCTCCCACTCTCTCTTTTTCCTGCCCTCCTGTGCAGCAGAGCCACCCACGGTGCCATGAACTTGGCTGCTGCTGCCCTCCCCTGATGAGTCATTCCCCCCCAACAGTACCCAAAGCGGTGTATCTGTTTTGGAGGGGGATGACTGTAGGGGACCCCCTGCACTACCTTCCTTCCACTGCTCTTCCTGCTGGTCACCCATTCCCTATCTGCCTGTGTAACTTTTACCTGCGGTGTGACCAACTCACTAAATGTGCTATTCACGACATCCTCAGCATCGCGGATGCTGCAGAGTAAATCCATACACAGCTGCAGTGAACATAAGAACATAAGAATTATGAACAGGAGTAGGCCATCTAGCCCCTCGAGCCTGCTCCGCCATTCAACAAGATCATGGCTGATCTGGCCATGGACTCAGCTCCACTTACCCGCCCGCTCCCCGTAACCCTTAATTCCCTTATTGGTTAATAATCTATCTATCTGTGACTTGAATACATTCAATGAGCTAGCCTCAACTGCTTCCTTGGGCAGAGAATTCCACAGATTCACAACCCTCTGGAGAAGAAATTCCTTCTCAACTCGGTTTTAAATTGGCTCCCCCATATTTTGAGGCTGTGCCCCCTAGTTCTAGTCTCCCCGACCAGTGGAAACAACCTCTCTGCCTCTATCTTGTCTATCCCTTTCATTATTTTAAATGTTTCTATCAGATCACCCCTCATCCTTCTGAACTCCAACGAGTAAAGACCCAGTCTACTCAATCTATCATCATACGGTTACCCCCTCATCTCCGGAATCAGCCTCGTGAATCGTCTCTGTACCCCCTCCAAAGCTAGTATATCCTTCCTTAAATAAGGTGACCAAAACTGTACGCAGTACTCCAGGTGCAGCCTCACCAATACAGTTGCTGCTTTTGTACTCTATCCCTCTCGCAATGAAGGCCAACATTCCATTCGCCTTCCTGATTATCTGTTGCACCTGCAAAAACTAACTTTTTGGGATTCATGCACAAGGACCCCCAGGTCCCTCTGCACCGCAGCATGTTATAATTTCTCCCCATTCAAATAATATTCCCCTTTACTGTTTTTTTTCCCAAGGTGGATGACCTCACACTTTCCGACATTGTATTCCATCTGCCAAACCTTAGCCCATTCGCTTAACCTATCTAAATCTCTTTGCAGCCTCTCTGTGTCCTCTACACAACCCACTTTCCCACTAATCTTTGTGTCGTCTGCAAATTTTGTTACACTACACTCTGTCCCCTCTTCCAGGTCATCTATGTATATTGTAAACAGTTGTGGTCCCAGCACCGATCCCTGTGGCACACCACTAACCACCGATTTCCAACCCAAAAAGGACCCATTTATCCCGACTCTCTGCTTTCTGTTAGCCAGCCAATTCTCTATCCATGCTAATACATTTCCTCTGACTCCGCGTACCTCTATCTTCTGCAATAACCTTTTGTGTGGCACCTTATCGAATGCCTTTTGGAAATCTAAATACACCACATCCATCGGTACACCTCTATCCACCATGCTCGGTATATCCTCAAAGAATTCCAGTAAATTAGTTAAACATGATTTCCCCTTCATGAATCCATGCTGCGTCTGCTTGATTGCACTATTCCTATCTAGATGTCCCGCTATTTCTTCCTTAATGATAGTTTCAAGCATTTTCCCCACTACAGATGTTAAACTAACCAGCCTATAGTTACCTGCCTTTTGTCTGCCCCCTTTTTTAAACAGAGGCGTTACATTAGCTGCTTTCCAATCCGCTGGTGCCTTCCCAGAGTCCATAGAATTTTGGTAGATTATAACGAATGCATCTGCTATAACTTCCGCCATCTCTTTTAATACCCTGGGATGCATTTCATCAGGACCAGGGGACTTGTCTCCCTTGAGTTCCATTAGCCTGTCCAGCACTGCACCCCTAGTGATAGTGATTGTCTCAAGGTCCTCCCTTCCCACATTCCTGTGACCAGCAATTTTTGGCATGGTTTTTGTGTCTTCCACTGTGAAGACCGAAGCAAAATAATTGTTTAAGGTCTCAGGCATTTCCACATTTCCCATTATTAAATCCCCCTTCTCATCTTCTAAGGGACCAACATTTACTTTAGTCACTCTTTTCCGTTTTATATATCTGTAAAAGCTTTTACTATCTGTTTTTATGTTTTGCGCAAGTTTACCTTCGTAATCTATCTTTCCTTTCTTTATTGCTTTCTTAGTCATTCTTTGCTGTTATTTAAAATTTTCCCAATCTTCTACTTTCCCACTAACTTTGGCCACCTTCTACGCATTGGTTTTTAATTTGATACTCTCCATTATTTCCTTGGTTATCCACGGCTGGTTATCCCTTCTCTTACCGCCCTTCTTTTTCACTGGAATATATTTTTGTTGAGCACTATGAAAGAGCTCCTTAAAAGTCCTCCACTGTTCCTCAATTGTGCCACCGTTTAGTCTGTGTTTCCAGTCTACTTTAGCCAACTCTGCACTCATCCCACTGTAGTCCCCTTTGTTTAAGCATAGTACGCTCGTTTGAGACACTACTTCCTCACCCTCAATCTGTATTACAAATTCAACCATACTGTAATCACTCATTCCGAGAGGATCTTTTACGAGGAGATCGTTTATTATTCCTGTCTCATTACACAGGACCAGATCTAAGATAGCTTGCTCCCTTGTACGTTCTGTAACATACTGTTCTAAGAAACAATCCCATATGCATTCTATGAATTCCTTCTCCAGGCTACCCCGTGCGATTTGATTTGACCAATCGATATGTAGGTTAAAATCCCCCATGATTACTGCCGATCCTTTTCCACATGCCTCTATTATTCCCTTGATTATTGCCCACCCCACCGTGAAGTTATTATTTGGGGCCTATAAACTACGCCCACCAGTGACTTTTTCCCCTTACTATCTTTAATCTCTACCCACAATGATTCAACATTTTGTTCATTAGAGCCAATATCGTCTCTCACAACTGCCCTGATATCATCCTTTATTAACAGAGCTACCCCACCTCCTTTCCCTTCTTGTCTTTCTTTCCGAATCGTCGGATACCCCTGTTATGTTTAATTCCCAGTCTTGGCCACCCTGCAACCACGTTTCTGTAATGGCCACCAAATCATACCCATTTGTAATGATTTGTGCCGTGAACTCATTTACTTTATTTTGAATGCTGCGTGCGTTTAGGTAGAGTGTTTTAATACTAGTTTTTAAACCATGATTTTTAGTTTTGACCCCTCCTGCAGCCGCTTTATGTTCAGTAGCCCTTTTTGTTTTTTGCCTTGGGTTTCTCTGCCCTCCACTTTTACTCCTCTCCTTTCTGTCTTTTGCTTTTGCCTCCTTTTTGTTTCCCTCTGTCTCCCTGCATTGGTTCCCATCCCCCTGCCATATTAGTTTAACTCCTCCCCAACAGCACTTGCAAACACTCCCCCTAGAACATTGGTTCCGGTCCTGCCCAGGTGCAGACTGTCCAGTTTATACTGGTCCCACCTACCCCAGAACCGGTTCCAATGCCCCAGGAATTTGAATCCCTCCCTGCTGCACCACTGCTCAAGCCACGTATTCATCTGAGCTATCCTGCGATTCCTACTCTGACTAGCACGTGGTACTGGTAGCAATCCTGCAATGCGGTCTGTCAGGAGCTGCAGCAGGATACACTTCCTGCACATGTAGTCGTCAGGGACACTGGAAGCACCCCTGAATTCTCACATAGCACAGGAGGAGCATGACACGTGTCTGAGCTCTCCTGCCATGACTTAACCCCTAGATTAACTTAATTTGGCAACAAGGCTAAAAGGTTACCTACTGATAAAGGAAAAGAAAAAGAAGAAAAACTACTCACCAATCATTTGCTCCCTTAGCTGTGACATCACCCTTCGATTCCTTTGTACTTTTTTGCCTACTCTCCCTGCACCAGCTGGCCTCCTCGTCGACACTGCCGCTCCCCGACTGTTGGGCCTTCATAGGCCTCCCGACTCACCGCGGCACCTCCAACTGTTGGGCCTTCATAGGCCTCCCGACTCACCGCTGCTCCTCCAACTGTTGGGCCTTCATAGGCCTCCCGACTCACCGCTGCTCCTCCAACTGTTGGGCCTTCATAGGCCTCCCGACTCACCGCTGCTCCTCCAACTGTTGGGCCTTCATAGGCCTCCTGACTCACCGCGGCACCTCCTCGACGACTCAAAAGGGAGTTGGATAAATACTCAAAGGGGAAACATGTGCAGGGCTATGGGGAAAGAGCGGGGGAAGTGGAACTAATTGGATCGCTCTATCAAAGAGCCGGCAAAAGGCACGATGGGCCGAATGGCCTGCTTCGGTGCTGTATGGTTTTACGAGTGCACGTGGACTTTATTCAGTGGGAGTCGCTGGATAGTATTCAAGGGCAGGATGATGACCTCCCCCCTCTGCCGCCCCCAAGTTGAACCCAGGGACACTGGACAGTTTTAGCTCCCATGTACACCACACCCTGAGGTCAGCCTTCGCGTTAACTCCACTCATGAGGGATTGAAGCTCAGGCCTCGATTTTACATTGGCCGATGCACTGACCATTGGTACCGGAATCATTACGGATAAATTCATGTCTAATTTTGGAACACAGTATGTGAGTAATGTGAGACTGGTCACATGGTTAACCCTTGCCACCGGATAAAGACCTAGCTCTGTTGAGCCCGTGTGGTGGCTGGTGTGCAACGGTCACCATACGTTAAAAAAATCCACGCACAGGCATCTTCCACCCTTCAATTGGAGCTCAGGACTGGAACATCGGGTCCTTAATCATGTGGAAGCAAGTCATCCTCGTTCGAGGGAGTGCCTGTGATGATGAATGTGAGACATGATCTGGGGTGAGTAGTGAGCTCGGGAGGAACAGGTGACGTTGGACCTGTGGTTCACAAAGTTCTCCCCCACTGGGGGTTTTCCTCACCTTGTGTCTGGGTCTGTTGTAGACCAAAAGAATACCTTTCACAACCTCAGGAAGTGTAGTCACGGTTGTAATGTAGAAAATGTGGCAGCCAATTTGCGCACAGCAAGCTCCCACAAACAGCAATGTGATAATGACCAGACAATCTGTTTCAATGATGTTGATTGAGGGAGAAATATTGGCCCCAGGACACCGGGGTGAAGTCCCCCTGCTCTTCTTCGAAATTGATAGAGATTGATTGCAATGATTAGTCAACAGTCCCCATTATTGTTGTATGTCGCAGGTAGACGGTGAACTCGATGGACCCTGGTCCGTTTTTCGCCGAGCAATTCCCATGTTCCTAATTACCTTATAAACTCCCACTCACAGCAACTGCAGAGCTGGTAATAAATGCTTGGCATCTGTTGCCTTGTCTGGAATCAAACCTCAGTCTGTGAAGAATCGCCCAATTTGAAGTGGATAAAAATTGCTCTTGACAGCTCCTTATCCTCGAGATTAAACAAAGCCCAAAAAAGAAAGCGCTTTCATTTATGCAGCGTCTCAATCACATCTCACAAACATCCCAAAGCAATTTGCAACCAATGAATTTCTTTTGAAGTGCAGTGACTTGTTTTGGCCCCGTGGGTGGCCATTCTGTACATAGTAAGATCCCACTCTCCGCAATGAGCAGTTGACCTGTTTATTTTTATTAATTCATGGGATGTTTGCATCGCCGGCTAGGGCAGCATTTATTGTCCATCCCTAATTGCCCATGAGAAGGAGGATGTTGGTGTTCAGAGAGATTTGGGTGTCCTCGTGCAAGAAACACAGAAAGCTAGCATGCAGGTACAGCAAGCAATAAGGAAGGCAAATGGCATAGAAACATAGAAATTTACAGAAGGAGGCCATTTTGGCCCATCGTGTCCGTGCCGGCCGACAAAGAGCCGCACGGCCCTTGGTCAGCGGCCCTAAAGGTTACTTATGAGCAATGACGGAAATGCAAAGAGCACCCAGCCCAACCAGTCCGCCTCACACAACTGCAACACCCCTTATACTGAAAACATCGACACTCCACTCCAACTGGAACCATATGATCTCCTGGGAGAGGCACAATCCAGATAAAAAACCAGACCAATTTAGGGAGAAAGAATCTGGGAAAATTCCTCTCCTTTATTGCAAGGGGGTTGGAGTATAAGAGTACAGAAGTCTCACTACAATTGTACAGGGCCTTGGTGAGACCACACCTGGAGTACTGTACACAGTTTTGGTGGTCTTATCTAAGGAAGGATATACTTGCCTTGGAGGCGATGCAATGGAAGTTCCTGGGATGGGAGATTCTGTAGATTGGGCCTATACTCGAGCTTAGGAGAATGAGAGGGGATCTCATTGAAACATACAAGATTCTGAAAGGTATTGACACGGTAGATGCTGAGAGGTTGTTTCCCCTGGCTAGAGTATCTAGAACTAAGGAGCACAATCTCAGGAGAAGGGGTAAACCATTTAAGACCGAGATGAGGAGGAATTTCTTCACTCAGAGGGTTGTGAATCTTTGGAATTCTCAACCCCAGAGGGCTCTGGAGGCTCAGAACATATTCAAGGCTGAGATCGCTAGATTTTTGGAGTCGATGGGAATCCAGGGATATAGAGATCGGGCGGGAAAGTGGAGTTGAGGTCGATTCTCAGCCATGATCTTATTAAATGGCGGAGCAGGCTCGAGGGGCCGTGTGGCCCACCCTGCTCCGAATTCTTGTTTTCTTATGTGGGCCATTTCAGAGGGCAGTTAAAGGTCAACCACTTTCCTGTTGGTCTGGAGTCACATATAGGCCAGACCGGATAAGGGCGGCAGATTTCCTTCCCTAAAGGGCATTTGTGAACCAGATGGGTTTTCACGACAATCCAACTGTGCTGATGCAGTTTGTTTTAATTCCAGATTTATTTAACTGAATTTATATTCCCCAGTTGCCATTGTGGGATTTGAACTCATCTCTCCACATCATTGATCTGGGCCTTTAGATCACGGATCCAGTGACGTAACCACTATGCTACCATACCCCATCTTTGATGGGATTGTATAAGGGAGGAATGTTAGCTGGGCCAGCAAGGGGACTCTCTGCTCGAATGAATATTGGCCATGGCATCTTTTATGGCAACCTGAGGGAGCAGACAGGGCCTCGGTTTAATGTCTCATCCAAAGGGACTGCCCCTCCGACAGTGCGGCGCTCCCTCAGTACTGCCCCTCCGACAGTGCGGCGCTCCCTCAGTACTGCCCCTCCGACAGTGCGGCGCTCCCTCAGTACTGCCCCTCCGACAGTGCGGCGCTCCCTCAGTACTGCCCCTCCGACAGTGCAGCGCTCCCTCAGTACTGCCCCTCCGACAGTGCGGCGCTCCCTCAGTACTGCCCCTCCGACAGTGCGGCGCTCCCTCAGTACTGCCCCTCCGACAGTGCGGCGCTCCCTCAGTACAGCCCCTCCGACAGTGCGGCGCTCCCTCAGTACTGCCCCTCCGACAGTGCGGCGCTCCCTCAGTACTGCCACTGGGAGTGTCGGCCTGGATTATGTGCTCAAGTCTCTGGAGTGGGGCTTGAACCCATGATCCTGAGAAACAAAAGCCGTCCTGCCGTGTTTCCTACATTACAACAGTGACTACACTTTAAAAAGTACTTAATTCACTGTGATGCACCTTGGAACGTCCAGTAGTCATGAAAGGTGCTATAGAAATGCAAATCTTTTTGTCTTTAAACTCGTTGGCGCCATTCCTTACTGAAGGAGGGGGGAAGTGAATCCTCTGCTGCTTCTTAAACAGCATCAATCTGAAAATAGTTTTGGCCACTTTATCTTTTGCTGGGTCTCTGCCCTGCACTTGCAGCATCAATGGTAATTTAATCCTGCTCAGCAGATGGCTGGATGAGGAAGTTGCTGAGCAATTTAACACTGTGAGATGTATTTTCTACTCTTAAGCATCTTGATCAGCGCTGATTGCTGTCTGCAGACAGCCACGGATAAACATAGCTCGGGTAATGTGTTGTTGTACCTGGATTTAACCTGCTGCAGTCAACACTTTCACAAGCTGCTCTTTATTTTGTTTTTGAAAGACTTTCTGCTTTTTTTCTAATCATTCACAGGGTGTGGGGTTGCTAACGAGGCCGGCATTTACAGGCTAGCCCTAGCACAACTGAGTGGCTCACTGGATCAGAGGGCGGTTAAAGAATAAACCGTGTTGGCGTAGGACTGGAGTCACATGTAGGCCCAGACCGGGTAGCGGCCATAAGCACATAAGAAATAGGCCCCTCGAGCCTGCTCCGCCATTCAATAAGATCATGGCTGATCCGATCATGGACTCAGCTCCACTTCCCTGCCCGCTCCCCATAACCCCTTTACTCCCTTATCATTCAAAAATCTGTCCATCTCCATCTTAAATATATTCAATGACCCAGCCTTCACAGCTCTCTGGGGCAGAGAATTCCACAGATATACAACCCTCAGAGAGAAGAAATTCCTCCTTATCTTAGTTTTAAATGGGCGACCCATTATTCTGAAATGATGCTTCCTAGTTCTAGATTCCCCACGAGGGGAAACATCCTCTCTGCATTTACCCTGTCAAGCCCCCCTCAGAATCTTATACATTTCAATAAGATCACCTCTCATTCTTCTAAACTCCAATGATTATAGGACAACCCCTTCATCTCAGGAATTAACCTAGTGAACCTTCTCTGAACTGCCTCCAATGCAGTAATCCTTAAATAAGGAGATCAAAACTGTACGCAGTATTCCTGGTGTGGCCTCACCAATACCCTGTACAGTTGTAGCCAGACTTCTCTGCTTTTATACTCCATCTCCTTTGCAATAAAGGCCAACGTTCCAGTTGTCTTCCTAATTACGTGCTGTGCCTGCATACTAACCTTTTGTGTTTCATGCACAAGAACCCCCAGGTCCCTCAGTACCACCGCATTTTGTAATCTCACCCAATTTAAATAATTTGTTTTTTTATTTTTCCTACCGAAGTGGATAACCTCACATTTTCCTACATTGTACTCCATCTGCCAAATTTTTGCCCACTCACTTAACCTGTCTATATCCCTTTGTGTAGATCCTTTGCGTCCTCCACACAACTTGCTTTCCCACCCATCTTTGTATCACCAGCAAATTTGGCTACATTACACTCGGTCCCTTCATCGAAGTCATTAATATAGGTTGTAAATAGTTGAGGCCCCAGCACCGATCTCTGTGGCACTCCACTAGTTACTGTTTGCCAACCTGAAAATTACCCATTTATCTCGACTCTCTGTTTTATGTTAGCTAGCCAATCCTCTATCCTTACTAACATATTACCCCCAACCCCGTGAGCTTTTATCTTGTGCAGTAACCTTTTATGTGGCACCTCATTGAATGCTTTCTGGAAATCCAAATACACCACATCCACTGGTTCCCCCTTATCCACCTGCCTGTACATCCTGAAAGAACTCGAGCAAATTTGTCAGACACAATTTTCCTTTCGTAAAACCATGCTGATTCACATTGTAATCCAAATTCTCATTGCAATTCATCACTTTTTATCTCTTTCTCTTGCCTCTACTTTGTGACGATCAGAATGTCTCCACACTGCATAACATCCATAACCGTTAAAGGTTAGCATTACTAATATTGAAACACTCCCAAGTCCACAACACCAGGAGTTAAAAGCAACTCCACATAAGGAGAATCTTATCAGAACGTATACCTCAGTAACTCAGTTGAAGAGCTGATTGCCTCACTTTTCCCACTCAGCTGACGAGATCAGTATAACTCCCTATACTGTTGTCTTATCAAAATTTTCTCCCTTGCATATATTTGCTACGGCACCAGCCGTAGCTGGAAACTAAGCCTGCCTTTGATTCTGTATCATACGGCACCAGCCCCTTGTTTGAAACTCGAATTGCAAAGGTAACGTTTTTCCCTCGATGTTTTTTTGTAGGATTTACCTGTTGTCATCGAAGCTACAGATCAGTGCTCCAATTCTCTCAAACATGGGACTGGCATGTCTCCAATTAACTTATCCCATTAAACAGGTGATTATTTCACAGTAACAACCTGCCGGCAATGTAAGGATCGGCCTCAGTACAAGAGTTCAGAGGCCACCATCTTCGAATTGCTGCACTACAATCTAAGAATCATACTGCTCCAATTAACAAACAACCGTTCAAGGTTAACATTACTGATACTGAAACACTCCACAGCAGACTTAGAGGAGCAGGAGGCCATTCAGCACCTCGAGCTTTTTCCGCTATTCGGTGAGATCGTGGCTGATCTGTAATTTAACTCCATCTACCTGCCTTAGTTCCATAACCCTTTGCCTAACAAAGATCCGTCAATCTCAGTTTTGAAATTTACAATTGACCCCCAGCCTCAACAGCTTTTTTGGGGGAGAGAGTTCCAGATTCCCACGGCCCTTTGTGTGAAGAAGTGCTTCCTGACATCACCCCTGAACGGCCTGGCTCTAATTTTAAGGTGACGCCCCCTTGTTCTGGCCTCCCCCCCCCCCCCCACCAGAGGGAATAGTTTCTCTCGCTCTACCCTATCGAATCCTTCAATTATCGTAAACCCCTCGATTAGATCCCCCCCTCAATCTTTTACACTCGAGGGAACACAAGCCCAGTCTGTGCAACGTGCCCTCATAATTTAACCCTTTTATCCCCGGGGTATTGTTCTGGTGAATCTGCGCTGCTCCCCATCCGAGACCGATATATCCTCCCTGGGGCATGGGGCCAGGACTGGACGCAGTTACTCCCCATAGGGGTCTGACCAGAGCTGTGTACAACTGTAGCATAACTCCCTCCTTCTGTATTTCACCCCTCGTGATAAAGGCCAACATTCCATTCGCCCTTTAAATTATATTTTGTTCCTGTCCACGAGCTTTCAGTGATTTCTGTACTTGGGCCCTGAATCCCTCTGCTCCTCCACAGTTCCCAGCTTCTCCCCATTTAGGTATCTACCCTATCAACTCCTTTAATCATCAAACACCTCAATTAGATCCCCTCTTAATCTTCTACACTCAGAGATACAAGCCCAGACTTTGCAACCTGTCCTTATAATTTAACCCTTTTAGCCTCCGGTATCGCTCTGACCACTGGTACTCTGATTAACCCTTTCTTTACACTCCGTGCAGTAAATTACAATATTCACGGAGGCAGGGCTGCGTTGGATGGCTTGTAGCAGCCGTCAGTGTACGATTTGCAGCCACTGCTGACCTGATCCAAGTGCCCGTCCTCCACATGGGAAGGAATCTAGACAGCGAGGGTCCATAGGCCAGTCGACTATGATGGAGCACCACAGCTGAACCCAGTCGTGATACTGTCCTTACTCCGAATTCGCACGCACCTTTCCAGCAAAGGGTGAGTGAACCCTGGCTGTTTCTCCACCTGCCCACCCAGTCCAGGGGCTGTGAGGAGCTTATAAGCGATTGAAAAGAGAAGGCAGAGAGGTGATCTGATAAAGGTCTTTAAAATTATGAAGGAGTTTGATAAGGTAAACGTAGATAAGATGTTTCCACTTGTGGGGGAGACCAGAACTAGGGGCCATCAATATAAGACATTCACTGATAAATCCAAAGGGGAATTCAGGAGAAACTTCTTTACCCAGAGAGTGATGAGAGCTGGTTAAGATAAACAGCATAGATGTATTTAAGGGGAAGCTGGATAAACACACGAGGGAGAAAGGAATAGAAGGATATGGTGATAGGGTGAGATGAAGAGGGGTGGGAGGAGGCTTGTGGAGCACAAACACTGGTGGACTTGTTGGCCCGAATGGCCTGTTTCTGTGCTGTAAATTCGACGTATATACACACTGGGATTTGTTAGTGTAAGTGATTGAGCTGTGTGCACACTTGGATAATTTTGAGAGCGCTTATTATGAGTCTGGTTGTTTTTCTCCTTAATCAGTTTATCCAGATATCGTATAGTGCTGGACACTGACGCAGAAGCCTATGGTGGTCACGGTCGATTAACCCACAACACGGACTACTTCACAGATCCCCAAAACCAGAACAATCGGCCCAACTCCATACAGGTAAGTACAGCGAACAGTCATCGGGAGGATTTCACTAAAGTGGGAGTGTCAACGTACGAAAGTGATTAGCAACAAAAGACCAGTTGGTCACCAAGCCTGCCCCCACACTCGCCATGTCTAGACACTGCCCCATGATGGTCTGGGGTGGAATGTCTAGACACTGCCCCATGATGGTCTGGGGTGGAATGTCTCGACACTTGCCCCATGATGGTCTGGGGTGGAATGTCTAGACACTTGCCCCATGATGGTCTGGGGTGGAATGTCTAGACACTTGTCCCATGATGGTCTGGGGTGGAATGTCTAGACACTTGCCCCATGATGGTCTGGGGTGGAATGTCTAGACACTTGCCCCATGATGGTCTGGGGTGGAATGTCTAGACACTTGCCCCATGATGGTCTGGGGTGGAATGTCTAGACACTTGCCCCATGATGGTCTGGGGTGGAATGTCTAGACACTTGCCCCATGATGGTCTGGGGTGGCATGTCTCGACACTTGCCCCATGATGGTCTGGGGTGGCATGTCTAGACACCTCCCCATGATGGTCTGGGGTGGCATGTCTAGACACCTCCCCATGATGGTCTGGGGTGGCATGTCTAGACACCTCCCCATGATGGTCTGGGGTGGCATGTCTAGACACCTCCCCATGATGGTCTGGGGTGGCATGTCTAGACACCTCCCCATGATGGTCTGGGGTGGCATGTCTAGACACTTGCCCCATGATGGTCTGGGGTGGCATGTCTAGACACCTCCCCATGATGGTCTGGGGTGGCATGTCTAGACACCTCCCCATGATGGTCTGGGGTGGCATGTCTAGACACCTCCCCATGATGGTCTGGGGTGGCATGTCTAGACACTTGCCCCATGATGGTCTGGGGTGGAATGTCTAGACACTTGCCCCATGATGGTCTGGGGTGGCATGTCTCGACACTTGCCCCATGATGGCTGGGGCAACGTGTCTATTCACTTCCCACCGCAGCCATATAATCCCCTGGGAGAGGCAAAAATAGGAGAAAAGGCCCAGGGCCAATCGAAGGAAAAACTACTCTGTAACAATTCTCTCCTGCTCCCAGACCAGGAGGTTGGTCGCACCATGCGTTCTGTCAATTCGATATGATGTGAACCGGTCCAGCTCCCTCTTGAAGCCATACTGGGGCCGACATGACCCCCGACCGAATGGGGGTGCACCCAGCGACCTTGAAGATTTTTCTCTGCCCCATCCACGGGGTGGCGAATGGAGCCAAGTTCAGCACTTGGTATTTTTTTGTTGTTGCAGGCGATGAAGTTGGTGTGGAAACGAGCGGGGCGGGCGGACATCAGTCGGTGTCATCAGCCCCGCACTGACGTGTCACGACGTCCCTCCCCTTCAGTTAAAGGGGAGGGCCGCTGCGAACTCTGCAGCCACGTTAGTGGCAAACACTGGGCCACCAAGCAGGGTTTCGGCTGGGCCAGCGGTCCGGCACCCAGGAGCGGGGACCCAACCCGTGGCCGACCTTGGAGCCGGCCGACAATTAAAATAAAATGGCGGCCGCGGCAGCGGGCCCTCCCCTTTAAGGGCGGACGCGCCGCCCAGCCACACGCAGCTTCCCGCCGGGGAAAGCTGTCGGGGGCAGCAAGCGGCGGCCGAACCGCTCCCGGCGGGGCAGGAAGGGGGTCACCGTCGGTCGGTGAGGGGTCAGCGGGGCGGGAACACTGGTGGGGCAGGAACGCCCACCGCCCCCAAAATAAATGAGGGCAATATCACGATTTACGCCGACTGCGCTGACCTCCTCTTTGAGACCCTGACGGTTCTTTAAAAAAAATGGTCAATTTTGGCCCCACTGTGTCCAAAGTGGATTTGCTTAAAGTATGTCAGTTATGTAAAAAGGCACTGTAGCACTTTGGCTGATAGATGTTGTTCTCATTTGAAGGAAGAAGTTGTATTTATGTAGTATCTTCCACGTTCTCAAGGCACCAGAATGGTTTTACAGTACTCTATAGGTCCTGGGGCAGGACATCACCGCCAGGCTGATAACCCACATGGTGTCACAAAGCACAGCCATAAATATATAAAACACTTTGCCCACCTTCCTTTCTCTGACAGTCACCACTCCCTCTTTGTCTTGGTGCCTTGAGTCCTTATTGTGAACGATTCTTTGTCTCAGTTGCCCATTTTATATCGTACGCGCCATTCGTGATGTATCGGTGGTGTGACGAAACACTGTCTATTAATTACAAGTGCTTCTATACTTCTATATACTCACAAGTAGGATACCCCTTGGGGGCTTTAAACTGCTCCAATCCAGGAGAGTTCTCGGAGCTAAATGCCAACAAGCTACTGAAAATGGCTCATATTTATACACCTGGAGGGTCAGTTCCGAAGCAACGCCAGGTGACTTGCTCTGAACCTGTTAATTCCGGGCCATTGTCAGGTGATCCTTGTGTCAGATGCTCTTTCATTATAAAGGGCAGTGTTGCACCACAGCTACTTCATTCTGGCTGGAATGTGGGGGGTCTCGATGATGAATTAACCTTGCACCATTATTACCATTCTCTCTTTTCACAGGATAAAAAAGACTTGCATTTATATAGCATCTTTCAGGACATCCCAAAGCAATTTACTTTTTGAAGTGTTGTCACTGTTGCAACGTATAGAAATGTGGCAGCCAATTTGCGCATAGCAAGATCCCACAAACAGCAATGTGATACTGACCTGATAATCTGTTTTTACTGATGTTGGTTGAGGGGTAAATATTGGCCAGGACTCCCCTGCTCTTCGAATAGTGCCATGGCATCTTTTACATCTGCCTGAGAGGGCAGACGGGGCCTCCGTTTACGTCTCATTCGAAAAACGGCACCTCCGACAGTGCAGCATTCCCTCAGTACTGACACTGGGAGTGTCAGCCTGGATTATGTGCTGAAGTCTCTGGAATAGGAGTGAACCCACGACCGACTGACTCAGTGTGTTACCCACTGAGACACAGCAGACAACAGGATATTAACACTCCAGTCCGGACACCTGTCTCCAAACTAGGACATCTTTACACCGATCCTTTGATGAATTCTGCCCTAAACTCTGCATGACCACCTCTTGCTCACCTTACAAAATCCTAATGACCTCATTTAAAACAATGTTAGTCTCTATCACACAGAATAAATTCATATATAGATATTATTACTGACCTCTGCATTGTTAAACTATTCTGAGCAACATATCTTGCGGCTTCCTCCTTTACTGTAGCTCTGTATGCTAATTATCCCGTGATGCCCTTTACCTTGCCAAGCTATTGTTCTATTATGTTATACATTCTCCTACTCCTATTTTTGGTGAAATCAGCTGTTAGAAGACTGAGCGAACAGTCTACGGTGAATTAGGGTCTCCTACTCTCGTCCATAAGTGCCTGGTCCCTGCTCTCTGCCGTTGGACTGCCGAGATCAATAATTCTCCAGTTAGCGGCTGTTGAAGTCTCAACGCACCAGATAAAAACGCAAGTAATAGGAGCAGGAGTAGGCCACCTGGCCCCTCGAGCCTGCTCCACCATTCAATACGATCATGGCTGATCTGATCATGGACTCAGCTCCACTTCCCTGACCGCTCCTCATAATACAGATGCGGAGAGTATGTTTCCACTGATGGGGGAGACTCGAACTAGAGGGCATGATCTTAGAATAAGGAGCCGCCCATTTAAAACAGTGATGAAGAGGAATTTCTTCTCTCAGAGAGCTGTGGAGGCTGGGTCATTGAATAAATTTAAGACCGAGATAGACAGTTTCTTAACTGATAAGGAAATAAAAGGTTATGGGAAGCGGACGGGGAAATGGACCTGAGTGCATGATCAGATCAGCCATGATCATATTAAATGACAGAGCAGGCTCGAGGGGCCGTATGGTCTATTCCTGCTCCTATTTCTTATCTTTTTTTTTTAAACCCTTATCGCTCAAAAATCTATCTATCTCCACCTTAAATATATTCAATGACCCAGCCTCCACAACTCTTGGGCAGAGAATTCCACAGATTTAAAACCCTCTGAGAGAAGAAATTCCTCCTCCTCTCAGTTTTAAATGGAAGGCCCCATATTTTGAAACTATGCTCCCTAGTTCTAGATTCCCCCATGAATGGAACCATCCTCTCTGCATCCACCTTGTCGAGCCCCCTTATTATTTTATATGTTTCGATAAGATCACCCCTCATTCTTCTGAACTCCAATGAGTATAGGCCCAACTTACTCAACCTTTCCTCATAAGTCAACCCCTTCATCTCAGAAATCCACCGAGTAAACCTTCTCTGAACTGCCTCCAATGCAAGTGTATCCATCCTTAAATACAGAGACCAAAACTGTACGGAGTACTCCAGGTGTAGCCTCACCAATACCCTGTACAGTTGTAGCAGGACTTCTCTGCTTTTATACTCTATCCCCCTTGCAATAAAGGCCAACATTCCATTGGCCATCCTGACCACTTGCTGTACCTGCATGCTAACCTTTTGTGTTTCATGCACAAGGACCCCCAGGTCCCTCTGTACTGCAGTATTTTGTAATTTTTGTAATTTTTCTCCATTTAAACAATAAATTGCTTTTTTATTTTTCCTGCCAAAGTAGATAACCTCACATTTTCCTACATTATACTCCATCCGCCAAATTTTTTCCCACTCACTTAGCCTGTTTCTATCCCTTTGCAGATTTTTTGTGTCCTCCTCGCAACTTGCTTTCTCACCCATCTTTGTATCATCAGCAAACTTGGCTACATTACACTCGGTCCCTTCATTCAGCAAGATAATGACTGATCTTCTACCTCAACTCCACTTTCCCACACAATCTCTATTTCCCTTGATTTCCTTTGGTGCCCAAGAATCTTTCGAATTAAATACACAACGACTGAGCCTCCACAGCCCGCTGGTGTAGAAAATTCCAAAGATTCACCACCCTCTGAGTGAAGAAAGAAATTTCTCCTCATCTCCATCCTAAATGGCCAATCCCTTATCCTGACTCTGTGCTCCCTCGATCTCGACTCTCCAGCCCGGGGGAACAACCTCTCAGCATACGTCCTGTCAAGCCCTCTCAGAATCTTATTTGTTTGTTCAAACTCCTGCTTGTTTGCTGGAGGCAGCCCACCAGAGCTGCCTGTCTGTGCTGTGAACGCTCCCTTCCTGCAGTCCAACCTTGAAATGGAGCCACGAATTTGACACTGCTCTCCAGTCTAAAAAAGAAAAAAAATGACAAGCACTTGGAAATCTGCACTAAAAAGACAAAATGCTGGAGGTGTGGAGCCAGCCTCTGTAAAGAGAGAGGCAGGTTAATGTTTCAAGTGTGTACCTTCATCAGGACGCAGGCCAGGCATTCTGCCGGAGCTGTGGCTCTGTGGCTCACCATTTGACTTCCCACTCTGCCCTCTCCACTTTCAGCCTGCTACCCTGTTCCAATCTGGAATAGCATCTTCTCTTTCCCCTGGGCATTCTGCAGCCCTCTGGTCTGAACACTGACTTCAGTAACTTTCAAACTCGCAAGAACATAAGAAATAGGAGCAGGAGTAGGCTATTCGGCCCCTCGAGCCTGCTCCGCCATTCAATAAGATCATGGCTGATCTTCTCCCTTAACTCCACTTTCCTGCACTATCCCCATATCCTTTGATTCCCTTAATATCCAAAAATATATTGCTCGCTGTCTTGAATATACTCAACGACTGAGTCCACACTCTCTGAGTGAAGAAGCTTCTCCTCATCTCACCCCTTATCCTGAGATTGTGACCCCTGGTTCTAGACTCCCCAGCCCGGGGGGAAACATCCTCCCTGCATCTACCTTGCCAAGCCCTGTAAGAATTTTGTATGTTTCAATAAGATCACCTCTCGTTCTTCTAAACTCCAGAGAATATCGGCCTAGTCTACTCAATCCTTCCTCATAGGACAATCCCCCCATCCCAGGAATCAGTGAACCTTAATTGCACTCCCTCTATGGCAAATATATCCTTCCTTAGGGAAGGAGACCAAAACTGTACGCAATATATCATGTATTCAACCAACATTGTAACCCATGTATGAACTGACCTAAGTTGTACACTGAGAACAATGACCACTAGGTGGTGAACTTGTGGGAGACACTCCTAACCGAGACCTTCAGATATAAAAGGGGAAGCTCCACCCACTTCCTGCACTTGAGTGCTATGAAATAAAGGACAGGTCACAGACTGACCTCTCAAGCATGGGCCTCATGTGCATTTATACTGTATAGTAAGGACGTATCAATGGCGACAAGAAACTGGGATTTAAACCACGCGAGCATGGCCACTAGCAATAACGGGCAGTCAGGGACGATCGACTGGCAAGGGACCTTTTGCTTCAAACCGCAGCTCATGCTGGAGGCGTGGAGGCACATATCAGCCGGAGTTTGCAGAGGTGAGCAAAATACCTGCAGAAATTGCAGAAATGAACGCTGGGGAAAATCGCTGGAAGCTGAAGTTCAGCGAGTTCATGTGGAGCATGTATACAGTTCATACACCAGGACGCCACCGATAATGATGAACGTGCTCCTCAATGGCATCCCAGTATCAATGGAGCTAGACACGGCGGGCCAGCCAGTCCCTGATGGGTATCAAACAGTTCGAAAAGTTGTGGGCGTCCAAGGCCAGGAGGCCAAAATTATCGCGATTGACGCACAGCTATGGACTTACACAAAGCAGAACATTCCGGTGCTAGGCAGCGCCACGGTAGTCGTGACCCACAAAGATTCGGAGAACAGACTGCCACTCTGGATTGTCCCAGGGGACGGTCCCGCACTACTGGGGAGGAGTTGGCTTGCTGTCATGAACTGGAAATGGAGCGATGTCAATGCAATTTCCTCTGTGGAGCGAGTATCATGCTCACAGGTCCTGGACAAATTTTACTCATTATTTCAACCCGGCATTGGCACTTTCATGGGGGCCAAGGTAGTGATTCACATAAACCCGGACACCAGGCCAGTACACCACAAGGCCAGAGCGGTGCCGTACGTGATGCGGGAAAAGATAGAAGGCGAATTGGACCGCCTGCTGAGGGAAGGCATCATCTCGCCAGTCGAATTCAGTGACTGGGCGAGCCCGATTGTGCCGGTGCTCAAGGCGGATGGGTCGGTCAGGATATGTGGCGATTACAAGGCCACCATCAATCGGATGTCACTCCAAGACCAGTACCCGCTACCGAGAGCGGAGGACCTCTTTGAGACGCTATCCGGTGGCAAACTTTTTTCAAAATTGGACTTGACCTCAGCTTACATAACCCAGGAGCTGGCGAGTGAGTCGAAGAAGCTGACCACCATCACGCCACACAAGGGGTTGTTTGAGTACAACAGATGTCCGTTCGGGATTCGCTCGGTCACCGCGATCTTCCAACGAAATATGGAAAGCCGCCTCAAGTCAATTCCAGGGACGGTGGTTTTTCAGGACGACATCCTCATTACGGGTTACGATACTGAAGAACACCTCCACAACCTGGAGGAGATGCTACTCAGACTGGACTGGGTAGGGCTGCGACTGAAAAAGGCAAAGTGCGTCTTCCTAGCTCCAGAGGTAGAATTCCTGGGGATGAGGGTAGCAGCAGACGGGATCAGCCCTACTGCGTCCAAGACGGAAGCGATCCAGAGAGCACCCAGACCCCGTAACACGACGGAGCTGTGTTCATTCCTGGGGCTCCTGAACTATTTTGGTAACTTTCTTCCCAAATTGAGCACGTTGCTAGAGCCGGTACATGTGCTCCTACGCAAAGGTCGTGAATGGGTCTGGGGGGACAGCCAGGAAAGGGCCTTTAATAGAGCACGCAAATTTTTATGTTCCAACAATCTGTTAACGCTATATGACCCATGTAAGAAACTTGTGTTAACGTGCGATGTGTCGTCCTATGGTGTCGGGTGTGTGTTGCAGCATGTCAATGCCAAGGGTCAGTTACAGCCGGTAGCTAATGCCTCCAGAAGTCTGTCCCAGGCAGAAAGGGGCTACGGGATGGTAGAAAAGGAGGTGCTCGCATGTGTATATGTGGTAAAGAAAATGCACCAATACCTGTTCGGCAGGAAATTTGAGCTGGAGACAGATCACAAACCCCTAACGTCCCATTTGGCCGACAACAAGGCCATAAATGCAAACGCATCGGCCCGCATACAGAGGTGGGCACTCACGTTGGCCGCCTATGACTGCACAATTCGGCACAGACCGAGCACCGAAAACTGCACCGATGCACTCAGCAGGCTCCCACTAGCCACCACTGAGGGGGCTACCGAGCATGCTGCTGAGATGGTCATGGCTGTTGAAGCTTTTGGAAGCAAAGGCTCACCCGTGACAGCCCGTCAGATTAAAGTCTGGACAAATAGAGACCCGCTATTGTCTCTAGTCAAGAAATGTGTCCTGAATGGGGACTGGGCAGCCACGTACAGGGCATGCCCTGAGGAATTTAAACCATTTCACAGGCGCAGGGATGAACTCTCAATTCAGGCCGATTGCCTACTGTGGGGAAACCGCATTGTCATGCCCCAGATGGGCAGAGAGGTGTTCATCAGAGAACTCCACAATGGGCACCCGGGTATTGTCACGATGAAGGCAATTGCCAGATCACACGTTTGGTGGCCAGGGATAGACGCAGATCTGGAACTTTGTGTTTGCAGGTGCAACACGTGTGCCCAGCTGGGCAATGCGCCCAGGGAAGCCCCCCTTAGCCCCTGGCCATGGCCGCCAAGCCTTGGTCACGCATCCATGTGGACTACGCAGGTCCTTTCATGGGGAAAATGTTTTTGGTTGTAGTAGACGCCTACTCCAAATGGATCGAGTGTGACATTCTCAATTCAAGCACATCCTCTGCCACGGTAGAAAGCCTACGGGCAATGTTCGCCGCTCACGGTCTACCGGACATCTTGGTCAGCGACAATGGCCCGTGCTTCACAAGCACTGAATTCTAGGACTTCATGGCAGGCAATGGAATTAACCATGTTAGAACGGCACCGTTCAAGCCGGCCTCAAACGGCCAGGCAGAACGAGCAGTGCAGATAATCAAACAGGGGATGCTCAGAATCCAAGGGGGTTCCCTACAATGCCGCTTATCACGCCTCCTGTTGGCCTATAGATCCCGACCACACTCGCTCACAGGGGTTCCACCCGCAGAGCTGCTAATGAAAAGGACGCTCAAAACCCGGTTAACCCTTATACACCCCACCATGAAAGAAATTGTCGAGAGCAGGCACCAGTCACAATATGACTACCATGACAGGAATGCGAGGGCGCGATGTATTGATGTAAATTACCCTGTTTTTGTCCTCAACTACACTGCAGGGCCCAAATGGCTCGCAGGCACTGTGGTTGCCAAAGAGGGAAATAGGATTCTGGTAGTTAAACTTACCAATGGACAAATCTGCTGCAAACATGTGGATCAAACAAAAAGGAGGTTCAGCACCCCCATAAAAGAAGCAGAGGAAGAACACGATATAGAGTTCACTCCTCCACAGGTGACCGAACATAGGAACCAAAGGGAGGAGAGCCCAATCACTGTAGGCAGTCTGGACAGGCCTGAGGCACCGCAAACAGCAGACACTCAGGCCAGTGCCCAACAACCGGAGCCCCAACTCAGGCGCTCTACAAGGGAGCGTAAATCACTAGAGAGACTCAACCTGTGATCCCAATAAGACTTGGGGGGGGGGGGGGGGGGGGGGTGATGTCATGTATTCAACCAGCATTGTAACCCATGTATAAACTGACCTAAGTTGTACACTGAGAACAATGACCACTAGGTGGTGAACTCCTAACCTAGACCTTCAGATATAAAAGGGGAAGCTCCACCCACTTCCTGCACTTGAGTGCTATGAAATAAAGGACAGGTCACAGACTGACCACCTCTCAAGCATGGGCCTCGTGTGCATTTATACTGTATAGTAAGGACGTATCACAATACTCCAGGTGTGGTCTCACCAGGGCCCTGTATAGTTGCAGGAAGATGTCTTTACTCTTATACTCAAATCCTCCTTTAATAAAGGCCAACATGCTTTCCTAATTGCTTGCTGTACCTGCATGTTAACTTTGTGTACAAGGACAACCAGCTCCTCTGGACACTAACATTTCTCAATCTCTCACCATTTAAAAAATACTCTGCTTTTCCTTTTTTCCTACCAAAGTGCTTAACTTCACATTTCTCCACATTATAATGCATTTGCCATGTTCTTGCCCACTCACTTACAACATAGGATATACAACACAGAAACAGGCTCTACTTGTTTATGGTCCACTCGAGCCTCCTCCCATCTTTCCTCATCTAACACTATCAGCATAACCCTCTATTCCTCTGCCCCTCATATGTTCATCCAGCCTCCCCTTAAATGCATTGATACCATTCGCTTCAACCACTCCCTGTGGGAGCGAGTTCCACATTCTCACCACTCTCTGGGTAAAGAAGTTTCTCCTGAATTCCCCATTGGATTTATTAGTGACTATCTTATATTGATGGCCTCTGGTTATGCTCGTCCTCACAAGTGAAAACATTCTCTCTGTATCCACTCTTATCAAAACTTTTCATAATTTTAAAGACCTCTATTAGGTTACCCCTCAGCCTTTTTTTTTCCAAGAGAAAGGAGATATTTCATAACTTGCAACAAAAATATATCCCAATGAGAAGGAAAGACTTTAAGGGAGAACCATCCGTGGGTAACTAAGGAAATAAAAGATGTTATTAAATTGAAAACAATGACATCTAAAGTAGCCAAGATTAGTGGGAGGCCAGAGGATTGGGAAACTTTTAAAATACAGCAAAGGACGACTAAAAAAATAATAGAAGGAAGATAGATTATGAGAGTAAACTAGCAAAAAATATAAAAACGGATAGTAAGAGTTTCTACAGATACATAAAAAGGAAGAGCGTGGCTAAAGTAAATGTTGGTTCCTTAGAGGACTGGGGAATGAATAATGGGGAACAGGGAAATGGCAAAGACTTTGAACAAATATTTTGTATCGGTCTTCATGGTAGAAGACATTAAAAGCATTCCAATAATAGATAATCAAGGGGCCATCAGGGCCTGCCCATTTAAAACAGATGAGGAGCAATTTCTTAGAGGGTTGTAAATCTGTGGAATTCGCTACCTCAGAGAGCTGTGGAAGCTGGGACATTGAATAAATAGAAAAATAAATAGAAAATAGACAATTTCTTAAATGATAAGGCGTTATGGGGAGTGGGCAGGGAAGTGGAGCTGAGTCCATGATCAGATCAGCCTTGATCTTATTAAATGGCGGAGCAGGCTCGAGGGGCCATATGGCCAACTCCTGTTCCTATCTCTTACTTTCGTAAATGTGAAGTTATCCACTTTGGTAGGAAAAATATAAGGACAAAGTATTATTTAAATGGTGATGGCTTGGAAAGTGTCGATGTACAGAGGGACCTGGGTGTCCTTGTACGTGTAGCAAGCAGTTAGGAAGGCAAATGGTACGTTGGCAAGAGGATTTGAGTACAGGTGCAAGGATGTCTTACTACAGTTATACAGGGCCTTGGTGAGACCACACCTTGAGTATTGTGTGCAGTTTTGGTCTCCTTACCCAAGAAAGGATATACTTGCCATAGAAGGAAGTGCAGCGAAGGTTCACCAGACTGATTCCTGGGATGGCAGGACTGTTGTAAGAGGAGAGATTGGGTTGACTAGGCCTGTATTCACTAGAGTTTAGAAGAATGAGAGGGGATCTCACTGAAAGGTATAAAATTCTGACTGGGTTGGATAGACTGGATACGGGCAGCATGTTTCCCCTAATTGAGAAGTCTAGGACAAGGGGTCACAGTCTCAGGATACGGGTCGGAAATTTAGGACCGAGATGAGGAGAAATGTTTTCACTCAGAGGGTGGTGAACCTGCGGAATTTTCTACCACAGAAGGCTGTGGAGGCCAAGTCACTGAATATATTTAATAGAGAGATAAATAGATTTCTAGAAACAAAAGGCATCAAAGGGGTATGGGGAAAAAGCAGGAATATGGTGTTGAGATAGCGGATCAGCCATGATCATATTGAATGGCGGTGCAGACTCGAAGGGCCGAATGGCCTACTCCTGCTCCTATTTTCTATGTTTCTATCAATGACTTAGATGAGGGGACTGAGTAATATATCCAAGTTTTCTTATGATACAAAGCTAGGTGAGACAGTAAGTTGTGAGAAGGATGCAAAGAGGCTGGAAAGGGTTGTAGAGAGGTTATAAAAACTGACTGCAAAAGCTTCTATAGATATGTGAAGAGAAAAAGATTAGTGAAGACAAACGTAGGTCCCTTGCAGTCAGATTCAGGTGAATTTATAATGGGGAACAAAGAAATGGCAGACCAGTTGAACAAATACTTTGGTTCTGTCTTCACGAAGGAAGACACAAATAACCTTCCAGAAGTACTAGGGGACCGAGAGTCTAGTGAGAAGGAGGAACTGAAGGAAATCCTTATTAGTCAGGAAATTGTGTTAGGGAAATTGATGGGATTGAAGGCCGATAGATCCCCGGGGCCTGATAGTCTGCATCCCAGAGTACTTAAGGAAGCGGCCATAGAAATAGTGGATGCATTGATCATTTTCCAACAGTCTAATCGATTCTGGATCAGTTCCTATGGACTGGAGGGTAGCTAATGTAACACCACTTTTTAAAAAAGGAGGGAGAGAAAACCGGGAATTATAGACCGGTTAGCCTGACATTGGTGGCGGGGAAAATGTTGGAATCAATTATTAAAGATGAAATAGCAGCGCATTTGGAAAGCAGTGACAGGATCGGTCCAAGTCAGTATGGATTTATGAAAGGGAAATCATGCTTGACAAATCTTCTGGAATTTTTTGAGGATGTGACTAGTAGAGTGGACAAGGGAGAATCAGTGGATGTGGTGTTTTTGGACTTTCAAAAGGCTTTTGAAAGGTCCCACACAAGAGATTGGTGTGCAAAATCAAAGTACATGGTATTGGGGGTAATGTATTGACGTGGATAGAGAACTGGTTGGCAGACAGGAAGCAGATAGTCGGGATAAACGGCCCCTTTTCAGAATGGCAGGTAGTGACTAGTGGGGTGCCGCAGGGCTCAGTACGCTGGGACCCCAGCTCTTTACAATATACATTAATGATTTAGATGAAGGAATTGAGTGTAATATCTCCACGTTTGCAGATGACGCTAAGCTGGGTGGCGGTGTGAGCTGTGAGGAGGACGCTAAAAGGCTGCAGGGTGACTTGGACAGGTTAGGTGAGTGGGCAAATGCATGGAAGATGCAGTATAATGTGTATAAATGTGAGGTTATCCACTTTGGTGGCAAAAACACGAAGACAGAATATTATCTGGATGGCAGCAGATTAGGAAAAGGGGAGATGCAACGAGACCTGGGTGTCATGGTTCATCAGTCATTGAAAGTTGGCATGCAGGTACAGCAGGCGGTGAAGAAGGCAAATGGTATGTTGGCCTTCATAGCTAGGGGATTTGAGTATAGGAACAGGGAGGCCTTACTGCAGTTGTACAGGGCCTTGGTGAGGCCTCACCTGAAATATTGTGTTCAGTTTTGGTCTCCTAATCTGAGGAAGGACGTTCTTGCTACTGAGGGAGTGCAGCGAAGATTCACCAGACTGATTCCCGGGATGGCTGGACTGACATATGAGGAGAGACTGGATTGACTGGGCCTTTATACATTGGAGTTTAGAAGGATGAGAGGGGATCTCATAGAAAGATATAAAATTCTAACGGGACTGGATAGATTAGATGCGGGCAGAATGTTGGGTAAGTCCAGAACCAGGGGAACACAGTCTAAGGATAAGGGGTAGGCCATTTAGGACTGAGATGAGGAGAAAACTTCTTCACTTAGAGAGTTGTTAAACCTGTGGAATTCCCTGCTGCAGAGCGTTGTTGATGCCAGTTCATTGGATATATTCAAGAGGGAGTTAGATATGGCCCTTACGGCTAAAGAGATCAAGGGGTACTGAGGTGAATGATCAGCCATGATCTTATTGAATGGTGTGCAGGCTCGAAGGGCCGAATGACCTACTCCTGCACCTATTTTCTATGTTTCTATGTTAAGTGAGTGGGCAAGAATGGCAGGAGGAATATCAGTCCCAAGTTTCCACACGATAAAAAATGGGCGCCCCTCCGAGCTGGGCGCCCGTTTTTTGCGCCTAAAACGGCGCCTAAAAAAAAACTTGCGATTCTGGAGCGTTCTGCAGCTCCTTGTCTGCCTGGCGCGGCGCCCAGGGGGGCGGAGCCTACACTCGCGCCGATTTTGTAAGTGGGAGGGGGCGGGTACTATTTAAATTAGTTTATTTCCTGCCGGCAACGCTGTGCGTGCGCGTTGGAGCGTTCGCGCATGCTCAGTGTGAAAAAAACATTGGCACTCGGCCATTTTTGTAGTTCTTGGTAGCTGTTTAATTTTTGAACATTTTTTAATAAAAGCACATTGCCATCAGCACTTGCAGCCTTCTCACTGTCTCCTTCCCCCCCCCCCTCCCCCCCCCCCCCCTCCGCGGAAGAACGGGCCCCCCCCCCCGCGGGAAAGAACGGGGCACCTCCTCTCTTCCCCCCCCCCCCCCCCCCCTCCGCGGGAAAGAACAGGTGCCTCCTCCGCCGCCCCCCCCACCGTGGGAAAGAACGGGCGCCTCCTCTCTCCCCCCCCCCCCCCCCCCCCACCGTGGGAAAGAACGGGCGCCTCCTCTCTCCCCCCCCCCCCCCCCCACCGTGGAAAGAACGGGCGCCTCCTCTCTTTCCCCCCCCCCCCCCTCCGCGGGAAGAACGGGCGCCTCCTTTCCCCCCCCCCTGCGGGAAAGAACAGGCGCCTCCTCTTTTCCCCCCCCCCCCCCCTGCGGGAAAGAACAGGCGCCTCCTCTTACCCCCCCCCCCCCCCATCCCGCGGGAAAGAACAGGCGCCTCCTCTTTTCCTCCCCCCCCCCAGCGGGAAAGAACAAGCGCCTCCTCTTCTCCCCCCTCCCCCCCCCCGCGGGAAGAACGGGCGCCTCAGGCTGACTGCAGCATTCTCCGTGCCTTCACACAGGTAGGAAAATGGTTTATTTAATCTTTTCTTTGCTTATAAATGTTTATTCAGGTTGGATTTATTTGTATAATATTTGTAGAAGTATAAATAAGGATTTATTGTCGAATTTAATGAGTTCTCCTCCCCCCCCCCACCTCGTTCTGGACGCCTAATTTGTAACCTGTGCCTGATTTTTTAATGTGTAGAACAGGTTTTTTCAGTTCTACAAAAATCTTCACTTGCTCCATTCTAAGTTAGTTTGGAGTACGTTTTCACTGTGGAAACTTTGAAATCAGGCGTCAGTGGCCGGACACGCCCCCTTTTGAAGAAAACATTCTGTTCCAAAGTAGAACTGTTCTACCTGACTAGAACTGCAGAAAAAAAAATGTGGAGAATTGCGATTTCTAAGATAGTCCGTTCTCTACCAGTTGCTCATAAAAACCAGGCGCAAATCATGTGGAAACTTGGGCCCATAATGTGGAGAAGTCAAAAATTACTGCTTCGGTAGGAAAAATAGAAAAGCAGAATATTTTTTAAATGCTGAGAGATTGGGAAATGTTGGTGTTCAGAGTGACCTGGGTGTCCTTGTACACCAATCACTGCAAGTTAACATGTGGGTACAGCAAGCTTATTAGTCAAGTAAATTGTATGTTATAATCTTTATTACAAAAGGATTGCAATATAAGAGTAAAGAAGTCTTAGTGCAATTATATAGAGCCTTGGTGAGACCACACCTGGAGTACTGTGTACAGTTTTGGTCTGGATGAGAAATGTTTTGCGCAGTGAGTTGTGATCTGGAGCGCGTTGGCTGGGGGCGCGGTAGGAGCAGATTCAATGGTGGCTTTCAGGGGGGGGGGAGGGGGCGCAGTTGAATGAATACTTGAGAATGGGGCATTTGCAAGAGCAGGGGGGAGTGGGACTAATTGGATCGTTCTTTCAAAGCCCACCGCAGGTCGGGGCTATAAATAGAGCTGGAGCGCCGGGCCCTGGAACATCGTGGGGAAAGGTTCAGCGAATGAGGGTACGGGGCCCAGAAGAGCTGTGAGGGCCCAGGGGCAGCACGGGCCAGCCCACACTGCGATATGTGTGCGCACTAAGTCCGTGCAGCACAGCAGGTCTCCAGTCGTCCTGGTTAACCCTTGCCACTGGATAAAGGCCGAGCTCTGTCAAGCCCGTGTGGTGGCTGATGTGCAACAGTCACCACACGTTAAAAAATCCAGGCACAGGCATCTTCCACCCCCTCAATTGGAGCTCGGGACTGGAACATTGGGTCCTTCATTGAAACACCTGTGAACTCATGTGGAAGCAAGTCATCCTCATTCGAGGGACCGCCTATGATGATGATAGGGAGGGAGGAACTTAATACACTATCACTGAAGAAAAAGGTGGTGTTGAGCTCCTTTGTCAGAACCAAGGACTACATGGAGTCCGCGCCTGTGGTGTGAGCCTTTCCCTAGCCCGCAGGGCCAAATCTCCTCCAAGGTTCCTTCTGCCCTAGCCCCGAACTTGCATCTTTCTCTAGATTTTCTCCTATCTCCACTCCGAGCTCACCCACCTCCTGCTCCCTCGACCCTATTCTCACCAAACTGCTGATCACCTAACCTCCCTCCCTGACCCCCATGTTAGCTGACATTGTTAACGGTTCTCTCTCCTCAGGTACTGTCTCCCTCTCCGCAAACCTGCCGTCATCACCCCTCTGTCCTTGTAAACAATTGCTCCATCTCCAACCTCCCTTTCCTCTCCAAAGTCCTTGAACGTGTTGTCGCCTCTCAAATCCATGCCCATCTTTCCCAGAACTCCATGTTTGTATCCCTCCAATCAGGTTTCCGCCAGTTGTGCTTTTCACCTTGTATCAGATTGACAGACCCACGTTGTTTGCCTGCATTTACTGTTCCATTTCAGACCTGCACTTTTTCTCCCATCTCACTTATCTGTTTGCTCTGAGTTTGTTGCATAGATGAAGCTTATATTCTCTCGAGTGTAGAAGACTAAGGAGGGATCTGATCGAGATGTTTTAAGATGATTGAAGGATTCGATAGGGTAGAGAGAGAAACTATTCCCTCCGGTGGGGTGAGTCCAGAACAAGGGGGCATCACCTTAAAATGAGAGCCAGGCCGTTCAGGGGTGATGTCAGGAATCACTTCTTCACACAAAGGGCCGTGGGAATCTGGAACTCTCTTCCCCCAAAAAGCTGTTGAGGCGGCGGGGGTGGGGGTGTGGGGGGGTCAATTGCAAATACCAAAATTGAGATTGATGGATTTTTGTTGGGCTAAAGGTGTTCTGGGATATGGAAACAAGGTGAGCAGATGGAGTTAAGGTGCAAATCAGCCCTGATCTAATTGAATGGCAGAACAGGCTCGAAGGGCTGAACGGCCTCCTCCTGTTGCTATCTGCGTGTGTGTATCCCACGCGCACCTTTTCACCCTCTCAAGTACTTGCATCGTTTTGCATCTTCCCATCACCTCTTTGATGGAAAAGCGAAGGGGAAGGTGCTCTCGGAGATGGAGATGCTCACGGACCTGTTCTGTATTTCCTCGTCGGCCTGTCACTTTAATACGTTGTTCCATAGCTGTACTATTTTACCTGTGGTCCGCGGCAGGGTGGGTGGAGTTGGGGACTCCTCCGTGATAAACTGTGGTCTCCGTGCGATGCACTGTGCAATACACCGCATTTCAAGGGCACCCTCAAAACCTCCCTGATAAAATGCAACATCCCCACCGACACCTGGGAGTCCCCGGCCAAAGACCGCCCTAAGTGGAGGAAGAGCATCCGGGAGGGCGCTGAGCACCTCGGGTCTCATCGCCGAGAGCGTGCAGAAACCAGGCGCAGGCAGCGGAAGGAGCGTGCGGCAAACCAGACTCCCCACCCACCCTTTCCTTCAACCACTGTCTGTCCCACCTGTGACAGGGACTGTAATTCCCGTATTGGACTGTTCAGTCACCACTCACTTTTAGAGTGGAAGCAAGTCTTCCTCGATTCTGAGGGGACTGCCTTTGATGACACCTCGTAACTGTGCCAACCTGGCTACCCGAGCACTCCGCGGTGCAGTCTCAGTTACCGTGTGCCGCTGTGATTGGTGACTGAATATTGCCAGCGCCACATTCATCACTTTGGGAGACCCGATGGATGCTTCGAAATGGTTTCCTACAGAAAATAACCTTCAGGTTTACTGCTCTGGAACTCTTCCTACTCTCTGTCTCTCTTGCTCTACACCACGCTCTCTCTCTCTACCTGTTGCTCTTCCAACCTCTGTCCCATTTTTGAAGCAATCGATGTGGATAAGTTGTTTCCTGTTCCCACGGGACTGCTTAATACGGCTGCAGCAGTGTGAGATTTTTTCCAATTCAGAATGAACTACGACTCTTGGCTGTCCGTGCTGGCCATGAACAGCGCAGCTAGCTGCATAAATCCCGCAGCGAGGATTCACATGCTGACTGCTGAGGGCTTGTTGTCCTATTCCGCTGATTGATGGAGCCCTCCTTTATTTACACATCATGTCGTCCTGGGCTTTATGATCTTTTAAAATGCACATGATGGGTTCAAGGTGAGAGGGCGGACCGTTATGAAGCTTCCCTTCGCGAGTGTTAATCTTGGGGGAAAGTTAATGCAAGAGAGGTTCGTGCTGGCGTCGTCTCCTAGTCCTTTCCCAAGGCCCAATGAGGTTTTGTTCTGGCCACCTGCAGTGAAGGTTAAGATGGCCGTGCATCTTGGCACAATGGTGTTGCGATCCCTCTCACCCAGGGCAAGCGATTTGGGGGGGGTGGCGTCAGGTCCCACCTACCCACACCTCCAGGAGCACAGGAACAGGAGGAGGCCATTCAGCCCCTCGAGTTTATTACACAGGAACAGGAGGAGGCCCATTCAGCCCCTCGAGCCTGTTACACAGGAACAGGAGGAGGCTCATTCAGCCCCTCGAGCCTGTTACACAGGAACAGGAGGAGGCCATTCAGCCCCTCGAGTTTATTACACAGGAACAGGAGGAGGCCCATTCAGCCCCTCGAGCCTGTTACACAGGAACAGGAGGAGGCTCATTCAGCCCCTCGAGCCTGTTACACAGGAACAGGAGGAGGCTCATTCAGCCCCTCGAGCCTGTTACACAGGAACAGGAGGAGGCTCATTCAGCCCCTCGAGCCTGTTACACAGGAACAGGAGGAGGCCATTCAGCCCCTCGAGCCTGTTACACAGGAACAGGAGGAGGCCATTCAGCCCCTCGAGCTTGTTACACGAACAGGAGGAGGCCCATTCAGCCCCTTGAGCCTGTTACACAGGAACAGGAGGAGGCCCCTTCAGCCCCTCGAGCCTGTTCTGCCATTCAATTAGAGCAGGGCTGATCCGTATCTTATTTCCAACTACCTGCCTGGGTTCCGTAACCCCTGATACCCTTTGCCCAACAAAAATCGATCAATCTTAGTCTTGAAATTATCAGTTGACCCGCTCAGCCTCCACAGCTTTTTGGGGGAAGAGAATTCCAGATTCCCACGGCCCTTTGTGTGAAGAAGTGCTTCCTGACATCACCCCTGAACGGCCTGGCTCTCATTTTAAGATGATGCCCCCGTGTTCTGGACTCCCCCACCGGAGGGAATAGTCTCTCTCGCTCTACCATATCGAATCCTTTAATTGTCTTAAATCATCTGCTGCCAGTGCGTATAAGGTAGCCAAGGTTAGTGGGAAAATAGAAGATTGGGAAAATTTTAAACGACAGCAAAGAATGACTAAGAAAGCAATAAATAAAGAAAGGAAAGATAGATTACGAAGGTAAACTTGCGCAAAACATAAAAACAGATAGTAAAAGCTTTTACAGATATATAAAACGGAAAAGAGTGACAAAAGTAAATGTTGGTCCCTTAGAAGATGAGAAGGAGGATTTAATAATGGGAAATGTGGAAATGGCTGAGACCTTAAACAATTATTTTGCTTCGGTCTTCACAGTGGAAGACACAAAAACCATGCCAAAAATTGCTGGTCACAGGAATGTGGGAAGGGAGAACCTTGAGACAATCACTATCACTAGGGAGGTAGTGCTGGACAGGCTAATGGGACTCAAGGTAGACAAGTCCCCTGGTCCTGATGAAATGCATCCCAGGGTATTAAAAGAGATGGCAGAAGTTATAGCAGATGCATTCGTTATAATCTATCAAAATTCTCTGGACTCTGGGGAGGTACCAGCGGATTGGAAAACAGCTAATGTAACGCCTCTGTTTAAAAAAGGGGGCAGACAAAAGGCAGGTAACTATAGGCCGGTTAGTTTAACATCTGTAGTGGGGAAAATGCTTGAAACTATCATTAAGGAAGAAATAGCGCGACATCTAGATAGGAATAGTGCAATCAAGAAGACGCAGCATGGATTCATGAAAGGGAAATCATGTTTAACTAATTTACTGGAATTCTTTTGGATATAACGAGCATGGTGGATAGAGGTGTAACGATGGATGTGGTGTATTTAGATTTTCAAAAGGCATTCGATAAGGTGCCACACAAAAGGTTACTGCAGAAGATAAGGATACACGGAGTCAGAAGAAATGTATTAGCATAGATGGAGAATTGGCTGGCGAACAGAAAGCAGAGAGTCGGGATAAATGGGTCCTTTTCGGGTTGGAAATCGGTGGTTAGTGGTGTGCCACAGGGATCGTGCTGGGACCACAACTGTTTACAATATACATAGATGACCTGGAAGAGGGGACAGAGTGTAGTGTAACAAAATTTGCGGATGACACAAAGATTAGTGCGAAAGCGGGTTGTGTCGAGGACACAGAGAGGCTGCAAAGAGATTTAGATAGGTTAAGCGAATGGGCTAAGGATTGGCAGATGGAATACAATGTCGGAAAGTGTGAGGTCATCCACCTTGGGGAAAAAAATCAGTAAAAGGGAATATTATTTGAATGGGGAGAAATTACAACATGCTGCGGTGCAGAGGGACCTGGGGGTCCTTGTGCATGAATCCCAAAAAGTTAGTTTGCAGGTGCAGCAGGTAATCAGGAAGGCGAATGGAATGTTGGCCTTCATTGCGAGAGGGATGGAGTACAAAAGCAGGGAGGTCCTGCTGCAACTGTACAGGGTATTGGTGAGGCCACACCTGGAGTACTGCGTGCAGTTTTGGTCACCTTACTTAAGGAAGGATATACTAGCTTTGGAGGGGGTACAGAGACGATTCACTAGGCTAATTCCGGAGATGAGGGGGTTACCTTATGATGATAGATTGAGTAGACTGGGTCTTTACTCATTGGAGTTCAGAAGGAAGAGGGGTGATCTTATAGAAACATTTAAAATAATGAAAGGGATAGACAAGATAGAGGCAGAGAGGTTGTTTCCACTGGTCGGGGAGACTAGAACTAGGGGCCACAGCCTCAAAATACAGGGGAGCCAATTTAAAACCGAGTTGAGAAGGAATTTCTTCTCCCAGAGGGTTGTGAATCTGTGGAATTCTCTGCCCAAGGAAACAGTTGAGGCTAGCTCATTGAATGTATTCAAGTCACAGATAGATTTTTAACCAATAAGGGAATTAAGGGTTACGGGGAGCGGGCGGGTAAGTGGAGCTGAGTCCACGGCCAGATCAGCCATGATCTTGTTGAATGGCGGAGCAGGCTCGAGGGGCTAGATGGCCTACACCTGTTCCTAATTCTTATATTCTTAAGTGCCTCGATTTTGGACAGAGTCCCAGAGGGCCAGTGAAAATGACAGATTCTGAGCGATGGGGTCTCCTGGGGTGGCGGGCGGGGGGGAAGGTTAAGCGATGGGGTCTCCTGGGTGGAGGGGGGGTGAGCGGTGGGGTCTCCTGGGTGGAGGGGTGGGTGAGCGGTGGGGTCTCCTGGGGCCAGGGTGGGTGGGTGAGCGATGGCGTCTCCTGGGGTCAGGGGGGGGTGGTGAGCGATGGCGTCTCCTGGGGTCGGGGGGGCTGGTGAGCGAGGGCGTCTCCTGGGGTCGGTGGGGGGGTGAGCGATGGCGTCTCCTGGGGTCGGGGGGATGGGGGGTGAGCGATGGAGTTGTTGGGGGGGGGGTGAGTGATGGGGTCTCCTGGGGTTGGTGGGGGGGTGTGAGCGATGGGGTCTCCTGGGGTCGGCGGGGGGGTGAGCGATGGGGTCTCCTGGGGTCGGGGGGGGGGGTGAGCGATGGGTTCTCCTGGGGTCGGGGGGGGTGAGCGATGGGGTCTCCTGGGGTCGGGGGGGGGTGAGCGATGGGGTCTCCTGGGGTCGGGGGGGGTGAGCGATGGGGTCTCATGGGGTCGGGGGGGGTGAGCGATGGGGTCTCATGGGGTCGGGGGGGGTGAGCGATGGGGTCTCCTGGGGTCGGGGGGGGTGAGCGATGGGGTCTCCTGGGGTCGGGGGGTGGGGTGAGCGATGGGGTCTCCTGGGGTCGGGGGGGGTGAGCGATGGGGTCTCCTGGGGTCGGGGGGGGTGGTGAGCGATGGGGTCTCCTGGGGGGGGGGGGGGTGAGCGATGGGGTCTCCTGGGTGGGGGGGGGGGTTGAGCGATGGGGTCTCCTGGGATCGGAGGGGGGCGCGGTGAGCAATGGGGTCTCCTGGGATGGGGGGGGGGGGGTGAGCGATGGGGTCTCCTGGGGGGGGGGGGGGGGTGAGCGATGAGGTCTCCTGGGTGGAGGGGGACGGTGAGCGATGGGATCTCCTGTGGGGGGGGGGGTGAGCGATGGGGTCTCCTGGGGGGGGGGGGGGGGAGCGATGGGGTCTCCTGGGGGGGGGGGGGTGAGCGATGGGGTCTCCTGGGGGGGCCGGGTGAGCGATGGGGTCTCCTGGGTGGGGGGGGGTTGAGCGATGGGGTCTCCTGGGGGGGGGGGGGGGTGAGCGATGAGGTCTCCTGGGGGGGGGGGGGGTGAGCGATGAGGTCTCCTGGGTGGAGGGGGACGGTGAGCGATGGGGTCTCCTGTGGGGGGGGGGTGAGCGATGGGGTCTCCTGGGGGGGGGGTGGTGAGCGATGGGGTCTCCTGGGGGGGGGGGGTGAGCGATGGGGTCTCCTGGGGGGGCCGGGTGAGCGATGGGGTCTCCTGGGTGGGGGGGGGGTTGAGCGATGGGGTCTCCTGGGGGGGGGGGGGGGAGAGCGATGGGTTCTCGGGGGGAAGGGGGGGGTGGTGGGTGAGCGATGGGGTCTCCTGGGGCGGGTGGGGGGAGTGAGCGATGGGGTCTCCTGGTGGGGGGGTGGGGGTGAGCGATGGGGTCTCACTGGGGGAGCTCAGTGCGCTGAGCGGCTTAAAGAGACCTCCCCGGGAGTAGGTTACCCATCGAGCAGCATTGCTAAAGATATCTGCACATTGCAGCTGGGGTCACTAACTAACGGAAAACCTGGCTGATGTTTTACCTTCCTCGTTAGCCAAGTGACATTGAGGACAATATTTAGCCCCTCGTGTCTCCGTACACCGTACCCCCACCTCCCATGTCTCCGTAACCCACCTCTCGTGTCTCCGTACCTCGTACCCCTGCCTCTCGTGTCTCCGTACTCTGTAATCCGTCTCTCGTGTCTCCATAACCCGCCTCCCGCCTCTTGTGTCTCCGTATCTCGTACCCCTGCCTCTCGTGTCTCCGTACCCCGGCCCCCTGCCTCTCGTCTCTCCGTACCCCGGCCCCCCGCCTCTCGTGTCTCCGTACCTTGTATCCCCGCCTCTCGTGTCTCCGTACCCCCGCCTCTCGTGTCTCCGTACCCCCGCCTCTCGTGTCTCCGTACCCCGGCCCCCCGCCTCTCGTGTCTCCGTACCCCCGCCTCTCGTGTCTCCGTACCCCGGCCCCCCGCCTCTCGTGTCTCCGTACCCCCGCCTCTCGTGTCTCTGTACCCCGGCCCCCCGCCTCTCGTGTCTCTGTACCACGGCCCCCCCGCCTCTCGTGTCTCCGTACCCCGGCCCCCCGCCTCTCGAGTCTCCGTACCCCCGTCTCTCGTGTCTCCGTACCCCCGCCTCTCGTGTCTCCATACCCCCGCCTCTCGTGTCTCCGTACCCCCACCTGTCGTGTCTCTGTACCCCCGCCTCTCGTGTCTCCGTACCCCCGCCTCTCGTGTCTCCGTACCCCCGCCTCTCGTGTCTCCGTACCCCCGCCTCTCGTGTCTCCGTACCCCCGCCTCTCGTGTCTCCGTACCCCGGCCCCCCGCCTCTCGAGTCTCCGTACCCCGGCCTCTCGTGTCTCCGTACCCCGGCCTCTCGTGTCTCCGTACCCCGGCCTCTCGTGTCTCCGTACCCCGGCCTCTCGTGTCTCCGTACCCCCGCCTCTCGTGTCTCCGTACCCCCGCCTCTCGTGTCTCCGTACCCCCGCCTCTCGTGTCTCCGTACCCCGGCCTCTCGTGTCTCCATACCCCGGCCTCTCATGTCTCCATACCTCGTACCCCTGCCTCTCGTGTCTCCGTACCCCTGCCTCTCGTGTCTCCGTACCCCTGCCTCTCGTGTCTCCGTACCCCCGCCTCTCGTGTCTCCGTACCCCCGCCTCTCGTGTCTCCGTACCCCACCTCTCGTGTCTCCGTACCCCCACCTCTCGTGTCTCCGTACCCCCACCTCTCGTGTCTCCGTACCCCCGCCTCTCGTGTCTCCGTACCCCCACCTCTCGTGTCTCCGTACCCCACCTCTCGTGTCTCCGTACCCCCACCTCTCGTGTCTCCGTACCCCCGCCTCTCGTGTCTCCGTACCCCCGCCTCTCGTGTCTCCGTACCCCCGCCTCTCGTGTCTCCGGACCCCCGCCTCTCGTGTCTCCGGACCCCCGCCTCTCGTGTCTCCGGACCCCCGCCTCTCGTGTCTCCGGACCCCCGCCTCTCGTGTCTCCGGACCCCCGCCTCTCGTGTCTCCGGACCCCCGCCTCTCGTGTCTCCGGACCCCAGGAGTCGGCACTTTCAGGAGGATCAGGGGAGAAAACGAGAGAATATTTTGTAATTCCAGATTGCGAGCGTTGTGTAAAGGCCCCAGTCCCAATACGTTGTTTCCTTTCCTTTAGGTGGAGTCGATGCTACAGGCTGGGCTTTTACACCCAGTCTGAATCTGCAGTATTGAATTTATCACCAGGAAAAAATGCATTGCGTGTGAGGTCAACAAGTAATCACGAGTACTCAGTGGAGGGCTGAAAGAAAGAGGGAGGAGCTGAGAACCAGTCCCAGTACTAACCAGGGAACACAGGACCAGGAGGAGGCCATTCAGTCCCATTTCCTTCATTCAATGAGATGGCGGCTAATCTGTATCTTAACTCTATCTACCCGCTTTGCTTCTGTAACCCCTAACCCAACACAAATCTATCGATCTCAGATTTGACCTTTTTCAATTGACCCCCAGCCTCAACAGCTTTTTGGGAGGGGGTGAGATTTCTAGATTTCCACTACCCTTTGTGTGAATCATAGAATCATAAAATGGTTCAGCACAGAACGAGGCCATTCGGCCCATCGAGTTTGCTCCGGCTCTTTCGAAGAGCGATCCAGTTAGTCCCATTCCCCTGCTCTTTCCCCAAATCCTTAAAAACATTTCTCCCTCAAGTATTTATCGAATTTGCTTTTGTAGGCTACTACAGAATCTGTTTCCACCGCCCTATCAGGCAAGGCATTCCAAATCCAAACCACGCGTGTATAAAAAATTTATCCTCATGTGACCTCTGGTTCTTTTGCCAGTCTCCTTAAATCTGTGCCCTCTGGTTCCTGGCACTTCAGTCAATGGAAACTGTTTCTCTTTATTTACTCTATATAAACTTTTCATGATTTTAAACAGCTCTATCAAATCTCTCGGCCTTCTCTGCTATAAGGAGAACAACCCCAGCTTCTCCAGTCTGTCCACCTAACTGTAATCCCGCATCCCTTGAATCATTCTAGCGAATCTCTTCCATGCCCTCTCCAGAACCTAAAGTGTGGTGTAGAAACATAGAAACATAGAAAATAGGTGCAGGAGTAGGCCATTCGGCCCTTCTAGCCTGCACCGCCATTCAATGAGTTCATGGCTGAACATTCAACTTCAGTACCCCATTCCTGCTTACTCCAGCTTGGGCCGAACTAGTGTTTTATATAGGTTTAGCATAGCTTCCTGATTTTTGTACGCCTCTTTATAAAACCTATATGCTATATTAACTGCTTTGTTAACCTGTCCTGCCACCTTCAAACATTTGTGCACAAACATCCCTAGCCCTCTTTCTTCTCGCACCCCCTTTAAAATTGTACCATTTAGTATGTATTGGCTTCCGACCAAAACGTATCGCCTCGCACTTCTCTGCATTGAATTTTATCTCTCGTGTGTCCACCCATTCCACCAGCCTGTCTGCGTCCTCTTGAATCTGTCACTATCCTCCTCGGGACACCTGGGAGTCCACGGCCAAAGACTAAATGGAGGAAGAGCATCCGGTTGAACACCTCGAGTCTCGTCACCGAGAGCATGCAGAAACCAAGCGCAGGCAGCGGAAGGAGCGTGCGGCAAACCAGTCCCACCCACCCTTTCCTTCAACCACTGTCTGTCCCACCTGTGACAGAGACTGTAATTCCCGTATTGGACTGTTCAGTCACCTGAGAACTCACTTTTAGAGTGGAAGCAAGTCCTCCTCGATTCCGAGGGACTGCCTATGATGATATGATGACATTGTTTACTGCACTTAAACAAAAAAAGTGCTTCCTGACATCACCTCTGAACGGCCTAGCTCAATTTTAAGGTTCTGCCCCCTTGTTCTGGACTCTCCCACTCCCACCCCCTAAACAATCTCGTTTAGGAGTCCATTACTTGCCTCCCTGCTGTCGGTATCGTGGGACCGCCCTGATTTCCCCGGCGGTCAGTGCGGGGCGCGCTGTGGGACGGACGGACGGATCGGGCTGAAACCAAAACCCGCGCCGGTGTCGCGACCGGGGGCATTGCACACCGGGCGCAGCTCTTCCGGGCGGAGCTGGTCCGCGCCGCCCCTAAACCGGACCTGAGGATCGCCGCGGGGCGCTGGAGGCTGACCGCCCGGCCAGAACACCTCACCGCCACCGCACCGGGGCAAAACACGGAGCGCAGAAGACCGTAAAATCCACTCCAAGGTCTTTTGCTGTTAACACCAAGAAAAAATGTAGATGGTCACGGTGGTTGCACAGCTATTAGCAGCGGCGCTCATGTCTTGCTGAGCTACGTCACAAGGCCTTGTTTCAACAAGGGCTTTTATTTTGTTTCACATGGGGGAAAGTAAAGGATTTGTTTAATCAGGACATTGAGCGGGGATAGTGTCTGGAGCCCGCAACTAATAAATCTTTCCAGGATACAATTAAATATCGCCATGGAACTTTTATTATTCCAGTCCCAGGTTCCAGTTACGTTTTATGGGTGGTTGTAAGAGTACCTTGAACTTTAAGCTCCTGGGCTGTTCGAAGACGATTAGTAATTATAACTTTCAGCTACTGACTGCATAATGGTAGCTGACCTTTCTGTGTTTCAGCAATAATAGTCTGGGGTGAGCTCCACACATTATAACACTGAAAGAGAAAGAAGGCATGGAGAATTTTAGCTGTGAGGAAAGATTGGATAGATTGTGGTTGTTTTCTTTGGAACAGAGGAGGCTGAGGGGAGATCTTATTGAGGTGTATAAAATTATGAGGGACCTAGATATAGTGTATAGGAAGGGCCTCTTTCCCTCAGCAGAGAGGGGGCATAGATTTAGATGAATTGGTTAATCAAGTCCGCCTATTTCCACCTCCGTAACATCGCCCGTCTCCGCCCCCGCCTCAGCTCATCCGCTGCAGAAGCCCTCATCCCTGCCTTTGTTACCTCTAGACTTGACTATTCCAACGCACTCCTGGCTGGCCTCCCACATACTACCCACCATAAACTTGAGGTGATCCAAACTCGGCTGCCCGTGTCCTAACTCGCACCAAGTCCCACTCGCCCATCACCCCTGTGCTCGCCGACCTACATTGGCTTTCTGATAAGCAACACCTCAATTTTCAAAATTCTCATCCTTGTTTTCAAATCCCTCCATGGCCTCACCCCTCCCTATCTCTCTAACCGCCTCCAGCCCGACAACTCCCCTGAGATATCTGTGTTCTTCTAATTCTGCCCTCTTGAGCATCCCTGATTATAATCGCTCAACCATCGGTGGCCGTGCCTTCTATGCCTAGGCCCCAGTGGGCCACTGGCCCTCCCAATGCCTGCCCCTAGCCGAGCCTCGGAACACCTACCATCAAGGGTGCCACTCAACGCCGAGCCTGCGGCCAACATCTCGCCGTAGACAATTAGGCCCAAAAGGTAGAGCCTGGTCTCCAGTCGTCTTGGATCCCCTTGCCACTGGATCAAGACCTTGCTCTGCTAAGCCCATATGGTAGTCAGTGAGTAACGGCCACCCCACGTTAAAAGAACTCATGCACAGTAATCTTCCACTCCTCTAACATGAAGTTCGGGACCTGGAATGTCAGGACCCTCATGGACAACCCCAACAGCGCCCTCAACGACTATCTGCCCCACCTGCGACAGAGACTGTGGTTCTTGTATTGGACTGTTCAGCCACCTAAGAACTCATGTTAAGAGTGGAAGCAAGTCTTCCTTGATTCCGAGGGACTGCCTATGATGATGATGATGCCTAGGCCCCAAGCTTTCGAACTCCCTCCCTAAATCTCTCCGTCTCTCCACCTCTCTTTCCTCCTTCAAGACGCTGCTTAAAACCTACCTCTTTGACTAAGCTTTTGGTCACCTGCCCCTAATATCTCCTTATGTAGCTCGGTGTCAAAGTTTTGTCTCATAATACTCCTGTGAAGCGCCTTGAGACGTTTCACTATGTTAAAGGTGCTATATAAATACAAGTTGTTGAGAACTTTTTTAACCCAGAGGGTGATGGGGGTCTGGAACTCACTGCCTGAAAGGGTGGTAGAGGCAGATATGCATGCACACTAGGTCCGTGCAGCAGAGCAGGTCTCCAGTCGTCTTGATTAATCCCTTACCACTGGACCAAAACCTAGCTCTGTCAAGCCCGTGTGGTGGCTGGTGTGCAACAGTCACCACATGTTAAAAAATCCACGCACAGGCATCTTCCACCCTTCAGGATGTAGTTCGGGACCTGGAATATTAGGACGTTCATTGAAACACCTTTGAACCCATTAAACTCATCTCTTTTTGGTGTGGAAGCAAGTCAGCCTCGATTCGAGGGGCTGCCTAAGAAGGTGGTAGAGGCAGAAACATCACCACATTTAAAACGTACCTGGATGTGCACTTCAAGTGCCGTAACCTACAGGGCTACGGACCAAGAGCTGGAAAGTGGGATTAGGCTGGATGGCTCTTTTTCCTTCTGTGCCATACATTTCTATGTGTAGGAATCAAAAGAAAAATAAATAATGTTATTCTAGCAGCAGGTTTATATATAGATATATTTATATAGATATAGTTATATTTATATATTTATTTATATTTATTTATATATTAGAAAACATTACAGGACTATGGGGAAAGGGCAGTGGGATTGGGTTTAAATGGACAGCTCCACAAATAGCACGCACTAGCAAGATGGGCTGAATGGCCTTCTGCGCTGTATCACTCTGGGATTGTATGATATGTATATATATATATATATATATATATATATTTGTAAACATTCTCTCCTCCCCCAGAGGCACTGAGTCTCATTGAGAGGAAGAATGGACCGCGCAGGCTCAATGGGCCCAATGGCCTCCTTCGGTACCAGTGTCATTCCAGGTCATTTAAAAAAGGAGGGAGAGAGAAAGCGGGTAATTATAGACCGACATCGGTAGTGGGGAAAATGTTGGAATCAATTATTAAAGATGAAATAGCGCATTTGGAAAGCAGTGACGGGATCGGTCCAAGTCAGCATGGATTTCTGAAAGGGAAATCATTCTTGACAAATCTTCTGGAATTTTTTGAGGATGTAGGTTGGACAAGGGAGAACCAGTGGATGTGGTGTATTTGGACTTTCAAAAGGCTTTTGACAAGGTCCCACACAGAGATTGGTGTGCAAAATCAAAGCACATGGTATTGGGGGTAATGTATTGACGTGGATAGAGAATAGGTTGGCAGACAGGAAGCAGAGAGTCGGGATAAACGGGTCCTTTTCAGAATGGCAGGCAGTGACTAGTGGGGTACCGCAGGGCTCAGTGCTGGGACCCCAGCTATTTACAATATACATCAATGATTTAGATGAAGGAATTGAGTGTAATATCTCCAAGTTTGCAGATGACACTTAGCTGGGTGGCGGTGTGAGCTGTGAGGAGGACGCTAAAAGGCTGCAGGGTGACTTGGACAGGTTAGGTGAGTGGGCAAATGCATGGCAGATGCAGTATAATGTGGATAAATGTGAGGTTATCCACTTTGGGGGCAAAAACACGAAGACAGAATATTATCTGAATGGTGGCAGATTCGGAAAGGGGAGGTACAAGACCTGGGTGTCATGGTACATCAGTCATTGAAAGTTGGCATGCAGGTACAGCAGGCGGTGAAGAAGGCAAATGGTATGTTGGCCTTCATAGCTAGGGGATTTGAGTATAGGAGCAGGGAGGTCTTACTGCAGTTGTACAGGGCCTTGGTGAGGCCTCACCTGGAATATTGTGTTCAGTTTTGGTCTCCTAATCTGAGGAAGGACGTTCTTGCTATTGAGGGAATGCAGCGAAGGTTCACCAGACTGATTCCCGGGATGGCGGGACTGACATATGAGGAGAGACTGGATCAACTGGGCCTGTATTCACTGGAGTTTAGAAGGATGAGAGGGGATCTCATAGAAAGATATAAAATTCTAACGGGACTGGACAGGTTAGGTGCAGGGAGAATGTTCCCAATGTTGGGAAAGTCCAGAACCAGGGGACACAGTCTAAGGATAAAGGGTAAGCCATTTAAGACTGAGATGAGGAGAAACTTCTTCACTCAGAGAGTTATTAACCTGTAGAATTCTCTACCGCAGAGAGTTGTTGATGCCAGTTCATTAGATATATTCAAGAGGGAGTTAGATGTGGCCCTTACGGCTAAAGGGATCAAGGGGTATGGAGAGAAAGCAGGAAAGGGGTACTGAGGTGAATGATCAGCCATGATCTTATTGAATAGTGGTGCAGGCTCGAAGGGCTGAATGGCCTACTCCTGCACCTATTTTCTATGTTTCTATCTCATTTGCTGCGTGTAGATTGGCTGGCCGTGTTTGCTTTCGAACAACAAGCAATTGAGCTTCCCAAGTTCATTGATGGGCTGCTGTGCTGTGAGTGTGAAGGCACATTCTTGCTGTTAATGGCAGTAATTTCCTTTCACGCATCCCCAGCACAACGCTAGAAAGGGCCCTTCAACACCTGCCCTTTGATCTGTTGCTGCATATTCAGTCGGCCAACCACAATTCAAAGAAGGGTAGAAAGAAAAAGAAAGACTTCATTTATATAGCACCTTTCACGACCACCGGATGTTTCAAAGCGCTTTACAGCCAATGAAATACAATTTTGGAGTGTAGTCACTGTTGTAATGTAGGAAACATGGCAGCTAATTTGCACACAGCAAGCTCCCACAAACAACAACGTGATAATGACCAGATAATCTGTTTTTGTTATGTTGTTTGAGGGATAAATATTGGCCCAGGACACCACGGATAACTCCCCTGCTCTTCTCAGAAATAGTTCCATGGGATCTTTTACGTTCGCCTGAGAGAGTAGACAGGGCCTCGGTTCATCCGAAAGACGGCACCTCCGATAGTGCAGCACTCCCTCAGCACTGCAGTGGAGTGTCAGCGTGGATTTTTTGTGCTCATATCCCTGGAGTGGGACTTGAATCCACAACCTTCTGACTCCGAGGCGAGAGAGAAAGTGCCACCCACTGAGCTACAGCTCACACTGTCAGCTATCTGCTTGGCCCAGTTAGCAGCACTCTCGCCTCTGAGTCAGAAGCTTGAGGTTGACCATAAGAACATAAGAAATAGGAGCAGGAGTAGGCCATACGGCCCCTCGAGCCTGCTCCGCCATTTAATACGATCATAACTGCTCCGATCATGGACTCGGGTCCATTTCCCCACCTGCTCCCCATAACCCCTTATCCCCTTATCGTTTAAGAAACTGTCTATTTCTGTCTTAAATTTATTCAATGTCCCAGCTTCCACAGCTCTCTGAGGCAGCGAATTCCACAGATTTACAACCCTCTTGAGAGAAGAAATTTCTCCTCATCTCAGTTTTAAATGGGCGGCCCCTTATTCTAAGATCATGCCCTCTAGTTCTAGTCTCCCCCATCAGTGGAAACATCCTCTCTGCATCCACCTTGTCAAACCCCCTCATAATCTTATACGTTTCAATAAGATCACCTCTCATTCTTCTGAATTCCAACGAGTAGAGGCCCAACCTACTCAACCTTTCCTCATAAGTCAAACCCCTCATCTCTAGAATCAACCGAGTGAACCTTCTCTGAACTGCCTCCAAAGCAAGTATATCCTTTCGTAAATATGGAAACCAAAACTGCACGCAATATTCCAGGTGTGGCCTCACCAATACCCTGTATAACTGTAGCAAGACTTCCCTGCTTTTATACTCCATCCCCTTTGCAATAAAGGCCAAGATACCATTGGCCTTCCTGATCACTTGCTGTACCTGCATACTATCCTTTTGTGTTTCATGCACAAGTACCCCCAGGTCCCTCTGTACTGCGACACTTTGCAATCTTTCTCCATTTAAATAATAACTTGCTCAGGACTTGTAATGGCCATTGTGGTGGCAGGGATTGAAGGTAGGAGTTCTCTGGTCTCTCTGACCTGTTGGATCAACACTCAAAGCAATCAGCGCACCCTGAATGTCTGTTTCACAGGATCCATGTTGAGTTTGGGCTGCACCTTCTTCCTCCTCTTCTGAGACAGTACCCCTGGAGCCGACGATGACTCGCTTCCACTCTAAAACGAGTTCTCAGGCGACTGATGAGTCCGATGCGGGACCTACAGTCTCTGTCACAGGTGGGGCAGTCGGTGTTTGGAGGGACGGCTGGGTGGGGTGTTTGGGTTGTCGTGCGCTCCTTCCGCTGTTTGTACTTCGCTTCCGCGTGCTCCCGGCGAAGAGTCTCGGTGTTGGGCGCCTTCTCTGATACGTCTCCTCCACTTTGAGCGGTCTTGGGCCGGGGATTCCCAAGAGTCGGTGGGGCTATTACATTTCTTCAAGGAGGCTTTGAGGGCGTCCTTGAAGCGTTTTCTCCACCCTCCTACGGCTCGCCTGCCGTAACGTAGCTCAGAGTAGAGCGCTTGTTTCGGGATTCTAGTATCGGGCATGTGGACAATGTGGCCTGTCCATCGGAACTGATCGAGCGTGGCCAATGCCTCGATGCTGGGGATGTTGGCCTGAGAGAGAATGCGGATGTTGGTGCGTCTGTCCAATGGATGCACCATGTGGCTGAGCTGTCCCGATAAAAGACTCCTTCTGTTCTGTTGTTGGTTTGACTTCATTCCCCTGTAAGGTTTGTGTCTGTTTACACAATGGGGAAAAAGCTGGGCATCTGCGATATGGATGAAGCTGAAATTACTTACGGTTTTGTCAGATTCTTTTTAAATCTCTCTGTCAAACTGCCCAACATTTGTGCGATGCGGTGCGAGAACTGGCTCGCACCAGTGTTTGCCTGTGGTCCGTAATTTGCATTTTATTCACAAGTATTGTTCTGTGCTTATTAAATAGGTACAGATGTATTCACTACAACACGCAGTACCCCACCCCTTCCCACTCCCATCACCCCACCCTTCGCACCAATCTCAGCATTCACAACTCGCACCAAGTCCCGCTCACCCATCACCCCCTGTGCCCGCTGACCTACATTGGCTCCAAGTCCGGCAATGCCTCAATTTCAATATTTTCAAATCCCTCCATGGCCTCGCCCCTCCCTATCTCTGTAATCTCCTTCAGCCTCACAAACCCCCCCCCGCCCCTGAGATCTCTGTGCTCCTCCAATTCTGGCCTCTTGAGTATCCCTGATTCCCATCGCTCCGCCATCGGTGGCCCCAAGCTCTGGAATTCCATCCCTACCCCTCCACCTCACTCTCCTCCTTTAAGACGCTCCTTAAAATCTACCTCTTCGACCAGGCTTTTGGTCACCTGCCCTAATATCTTCTTACCTGGCTTGGTTACCCAGTTTTTGATAATCGCTCTTGTGAAGTGCCTTGTGATGTCCTTACTATGTTAAAGGCGCTGTATAAATGCAAGTTGTTGTACTGGAATAACTGCGACCTCGGGCTTCTGGCGTTGGGCTTTGAACAGTGTTTTGACCCAGAGCTGAGAATCTGACTACCTCCACTGAGCTCCCGCCCAAGATGAGAGCACCTGTCGTCTCCTGAAATCTTTGCCCCCTTTTAATTTGGTGCATTTTTTTTTAAAGCAGATGGTAATTCCTGAAGTCAGCTTTGTGGGTATTGTGTATGTAGGCACTCTGTTAATGACTCCACGGGGCAGGGGGATGGCACTTGAACTGTGAAGACTGTAATTCTTTATTGCAGCTCCTAGAGTGAGGACACCAAGAGGTGAGCTCCCTTTTATACTGGGTTACCTGCAGTGTGCAGGTGGCCCTTCGGTCTCCAGCAGCAGCACCCTCTGGTGTACAGGTAAGGTATATACAGGGTGAAGGTGCATTCAGGTCTAGTGTTACAGTACATCATTACATCATTGGCATGCATACATAACAGTGGGAGAAACCAACTTTCTCCCGAGCCGCAGACCACATCCTCCACTGTGTACATACTGAATCCCGGGTGTCTTTTGGGTAATGTTGCACTCAGCAGGTCGGGCAGCATCAAGGAGATTTTGGTCCCAGGGCCTTCATCCGTACGTCTGTTTCTTTGCTGCATGATAATATTCTGTGTTCTGAGTTAGACATCCAGGGAGTGAGCGTCCCCAGACTGCAGGTGTAAAGCACAGTGCCGACATCTAGTGGCTGCTCATTCCAGCTGCTGTGATTCCTTGCTGTCAGCCCAGCCCTTGCACTCACTCACCGGCCTTTCCAGCTCACTGCTGTCAGACCGTTTCGTAACCTTTTGTCCTCGGGGAGGTTGCAGTTCACATTCAGGTTGCCTGACCCACAACACAAGTCACAGCGAGCTGCACACTTTCATTGTCTTATGTTGAGCAAGCAGTCAGCTCACTTTGTGTGTGTGTGTGTGTGTGTGTGTGTCCGTATGTACGTACGTGTGTGTCCCTATGTGTGTGTGTGTGTGTGTGTGTCCGTATGTACGTACGTGTGTGTCCCTATGTGTGTGTGTGTGTGTCCGTATGTACGTACGTGTGTCCGTGTGTGCTACACGCGTACACACGGGTGTGTCCGTGTGTACTCGGGTATGCGCGCGCGTACACGTGTGTGGTATGTATGTGTACGTACGTGTGTCTGTGTACGTGTGTCTTTGTACATATGTACATGTGAATGCGTGTGTGTGTGCGTACGCGTGTGCATACGTGTGTGTGTGTGCGCACGCGTGTACATGTGCGTATGTGCGGGTGTGTGTACGTGTTTGTGCATGTATACGTATGGGCGTGTACGTGTTTGCGCGTGTACGTGTGTGTGTATACGTATGTGCGCGTACTTGCGCGTGTTTCATAACCTTTTGTCGTCGGGGGAGGTTGCAGTTCACATTCAAGTTGCCTGACACACAATACAAGTCACAGCGAGCTGCACACTTTCATTGTCTTATGTTGAGCAAGCAGTCAGCTCACTTTGTGTGTGTGTGTATGTCTGTATGTGCGTACGTGTGTGTCCGTATGTGCGTACGTGTGTGTCCGTATGTGCGTACGTGTGTGTCCGTATGTGCGTACGTGTGTGTCCGTCCGTGTGTGTACGCATGTACGTGCATGTGTGTGCGCGTATGTACGCGTGTTACATACGTGTGCATGTGTGTACGTATGCGCGTACGTATGTGCGTGCGTGTGTACGTATGCACGTATGTGCGTGTATATGTATGTGTGCGTATACGTATGTGTACATGTGTGTACATGTGCGCGTGTATGTGAGTGTGTACGTATGTGCGTGCGTCTGTGTCTGCGTGTGTGTACGTATCTGTGTACACGTGTGCGTGTGCCTACGTACGCGTATACGTGTTTGTGTGTACGTACCTGTGTGCATGTATACGTATGTGAGTGTACATGTGTTTGCGTGTGTACGTGTTTGTGTATGCGCGCGCGTGTATGTGCGGTGCGTGTGTACATGTGTGTGCGTGCTTGAATACGTATATACACACGCGTGTGTGCGTACGTATGTACACGTGCGTGTGTACGTATGCGTGTGTGTGTATGTATGCGTGTGTGTACGAATGCACGTACGTGTGCGCGTGTGTACGTATGTGCGTACGTGCATGTACGTGTGTGTCCGTGTACGTATGTGCGCGCGTGTGTATGTATGTGCATGCGTGTGTATGTATGTGCGTGTGTGTGTTCGAATGTGCGCGCGCGCGTGTACGTACTTTTGTGTGTGTGCGTGTACGTATGTGCGCGTGTGCGACTACGTACGTGCACCTGTGTACGTGTGTGTGTGTATGTGTTTGCGTGTACGTACCTGTGTGTGCATGTATACGTATGTGTGTACGTGTGTTTGCATGTGTACATGTGTTTGCGTTTGCACGTGTATGCGTATATGCGTGTGCGTGTGTATACGTATGTGCACACGTGTGTGTACGTATGTGCGGGTGCGTGTGTGTGCGTATACGCGTGCGTGTGTGTGCGCGTGTGTGTACACATGTGCGTGTGCGTACGTGTGTGTACGTACGCGTATACGTGTTTGTGTGTACGTACCTGTGTGCATGTATACGTACGAGTGTATGTGTGTTTGCGTGTACATGTGTTTGCGTGTGTACGTGTTTGCGTATGCGCGCGCATGTGTATGTGCGGTGTGTGTGTACGTGTCTACATGTGTGTGTGTGCTTGTGTACGTTTATGCACGCGTGTGCGTACGTATGTACTCGCGTGTGTGTGTACGTATGCGTGCTTGTGTGTGCGCGTGTGTACGTATGTCCGTGTGTGTGTGTGTCCGTGTGTGTGCACGCGTGTGTATGTATGTGCGTGTGTGTACGTATGTGCGGGTGTGCGCGCGCGTTTGTACGTACTTTTGTGTGTGTGTGTGTGCGTTTGTGTGTGTGTACGTATGTGCGTGTGTGCGTGTGTACGTACACGCACCTGTGTACGTACGTGTGTGTGTGTGTGTATGTGTTTGCGTGTACGTACCTGTGTGTGCATGTATACGTATGTGTGTACATGTGTTTGCGTGTGCACGTGTATGCGTATATGCGTGCGCGTGTGTATACGTATGTGCGGGTGCGTGTGTATACGCGTGCGTGTGTGCGCGCGCGTGTACGTATGCGCGTACGTGCGTGCGCGTATGTGTGCGCGTGTATGTATACGTGTGTGCGCGTGTATATATACGTGTGTGTGTATACGTATGTGCGCGCGGGTGCGTGTGTACGTATGCCCGTCCGTGTGTGTACGTATGCGCGTGCGTGTGTACGTATGCGCGTGCGTGTATGTGTACGTATGTGTGTGTGTGTACGTATGCATGTGTGTGTATGTATGCGCGTGTGTACGTATGCGCGCGTGTGTGCGTACGTGCGTGTGTACGTGTTTGCGTGTACGTGCCTGTGTGCATGTATACGTACGTGAGTTTGTGTGTGTACGTGTATGCGTATGTGTGCGCGTGTGTATACGTATGTGTACGTATGTACGCTTGTGTGTACGTATGCACGTGCGTGTGTACGTGCGCGCGTACGCGTGTGTACGTATGCATGTACGTGTGTGTGTATGTATGCGCGGGTGCGTGTGTGTGTACGTATGTGCGTGTGCGTACGTGTTTGCGTGTACGTACCTGTGTGCATGTATACGTATGTGCATGTACGTGTGCGTGTGTACGTGTTTGCGTATGTGTGTGCACGTGTGTGTACGTACGTATGTGTGCGCGTATGTGCATGTGCGCATGTACGTGTGTACGTACGTGTGTGTGTGTGCGTATGCGCGTACGTGCGTGTGTACGTATGTGCTTGTGTGTAAACGTATGCGTGTGTACGTGTATGCGCACGTGTGTACGTATGTGCGTGTACGTGTGCGCGCATGTGTAAGTACGTGTTTTTGTACGTACGTGTGTGTGCACGTGCGTTTGTACGTGTGTGAGCGTGTGTACGTGTATGTACGTGTGCGTGTGTGTGTACGTATCTGTGCGTGTGCATGTGTGTGTATGTGTGTGCGTGTGTGTATGCGCATGTGTACGTGTGCGCGTGTGTGTACGTACGCACGTGTACTTATGTGTGTGTAAGTATGTGCGTGTGTGTGTATGTATGTGCTTGTGCGCGTGTGTGTACGTATGTATGTATGTGCTTGTGTACGTGCGCGTGTGTGTATGTGTGTACGCGTGTGTGTAGGCATGTGTGTGTGTGTGTAGGTATGTGCGTGTATGCGCATGTGTACATATGCACATGTACGTATGCATGTACGTGTGTTTGTACGTATGTGCAAGTGTGTTTGTGTACGAGTTTGTGCGTGTGTCTGTGTACAAGTGTGCGGGTGGATGAGTGTGTGTGTCTGTCTGAGTGTGTTGAATTGAAACACCAACACAGAAATCAAGCGCAGGCAGCGGAAGGAGCGTGCGGCAAACCTGTCCCACCCTCCCCTTACCCTCAATCTGTCCCACCTGTGACAGGGACTGTGGTTCTCGAATTGGCTTGTTCAGCCATCTAAGGACTCATTTTTAGAGTGGAAGCAAGTCTTCCCTCAATTCCGAGGGATTGCCTATGAAGATGATGATGATGTGTTTGTGTGTACAAGTGTGTGTGTGTGTGTGTCTGTCTCGAGTGCGAGTGTGTTTAATGAAGTGACCTATTTAATGTCGGTGGGGTTGCTCTGTGCCTCCTGTTTCAGGAATGCAGCCTCCCTTCGCTGCTTTGCTTTTTTTCACAAGGAATTACGGATGAGGAAGGTTATTCATCTTATGTTTGTTCATCCGTTGAAAGAGATCCTTGTACCCCCCTCCTGTCCACCCCCCCACTGTGTCTCCCACCCCCCCTCAACCGTGTATCTCCCTCGGAGCATCTATTTTCAAAGCTTAAAAAAAAAAAAAATTTCTCTAGTATTCAGCAACTTGCATTTATACTGGGGGGGGTGGGGGAGAGGGGAGGGAAGAGGTGCGGGGTCAATGGGTGACTGGGGGGGTGAGGGGGTGAAGGAGGCGGGGGGTGAGGGGGTAAAGGGGGCAGCGGCGGGGGGGGTGATTGATCTGATCCGGTCACGATGGCGGAATTGTCGGCTGACATTGACCCAGCATCAATGCGGATCGCGGTGCGCCCCTGGACTGTGGATGGCAGAGAGCGACTCACACACCATCTTCTGTCTTGAGTGTGGAAGAAAATGATCTGTACGGCTGTCTATTCTTCACAGCACTGTAATGTTCACAAACTCTGTAAATTCTCTAATAAATGCTCTCTCTGATCAGAAGGGCAGTAATTGTATCTGCATCGATCGTTGGAAATGTGTTGCGTGCATTGTTATAGCCGGGAGGGGCAGGATTAGCAGCTGACACCTTTACTGAGTGTGAAGTCAATTTAAAACTATCGTTAAATTAATGGTAAACGTCTAGTCAGAGAATAAGGTGTATGCATGGCACACACACACACACACACACACACACACACACCGCATGCTTCTCACACTTCACTTTCCCTCCTGCTATGTGGATTCTATTCCTTCTTTGCTATAACTGCCTCATCTGACCATATATCCCAATTCATTCCTTATTCCCAGTCTCGCCATTAACAATTCCTGTTAATATTAGCTGATATAAAACTCGCCTTTCCAAGTGCTTTTCTTCCTATGTCTTTTTATTTCTCATATGGACCTGACCTCCCGATCCAGGCTAAGTGTTGTCACTGGGATTCCAGCAACAGGTTCACCCAGCACCTTAAATTTGCTGCATTCGCTGGAACCCATCGAAGCTCAGGCTGTATCTGGAGAGAGCATTTTGAGCTGGAGTACAGTACAGTTCTATCAGCGTATAACACTGGGGTACAGTACTGGTGGGTACAGGTCTGTCAGTGTATAACACTGGGGTACAGTATTGGTGGGTACAGGTCAGTCACTGTATAACACTGGGGTACAGTACTGGTGGGTACAGTTCTATCAGCGTATAACACTGGGGTACAGTATTGGTGGGTACAGGTCTGTCAGTGTATAACACTGGGGTACAGTACTGGTGGGTACAGGTCTGTCACTGTATAACACTGGGGTACAGTACTGGTGGGGACAGGTCTGTCACTGTATAACACAGGTACAGTACTGGTGGGTACAGGTCTGTCACTGTATAACACTGGCGTACAGTACTGGTGGGTACAGGTCTGTCACTATAACACTGGGGTACAGTACTGGTGGGTACAGGTCTGTCACTGTATAACACTGGGGTACAGTACTGGTGGGAACAGGTCTGTCACTGTATAACACTGGGGTACAGTACTGGTGGGTACAGGTCTGTCACTGTATAACACTGAGGTACAGTACTGGTGGGTACAGGTCTGTCACTGTATAACACTGGGGTACAGTACTGATGGGTACAGGTCTGTCACTGTATAACACTGGGGTACAGTACTGGTGGGTACAGGTCTGTCACTGTATAACACTATATATCATCGACCACTGTACTACCGTTCCCTATATTTGGGTATTAAGAAAGCATTATTTAACATCAAGTCAGTTGTTAAAGTGAAATTTCTATATTGGCACGAGTGTGTGGGATGGGCCCTGGTGACAACACCGATTTGTGTCGTTCTGCTTTCTTCATAACATGCCCTAACTTTATTTTTCATTCATTAACTGTTTCCACATCATTCTTTGCTCTTTGTTCCTGCCGTTTGCACCTGCCTTTCCCATTCCTTTACTACTTCCCCCTTTCTCTTTTCCTTCCTCAGTTCGACAGTGTCGACATTGACTTTTCCCAGAGGAGGGCCCATGCCTTCGAGGTAAGCATCAGTCGGAGCTGGGGATCAGTGGGAGGGGAGTCGGAGTGTTTAATTGGAAGAGTGCTGGGTGGGCGAGACCAGGAAAATGGAAGGAGCTGGAGAGAGTTTGAAGACCAGAATATTTGGCAACAGGAAAAGGCCATTGAGCCCAACAATTCTGTCTTTTTGGTAGATTAATCCCACCTTCTCACCATATCCCTCAAACCCACCTTCTCACCATATCCCTCAAACCCACCTTCTCCCCATATCCCTCAACTCCACTGACGCACCTTCTCCCCATATCCCCCAACCCCACCGACACACCACCTCCCCATATCCTTCAACCCCACCTACCCACCTTCTCCCCATATCCCCCAACCCCACCTACCCACCTTCTCCCCATATCCCCCAACCCCACCTACCCACCTTCTCCCCATATCCCCCAACCCCACCGACCCACCTTCTCCCCATATCCCTCAACCCCACCTACCCACCTTCTCCCCATATCACCCAACCCACCTACCCACCTTCTCCCCATATCCCCCAACCCCACCTACCCACCTTCTCCCCATATCCCCCAACCCCACCTACCCACCTTCTCCCCATATCCCCCAACCCCACCTACCCACCTTCTCTCCATATCCCCCAACCCCACCTACCCACCTTCTCCCCATATCCCCCAACCCCACCTTCTCCCCATATCCCCCAACCCCACCTTCTCCCCATATCCCCCAACCCCACCTTCTCCCCATATCCCCCAACCCCACCTTCTCCCCATATCCCCCAACCCCACCTTCTCCCCATATCCCACAACCCCACCTTCTCCCCATATCCCACAACCCCACCTACCCATCTTCTCCCCATATTCCTCCAGCCACTGGAGAGGTTTCTCCCCGATTCCCCCTTGTTCCTGTCCCGAAAGGACTTGTCCCACCCTATCCCGCGTACCATTTGAAGTTTTTACGGTCATTGGGCAGCTGGGGAGGGTTAACCTGCAGGCCACATCCAGGGGACTTTGAGGCATCTGATATGGGGAATGAGGAGTGTCAGAAGCATGGAATTGTGGGGAGAAGCAAAGGGAGCGGGGGGGGGGGTGGGGGCTCAGAGTCACGGTGCCAGTCGGAGGAGAGAATAAGTCTGTACAAGCACCAGTGAAACCCCAGGGAGGCTTTTGACTGCTACCTCCTGTCACGGGTAGAGATGGGGCAGTGTGTAGAGTGAGCCGGTACCTGGAAGGCAAGTGTCGTGTCCAGGGTGTGCTCCGCGTGTACCGTCGCCAACTCTGGTTGGGCGTATTCCAGGTGGTTTCATCACATGACCTCCCTACCTCCCAATTGGCTAATGCAGAGTCTGTCCCCATTCCCATTGGCCGCGGGAAGGCAGGAGGATGGACCACTGGTGGGAGGGTGGGGCGGGGCGGGAGGTCATGTGATGAAACCTCCAGGAACACCCCCATCTAGAGTTGGCCACAGGAGGTATAGTCGGCGATGGCCAGGCTGGGCTGCGTCTCTCTTATCCCACACCTTGTGTTGTGCTGCCACCCAGTGGTACCTGGACGTGTAGCATTTGAACCAGAGGCTGCATTTGAGCACAGGGGTCCATTTAACAGGAGGAATTAATGTACGTTGCCCATTTCTTAATTTTAGTATCACTAGTATTTTTTTAAGTTAATTTTCAAACTTTCTTAGTTTATTTTTGTACAATTTAAAATCCACAACTCCCTTTCCCCGCTCCCCCACAGATTTCAATTCCTGCCTCCCTTACTTCTGTTAAGTTCTAAGTATTAGGCAGACTTATATCCTACTGTGCCTCACTCTAACTTCATTTTAATCATTAAATGTTTTCCTCACTCCTAATTTCCTGCTGTGTGCTTTCTCCCCCTACCACCTTCTGCATTATTTCTTCCTTTTTATTCCTTTCCCAGCTGGTGAATTATGGATCTTTGCACAGTTGCAAACAGTATCTGAAGGTAAGCGGGGGTGTGGGCTGGGCGGAAGTGCCTGAGGAGGAGGAGGAGGAAGTAGAAGGATAGAGCAGTGGGACAAGGGCTCGGTGCCTGGATGTGAGGCTCAGTCGTGCAGCTTACAGGGAACACTACCCAACATCATCATCATAGGCAGTCCCTCGGAATTGAGGAAGACTTGCTTCCCCTCACAAAGTGAGTTCTCAGGTGACTGAACAGTCCAATACGGGAATTACAGTCTCTGTCACAGATGGGGCAGACAGTGGTTGAAGGAAAGGGTGGGTGGGGAGTCTGGTTTGCCGCACGCTCCTTCCGCTGCCTGCGCTTGACTTCTGCATGCTCTCGGCGACGAGACTCGAGGTGCTCAGCGCCCTCCCGGATGCACTTCCTCCACTTAGGGCGGTCTTTGGCCAGGGACTCCCAGGTGTCGGTGTGGATGTTGCATTTTATCAGGGAGGCTTTGAGGGTGTCCTTGTAAAGTTTCCTCTGCCCACCTGGGGCTCGCTTGCCGTGTAGGAGTTCCGAGTAGAGCGCTTGCTTTGGGAGTCTCGTGTCGGGCATGCGGACAATGTGGCCTGCCCAGCGGAGCTGGTCGAGTGTGGTCAGTGCTTCGATGCTGGGGATGTTGGCCTGATCGAGAACGCTGATGTTGGTGCATCTGTCCTGCCAGGGGATTCGCAGGATCCTGCGGAGACATTGTTGGTGGTATTTCTCCAGCGATTTGAGGTGTCTACTGTGTATGGACACAGATCTGGCGATCTCGGTCTCGGAAATGTCAGTGGTCGGCAGAAAGTGGTTTAAAGGCGAGATGGGAGGGGAGCACTCACTTGTGTTTCTGTATGAAGCGCTAGGAGTATGTGTTGTTCAGGACCAGGCAGTATTACCCCAGTTTGACTTCTGGCACGTTTAACCTGAATTTTAATCATTGCCTCAGACGAAAGTTAGAAAGATGCAGTAACGATGCGAGCTGTACCTGGTCCATGTGGGGGAATGGGCTTCTGCACACTCTCCTGTTCACACTCCAACCTGAGTGGTTTATTTTTAATCAGACATTCCACTCTCTGTGCCGACGAGATAGAATCTTGCTACGCCTGGCGGGTTTATCAGTTTAATCGCTGTGTCCAGTCACGGCCTCTGTTCAGCTGCCCAAAGAATCGAGGCTGTCATTTTAATGGGGGTGCAGGAACAGAGGGACCTGGGGGTTCGCTCACGCAAACCTTTTGAAGGTGGCAGGCTGTTTAATACAAAAAGCATAAGTGAGCGTGGGATTTATAAATTGAGTGCAAAACCAAGGTTTACACAGTGGGACTTGGGGACACTGATGATGTGCGTCGAGATTGGCTTTGACCTGAGTCTCAACCAGCGTCTGGCCGTTTAATGCTAATGGACCTTAGTGCCACAGTGTGCCGTTTGGAACAGTCAGCTCTCCCTGCTGGCCTACTATACTGTGCTGACAAGGGAGCCCAATTAAAATGCTCTTTAGAAGCGACTATTGCTTGGCTAAGCGCTTTTTTTTGCTTGCCCAGGGCTGCGTTTTGGGCATTTCTTGCAGCAATTATTTTCAGTCCTGTGAAAGTGACTCTGTATGGTTGAAAAACAATAATCACGGATTACAGTCCATGGTGGAATTTAACCCCGCCTCTGGAGGATCACGGCATCCCCCACTTACCAGAAACCTGTGGGAGATTCCACTCTCCGCACCAACTGCTTTCTGCACCTGACGTTTGGTTTGTTTCTAAATGGCTGTCTCGTCATCATAAGCAGTCCCTCGAGATCGAGGAAGACTTGCTCCCACTCTAAAAGTGAGTTCTCAGGTGACTGAACAGTCCAATACGGGAATTACAGTCTCTGTCACAGGTGGGACAGACAGTGGTTGGAGGAAAGGATGGGTGGGACAGGTTTGCCGCACGCTCCTTCCGCTGTCTGTGCTTGGCTTCTGCATGCTCTCGGCGACGAGACTCGAGGTGTTCAGCGCCCTCCCGGATGCACTTCCTCCACTTAGGGTGGTCTTTGGCCCGAGACTCCCAGCTGTCGGCGGGGATGTTGCACTTTATCAGGGAGGCTTTGAAGGTGTCCTTGAAACGTTTCCTCTGCCCACCTGGGGCTCGCTTGCTGTGTAGGAGTTCCGAGTAGAGCGCTTGCTTTGGGAGTCTCGTGTCAGGCATGCGGACTATGTGGCCCGCCCAACAGAGCTGGTCGAGTGTGGTCAGTGCTTCGATGCTGGGGATGTTGGCCTGGTCGAGGACACTAACATTGGTGCGTCTGTCCTCCCAGGGAATTTGCAGGATGTTGCGGAGACATCGCTGGTGGTATTTCTCCAGCGATTTGAGGTGTCTACTCTATATGGTCTACGTCTCTGACGAGTTTGGCGAGCTGCCCAAAGGAACAGGGCGACCATTTTGCAGGGAGACCTGGGGGATTGTGCGCACTGATCTTCGAAGGAGGTGGGACAAGTTGAGAAGGCTGTCTCTTTTTAAAAAAAAAGCTTACAGGACGCTTGGCTTTATTAATAGAGGCACAGAGTACAAAAGCAAGGAGGTTTATGGTAAACCTTTATAGAATCATAGAAATTTACAGCACGGAAGGAGGCCATTTCAGCCTACACTGTCCGTACCGGCCAACAAGAGGCTATCCAGCCTAATCCCACTTTCCAGCTCTCGGTCCATAGCCCTGTAGGTTACGGCACTTCAAGTGCACATCCAAGTATTTTTTAAATGTGATGAGGGTTTCTGCCTCTACCATCCCTACAGGCAGTGAGTTCCAGACCCCCACCACCCTGTGGGTGAAGAAATTTCCCCTCAAATCCCCTCTAAACCTTCTACCAATTACTTTAAATCTATGCCCCCTGGTTATTGACCCCTCTACTAAGGGAAACAGATCCTTCCTATCCACTCTATCCAGGCGCCTCATAATTGTATACACCTCAGAAGGTCTCCCCTCAGCCTCCCCTATTATAACTCACTGGTTTGACCCCAGCTTGGAGTATTGTGTCCAATTCTGGGAACCACACTTTAGGAAGGATGTCAAGGCCTTGGCGAAGGTGCAGAGGAGATTTATCAGAATGGTGACAGCGATAGGGGCCTTCAGTTATGTGGAGAGGTTGGAGAAGCTGGTGATGGTGATTTGAGGGATACATATTAGCCAGGACACCAGGGATAACTCCCCTGCTCTTCTTCGAAATAGTGGCCATGGGATCTTTTACGTCCGCCCGAGAGGGCAGATGGGGCCTCGGTTTAACGTCTCGTCTGAAAGACGGTACCTCCGACAGTGCAGTGCTCCCTCAGTACTGCACTGGGAGAGTCAGCCTAGATTATGTGCTAAAGTCTCCGGAGTGGGACTTGAACAATGCTCCCTCTTTGTTTTGGGTGCGTGGCTCTTTAAGGAGCTCCACGGCCTGTTCACAGTTTCGTGCATGCATGAAATTTTACATTGAACGCACATTATAGGGAACGTTGGTCTTAACCCACGACCTTCTGACTCGGAGGCACGAGAGCTACCCACTCAGCCATGGCGGCTGATACTTAAAATAAACCCTCTTCCAGTATGGGATTTATGCCAAAACTAACTGGGCCACATCAAATTCTGACTTGTCGTCACCTCTTCAAGTTGCTCCTGTTCTTCTCTGTCAAGATTTGTTCCATAACAAAACATTAGGCAGTGTGCACAGACTGTACTAGCGCATTACGCAGTGTAACAAGTGAGAGAAGAATAAATATTTGAAAAGGCAAAGCATAATTCCAAAAAGGAAACTTAATTTCCATTGTAAGGGGCTCACTGTTGGACACTCAGACCATGCTTTGCCTCTGAGCTTCCTGGCCTCCAAATACTCTAATCCCAAACTAGTTGCTAAACCTGTTTCAGAGCTCCAGATCTTAGGAGCATAGGCACAGGAGGAGGCCATTTACCCCCCTCGAACCTGTTCTGCCATTCAATGAGATCATGGCTGATCTGTAACCTAACTCCACATACCCACCTTTGCCCCATATCCCTTCAATTTTTGTTAACCAAAGGAATTATCAATCTCAGATTTAAAGTTAACAAATGATCCAGTATCGATTACCATTTGTGGAAGAGAGTTCCAAACTTCTATCACACTTCACGTGTAGAAGTGTTTCCTTAACTTCACTCCTGATAGACCTGGCTCAAAATGTTAGACTATGCCCCCTAGTCCTAGATTCCCCAACCAGAGGAAATAGTTGCTCTTAACACAAGAATTAGGAGCAGGAGTAGGCCATTCAGCTCCTCGAGCCTGCTCTGCCATTCAATAAGATCACGGCTGATCATCCACTTTCCTGCACTGTCCCCATATCCCTTGATTCCTTAACATCCGAAAATTTATCGATATCTGTCTTGAATATAATCAACGATTGAGCCTCCACAGCTCTCTGGGGTAGAGAATTCCAAAGATGGGAGGAGGAGTGTGAAATATTAGATGAAATAAACAAAGTGAGAAAGGAAGTATTAATAGGTTTAGCATGATTGAAAGTGAATAAATCCCCAGGCCCGAATGAAATGTATCCCAGGCTGTTGAGAAGCAAGAGAGGAAATAGCAGAGGCTCTGACCATCATTTTCCAATCCTCTCTGGCTACAGGTGTGGTGCCTTTGTTTAAAAAGGGAGAAAGAGATAGACCAAGTAATTACAGGCCAATCAGCCTAACCTCGGTGATGGGAAAATTATTGGAAAAAATCCTGAAGGACAGGATAAATGTTCATTTCGAAAGACACGGATTGATCAAGGATAGTCAGCATGGATTTGTTAAGGGAAGGTCGTGTCGGACCAGCTTTACACAGGATTACATGGGATATACGGCACAGAAACAAGCCATTTGGCCCAACCAGTCCATGCGGCGATTATGCGCCAATCGAGCTTCCTCCCGTCCAGACGCATAACCCTCTATTCCCTTCTCCCTCATGCTTGTCTAGCCTCCCCTTAAATGCATCGATACTATTCGCTTCAACCACTCCCTGTGGGAGCGAGTTCCACATTCTCACCACTCTCTGGGTAAAGAAGTTTCTTCTGAATTCCCTATTGGATTTTTTGGTGACTATCTTATATTGATGGCCTCTAGTTATGCTCTTCCCCACAAGTGGAAACACTCTGTATCCACTCTATCAAAACCTTTTCTAATTTTAAAAACCTCTATTAGATCACCCCTAAATTTCAAGAAGAAATTTAACCCTTGAAGTCTGGGTATCATTCTGATAAATCTACCCTGCACTCCCTCCAAGGCCAATCTCTCCTTCCTAAGGTGTGGTGCCCAGAACTGACAGGACTCCAGGTGTGGTCCAACCAGGACTTTGTACCCCATAACTTCTACCCCCTTGTACTTTAGTCCTCTAGATATAAAGGCCAGCATTCCATTATCCATTTTGATTATGTTTTGTACCTGTGCCATTTTAACCATCTATGTGCAATGGACCCTAAAGTCTCTTTCGACGTCCACTGTTTCTCACTTTTCACCATTTAGAACGTACCCTGCTCTATCCTTTTTAGGTTCAAAGTAGGTGACCTCACATTTACCTACATTGAAATCCATTTAGCACAGTTTTGCCCATTCGCTTACTGATTTAATATCTCCTTGTAATGTTATGCTTTCATCTGTACTGCTTACAATGCCGTCCAATGTCATCAGGAAACTTGGATAAATGGCTTTCTATCCCGCCATCTAAGTCGTTAATAAATACAGTGAATATTTGAAGCCCCAACACAGATCCCTCTAGGACACCACTAGTCACATCCTGCCAATTTGCCCATTATCCCTACTCTCTTTCTATTGCCGCTCAGTCAATTTCCTAACCCGTACAATCATTTGCCTTCAATTTCATGAGCTTTAACTTTAGCTAACAGTCTCTTATAAGGGACTTTATCAAATGCCTTCTGTAAGTCAATATAAATAACCTTCACAGACATTTCCCTATCCACTCCATCAGTCAGCTTCTCAAAACACTCAATCACATCCGTCAGGCATGACCTACCTTTCACAAATCCACGCTGGCTCTCTGATCAGCTGAAAATTTTCAAGGGGTTCTGTCACTCTATCCTTAATTATAGACTCTAGTGATTTCCCAACAATAGATGTTAGGCTCTGAATGGTGACAGATTAGGAAAAGGGGAGGTGCTACGAGACCTGGGTGTCATGGTACATCAGTCATTGAAAGTTGGCATGCAGGTACAGCAGGCGGTTAAGAAAGCAAATGGCATGTTGGCCTTCATAGTGAGGGGATTTGAGTATAGGAGCAGGGAGGTCTTGCTGAAGTTGTACAAGGCCTTGGTGAGACCACACCTTGAGTATTGTGTGCAGTTTTGGTCTCCTAATCTGAGGAAGGATGTGCTTGCTATTGAGGGAGTGCAGTGAAGGTTCACCAGACTGATTCCCGGGATGGCAGGACTGACATATGAGGAAAGACTAGATCGACTAGGCTTATACTCACTGGAATTTAGAAGAATGAGAGGGGATCTCATGGAAACATATAAAATTCTGACGGGACTGGACATGTTAGATGCAGGAAGAATGTTCCCGATGTTGGGGGAAGTCCAGAACCAGAGGACACAATCTAAGGATAAGGGGTAAGCCATTTAGGATCGAGGAGAACCTGTGGAATTCTCTACCACAGAAAGTTGTTGAGTCCAGTTCGTTGGATATATTCAAAAGGGAGTTAGATGTGGCCCTTACAGCTAAAGGGATCAGGGGGTATGGAGAGAAAACAGGAGCGGGGTACTGAAGTTGCATGACCAGCCATGATCATATTGAATGGCGGAGCAGGCTCAAAGGGCCGAATGGCCTACTCCTGCACCTATTCCTTAAACTCTCTTAAATAGCGCAATTTTTCAATTGAAAATAAGGGTTCCTGAATCTGAGAACTTTGCAACATTATAGTTAGAGCAACTGCAATAGTCTCACCGACTTCCTTTAAAACCCTGGCATAGGAACCATCTGGTCCTGGGGATTTGTTCCTCTTTAGTGTCATTGTTTTTTTAAAATTACTGTTATTTTGCTTATGTTCATTTTGGTGAGTCCCCGAACCTGATTCAATGTTTGTTTCTTTACTCTATTATACTATAAATACTCTTCCTCTTCCTCCACTATAAATACTGACGCAAAGTAATTATTCAACATGTCTGCCATTTCCCCATTGTCATTCACAATATCACCGTTGTTATCAGGCTATCATTGCTCCTGACTGCCCTCTTTTTCCGAATGTAACTGTAAAAGATTTTTTTGTTCCTTTTGACATCCCTTACAAGTTTGTTTTCATACTCTCTTTTTGTAGCTTACTATCTGTTTCGTGACCCTTTGCTTGTTCTTTGCATCTTTCCCATTCGCGAGGATCTGTGCTATTTTGGGCATGTTTGTATGCCCTTTCTTTTAGTTTTATGCTGTTTCTTACTTCTTCAGTTGTCCATGGCTATTTCTTTGGCAAGTAGAGCTCTTGCCCCTCGGGGGTATAAACTGGTTCTGTATAATAAATTATTTTTTAAACATCTCCCACTGATCTTCTATCCTTTTACCCATTAACTGATTTGCCTATTTTGCTATGGACAGTCTCTGCCTCATTCCGTTGAAATCGGCTGCACCTAAATCTAGAATCTGAGTAGCTGTTTAACTTTTCTCCCTTTCAAATGCTACGTTGAACGAGATCATATTATGACCGCTATTAGAAACATAGAAAATAGGAGCAGTAGTAGGCCATTCGGCCCTTCGAGTCTGCACCACCATTCAGTATGATCATGGCTGATCCTCTATCTCAACACCATATTCCTGTTTTTTCCCCATACCCCTTGATGCCTTTTGTTTATAGAAATCTATCTATCTCCCACTTAAATATATTCAGTGACTTACATAAGAACATAAGAATTAGGAACAGGAGTAGGCCATCTAGCCCCTCGAGCCTGCTCCGCCATTCAACAAGATCATGGCTGATCTGGCCGTGGACTCCGCTCCACTTACCCGCCCGCTCCCCGTAACCCTTAATTCCCTTATTGGTTAAAAATCTATCTATCTGTGATTTGAATACATTCAATGAGCTAGCCTCAACTGCTTCCTTGAGCAGAGAATTCCACAGATTCACAACCCTCTGGGAGAAGAAATTCCTTCTCAACTCGGTTTTAAATTGGTTCCCCCGTATTTTGAGGCTGTGCCCCCTAGTTCTAGTCTCCCCGACCAGTGGAAACAACCTCTCTGCCTCTATCTTGTCTATCCCCTTCATTATTTTAAATGTTTCTATGAGATCACCCCTCATCCTTCTGAACTCCAACGAGTAAAGACCCAGTCTAATCAATCGATCATCATAAGGTAACCCCCTCATCTCCGGAATCAGCCTAGTGAATCGTCTCTGTACCCCCTCCAAAGCTAGTATATCCTTCCTTAAGTAAGGTGACCAAAACTGCACGCAGTACTCCAGGTGCGGCCTCACCAATACCCTGTACAGTTGCAGCAGGACCTCCCTGCTTTTGTACTCCATCCCTCTCGCAATGAAGGCCAACATTCCATTCGCCTTCCTGATTACCTACTGCACCTGCAAACTAACTTTTTGGGATTCATGCACAAGGACCCCCAGGTCCCTCTGTACCACAGCATGTTGTAATTTCTCCCCAATCAAATAATATTCCCTTTTACTGTTTTTTATTTCCCAAGGTGGATGACCTCACATTTTCCGACATCGTATTCCAGCTGCCAAACCTTAGCCCATTCGCTTAACCTATCTAAATCTCTTTGCAGCCTCTCTGTGTCCTCTACACAACCTGCTTTCCCACTAATCTTAGTGTCATCTGCAAATTTTGTTATACTACACTCTGTCCCCTCTTCCAGGTCATCTATGTATATTGTAAACAGTTGTGGTCCCAGCACACTGATCCCTGTGGCACACCACTAACCACCGATTTCCAACCCAAAAAGGACTCATTTATCCCGACTCTCTGCTTTCTGTTAGCCAGCCAACTCTCTATCCATGCTAATACATTTCCTCTGACTCCGCGTACCTTTATCTTCTGCAGTAACCTTTTGTGTGGCACCTTATCGAATGCCTTTTGGAAATCTAAATACACCACATCCATCGGTACACCTCTATCCACCATGCTCGTTATATCCTCAAAGAATTCCAGTAAATTAGTTAAACATGATTTCCCCTTCATGAATCCATGTTGTGTCTGCTTGATTGCACTATTCCTATCTAGATGTCCCGCTATTTCTTCCTTAATGATGGCTTCAAGCATTTTCCCCACTACAGATGTTAAACTAACTGGCCTATAGTTACCTGCCTTTTGTCTGCCCCCTTTTTTAAACAGAGGCGTTACATTAGCTGCTTTCCAATCCGCTGGTACCTCCCCAGAGTCCATAGAATTTTGGTAGATTATAACGAATGCATCTGCTATAACTTCCGCCATCTCTTTTAATACCCTGGGATGCATTTCATCAGGACCAGGGGACTTAGAAACATAGAAACATAGAAAATAGGTGCAGGAGCAGGCCATTCAGCCCTTCTAGCCTGCACCGCCATTCAATGAGTTCATGGCTGAACATGAAACTTCAGTACCCCCTTCCTGCTTTCTCGCCATAACCCTTGATCCCCCGAGTAGTAAGGACTTCATCTAACTCCCTTTTGAATATATTTAGTGAATTGGCCTCAACTACTTTCTGTGGTAGAGAATTCCACAGGTTCACCACTCTCTGGGTGAAGAAGTTTCTCCTCATCTCGGTCCTAAATGGCTTACCCCTTATCCTCAGACTGTGACCCCTGGTTCTGGACTTCCCCAACATTGGGAACATTCTTCCTGCATCTAACCTGTCTAAACCTGTCAGAATTTTAAACGTTTCCATGAGGTCCCCTCATTCTTCTGAACTCCAGTGAATACAAGCCCAGTTGATCCAGTCTTTCTTGATAGGTCAGTCCCGCCATCCCGGGAATCAGTCTGGTGAATCTTTGCTGCACTCCCTCAATAGCAAGAATGTCCTTCCTCAAGTTAGGAGACCAAAACTGTACACAATACTCCAGGTGTGGCCTCACCAAGGCCCTGTACAACTGTAGCAACACCTCCCTGCCCCTGTATTCAAATCCCCTCGCTATGAAGGCCAACATGCCATTTGCTTTCTTAACCGCCTGCTGTACCTGCATGCCAACCTTCAATGACTGATGTACCATGACACCCAGGTCTCGTAGCACCTTCCCTTTTCCTAATCTGTCACCATTCAGATAATAGTCTGTCTCTCTGTTTTTACCACCAAAGTGGATAACCTCACATTTATCCACATTATACTTCATCTGCCATGCATTTGCCCACTCACCTAACCTATCCAAGTCACTCTGCAGCCTAATAGCATCCTCCTCGCAGCTCACACTGCCACCCAACTTAGTGTCATCCGCAAATTTGGAGATACTGCATTTAATCCCCTCGTCTAAATCATTAATGTACAATGTAAACAGCTGGGGCCCCAGCACAGAACCTTGCGGCACCCCACTAGTCACTGCCTGCCATTCTGAAAAGTACCCGTTTACTCCTACTCTTTGCTTCCTGTCTGACAACCAGTTCTCAATCCACGTCAGCACACTACCCCCAATCCCATGTGCTTTAACTTTGCACATTAATCTCTTGTGTGGGACCTTGTCGAAAGCCTTCTGAAAGTCCAAATATACCACATCAACTGGTTCTCCTTTGTCCACTTTACTGGAAACATCCTCAAAAAATTCCAGAAGATTTGTCAAGCATGATTTCCCTTTCACAAATCCATGCTGACTTGGACCCATCATGTCACCATTTTCCAGATGCACTGCTATGACATCCTTAATAATTGATTCCATCATTTTACCCACTACAGAGGTCAGGCTGACCGGTCTATAATTCTCTGTTTTCTCTCTCCCTCCTTTTTTAAAAAGTGGGGTTACATTGGCTACCCTCCACTCCATAGGAACTGATCCAGAGTCAATGGAATGTTGGAAAATGACTGTCAATGCATCCGCTATTTCCAAGGCCACCTCCTTAAGTACTCTGGGATGCAGTCCATCAGACCCTGGGGATTTATCGGCCTTCAATCCCATCAATTTCCCCAACACAATTTCCCGACTAATAAGGATTTCCCTCAGTTCCTCCTCCTTACTAGACCCTCTGACCCCTTTTATATCCGGAAGGTTGTTTGTATCCTCCTTAATGAATACCGAACGAAAGTACTTGTTCAATTGGTCTGCCATTTCTTTGTTCCCCGTTATGACTTCCCCTGATTCTGACTGCAGGGGACCTACGTTTGTCTTTACTAACCTTTTTCTCTTTACATACCTATAGAAACTTTTGCAATCCGCCTTAATGTTCCCTGCAAGCTCCATTTTCCCTGCCCTAATCAAACCCTTTGTCTTCCTCTGCTGAGTTCTAAATTTCTCCCAGTCCCCAGGTTCGCTGCTATTTCTGGCCAATTTGTATGCCACTTATTTGGCTTTAATACTATCCCTGATTTCCCTAGATAGCCACGGTTGAGCCACCTTCCCTTTTTTATTTTTACGCCAGACAGGAATGTACAATTGTTGTAATTCATCCATGCGGTCTCTAAATGTCTGCCATTGCCCATCCACAGTCAACCCCCTAAGTATCATTCGCCAATCTATCCTAGCCAATTCACGCCTCATACCTTCAAAGTTACCCTTCTTTCCTGTTTGATGCCCTCCCCAACATCCCTATTACTGTTTGGAGGTCTGTACACAACTCCTACTAACGTTTTTTGCCCTTTGGTGTTCTGCAGCTCTACCCATATAGATTCCACATCATCCAAGCTAATGTCTTTCCTAACTATTGCATTAATCTCCTTGGACTTGTCTACCTTGAGTCCCATTAGCCTGTCCAGCACTACACCCCTAGTGATGGTGATTGTCTCAAGGTCCTCCCTTCTCACATTCCTGTGACCAGCAATTTTTGGCATGGTTTTTGTGTCTTCCACTGTGAAGACCGAAGCAAAATAATTGTTTTAGGTCTCAGCCATTTCCACATTTCCCATTATTAAATCCCCCTTCTCATCTTCTAAGGGACCAACATTTACATTCGTCACTCTTTTCCGTTTTATATATCTGTAAAAGCTTTTACTATCTGTTTTTATGTTTTGCGCAAGTTTACTTTCGTAATCTATCTTTCCTTTCTTTATTGCTTTCTTCGTCATTCTTTGCTGTCATTTAAAATTTTCCCAATCTTCTAGTTTCCCACTAACCTTGGCCACCTTCTACGCATTGGTTTTTAATTTGATACTCTCCTTTATTTCCTTGGTTATCCATGGTTGGTTATCCCTTCTCTTACCGCCCTTCTTTTTCACTGGAATATATTTTTGTTGAGCACTATGAAAGAGCTCCTTAACAGTCCTCCACTGTTCCTCAATTGTGCCACCGTTTAGTCTGTGTTTCCAGTCTACTTTAGCCAACTCTGCCCTCATCCCACTGTAGTCCCCTTTGTTTAAGCATAGTACGCTCGTTTGAGACACTACTTCCTCACCCTCAATCTGTATTACAAATTCAACCATACTGTGATCACTCATTCTGAGAGGATCTTTTACTAGGACATTGTTTATTATTCCTGTCTCATTACACAGGACCAGATCTAAGATAGCTTGCTCCCTTGTAGGTTCTGTAACATGCTGTTCTAAGAAATAATCCCGTATGCATTCTATGAATTCCTCCTCAAGGCTACCCCGTGCGATTTGATTTGACCAATCGATATGTAGGTTAAAATCCCCCATGATTACTGCCGTTCCTTTTTCACATGCCTCCATTATTCCCTTGATTATTGCCCGCCCCACTGTGAAGTTATTATTTGGGGGCCTATAAACTATGCCCACCAGTGACTTTTTCCCCTCACTATCTCTAATCTCCACCCACAATGGCCTCCACAGCCTTCTGTGGTAGAGAATTCCACAGGTTCACCACCCATTGAGTGAAAACATTTCTCCTTATCTCGGTCCTAAATTTCCTACCCCGTATCCTGAGACTGTAACCCCCTTGTTCTCGACTTCCCAGCCAGGGGAAACATCCTCCCCATATCCAATCTATCCAACCCAGTCAGAATTTTATACGTTTCAATGAGATCACCTCTCATTCTTCTAAACTCTAGTGAATACAGGCCTCATCGACCCATTCTCTCCTCATACGACAGTCCTGCTATCCCAGGAATCAGTCTGGTGAACCTTAGCTGCACTCCCTCTATGGATAAATGTTCACGCACAGTTAGGCTGTTAATTAAATCTGGCTGATTACTCATTACTAAATCTAAGATGGCATGCTCTCTTGTTGCCTCTAGGACATATTATTGTCGAAAACTATCTGGGACACACTCCAGAAATTCACCACCTTTTTGTCCGGATTGCAGCCCCAATCGGATCTGGCAGGATTGCCCTGGGATTGCCTGTGTCTGCGTGAGACAGTAACTGCCCCCCCCCCCCGGCACCGGTATAAAGGCACCTGTGTGTGGGCCCCACTCGCCTCAGCCCTAACTGCGCAGCAATGAATTACTCCAACAAATAGATTCACTTTTCACTTCATTTTTTAAAAATCCATTGGGGAGCGAGCATGACTTCCAGGCATAGACACGGGGCCTTCTGAAATATTGATGAGCTGCCAAGTATTTTATGCAGCGTTTTATGTTGGTACAGAGAGCTCTAAAGCTGGTCCGTTGAGTGAATGAAGATCTCGTGGGTGACCTTAAGGTTCATATGTCCGTCAATCACCGAGCCATCGCTATTTTTAGGACCTTGCTTTTGTTTGCATCTGAATTATAATTCAGATTTGATGCCACAGTTGATTACAAGGTTGACTCTTTCTGGGGGGGTGGGGTTTTGCCTGCATATTTCAGCTTTTGGATTTGAACGTGTTGGGCGATAATGTAGGAACAGGAGGAGCCCACTCAGCCCCTGTCATTCACTCAGATTGTGGCTGATCTGTCCCTCGACCCCATTTACCCACCGTTGCTCCATAATCCTCGATACCCTCACCCAACTAAAACCTCTCGGTCTCAGTCTTGAAAGCTCCAATTGCCCCCTCCCCCCAACAGCCACAGCCTTTTGGGGGAGAGCGTTGCAGATCTCCACTACGCTCCGAGTGGGAAAGATGCTCCCTGATTTCACTCCTGAATGCACGGGATCTGATTTTAGATTGTGACGCTGTGTTGTGGGTTCCCGCACTGGAGGAAGTAGTTCTGCTGTATCTACCCTATCAAATCTTTTTAACATTTTAAAAACCTCAATTAAGTCGCCCCTCAACTTTCTAAACTCCAGGGAACACAAGCACAGTCTGTACAACCTGTCCTTATCATTTTTCCCTTATAGAAACATAGAAAATAGGTGCAGGAGTAGGTCATTCAGCCCTTCAAGCCTGCACCACCATGTAATAAGATCATGGCTGATCATTAGCCCCGGTATCATTCTGGTGAATCTGCACTGCTCCCCGTCTGAGGGCGATATATCCTCCCTGAGCTGCGGGGCCCAGAACTGGACGCAGCTAGTCCCGATGGGGCCTGACCAGAGCTGTATACAACTGAACCATCACCTCCTCACTTTCACATTCTCGCCCTTGGAGATGGACATTCCGTTAACCATTGTGAACACTCTCTCTACCTGCACACTCGCTTTTAGTGATCTGTGCACATGGACACCCAAATCCCTTCGCTCCTCCACAGCTCGACGAGTCTCTCTCGATTTAGACACTATTCCGATTTGTCCTTCTCTGATCCAAAATGGATGATCTCGCACTTCCCCACGTTGACCTCCGGCTGACCCAGTTTTGCCCACTCGCGCAGTCGAACATGAACGCTGCTCCACAAACCCTTTTATTTTGTTTCTGACTTTCTCCTCTTACCCCCTCCGCTGAAGGTGGTGACTTACATTGGAGTTCCATGGAAAATAGCTGCCCCTCTCTGGCACTAACGTGTGCAAGTAAGTGTGAGCAGGCCATTATCCCCGGAGTAGAGAGGGTCACTGGGATGTGATCTTGATCCTGACTCAGTTTACTGACTCACATTACACCAACAAACCCAGGTTTGGCTCCAATTGTTTTTTTATTAATTCTTGGGGTGTGGGCGTCGCTGGCAAGGCTGGCATTTATTGCCCATCCCTAACTGCCCCTTGAGAAGGTGGTGGTGAGCCGCCGCCTTGAACCGCTGCAGTCCGTGTGGTGAAGGTGCTCCCACAGTGCTGTTAGGGAGGGAGTTCCAGGATTATGACCCAGCGACGATGAAGGAACGGCCGATATATTTCCAAGTCAGGATGGTGTGTGACTGGGAGGGGAACGTGGAGTTGGTGGTGTTCCCATGCAGAGAAGGTTCACGCGGTTGATTCCTGATATGAAAGGTTTGTCATATGAAGAAAGTTGAGTAGATTGGGCCTGTCCTCATTGGAGTTTAGAAGAATGAGAGGTGATCTTATTGAAACGTATAAGATTATGAGGGGGCTTGACAGGGTGGATGCGGAGAGGATGTTTCCACTGATGGGGGAGACTAGAACTAGGGGGCATAGTTTCAGAATAAGGGGTCGCGCATTTAAAATGGAAATGCGGAGGAATTTCTTCTCTGAGCATCATGAATCTTTGGAATTCTCTGCCCCAGAGAGCTGTGGAGGCTGGGTCATTGAATATATTTAAGGTGGAGATAGACAGATTTTTGAATGATAAGGGAGTAAAGGGTTATGGGGAATGGGGAGGGAAGTGGAGTTGAGGCCAAGATCAGATCAGCCATGATCTTATTGAATGACGGAGCAGGCTCGAGGGACCAAATGGCCTTATTATGTTCATATGCCTGCTGCCCTTGTCCTTCTAGGCGGTAGAGGTCGCAGGTTTTGGAGGTGCTGCCTTGGCGAGTTGCTGCAGTGCATCTTGTAGATGGTGCACACTGCAGCCACGGTGCGCCGGTGGTGGAGGGAGTGAGTGTTGAAGGTGGTGGATGGGGGGCCAATGAAGTGGGCTATTTTGTCCTGGATGGTGTCGAGCTTCTTGAGTGTTGTTGGAGCTGCACTCATCCAGGCAAGTGGAGAGTATTCCATCACACTCCTGACTTGTGCCTTGTAGATGGTGGAAAGGCTTTGGGGAGTCAGGGGGTGAGACACTCGCCGCAGAATACCCAGCCTCTGACCTGCTCTTGTATCCACAGTATTTATGTGGCTGGTCCAGTTAAGTTTCTGGTCAATGGTGACCCTCAGGATGTTGATGTTGGGGGATTTGGTGATGGTAATGCCTTTGAATGTCAAGGGGCAGTGGTTCGACTCTCTCTTGTTGGTGATGGTCATTGTCTGGCACCTGTGTGGCACGAATGTTACTTGCCACTTATCGGCTGCAGGCTCTGGTTTGGCTCCCAATCCATGCTCGTTGCTCTTGTCTGACACTAATTGTAGTCTCTCTGCTGTTTCAGGTGTATATTCCCAGCAGGACTGCCATCATTCTTGCAAGGGCGGACAGTGAGAACTGAAGCCTGGGGAAGCTCAGCAGGGCGACAGGAGCCTCGTGCCAAAGAGGGAGACTTGGAGAAGCCACTACACAACTTAACGCATCATCACCAACCCAGAAACAACTGTCGTTTTTACTCATTTGTTAATTGTTTAGTGTAAAAGTGAGCGTACAAGTGCTTTTACACGGTCGGAGTGCAGCTGTACACCGACACCTGGCGCTGTGAGCGTGTGTGCGACTCTCCCTGCGTCGCCCGCTCCACCAATTGGGCACCCTTGGAGATGGTGGTCAGTCCCTACACTCGCAGTCCCAGTCTCCACATTGCAGAGTTTGAGGCCGTTCAGATCCGTTCCTGCAGCACGCCTCGACCAGGAGAGCTGCTCACTGCCCCACAACACACACACGTAGTAATAAACCGTCTGCACAGGATAGGGAGGGGTGGGGGACAGACTGCATCCCTGAGTCAGGGAGTACGCCTGCCTTTTTAGAAGGTTATAAGGGGCGACTTGGCCATCTCTTTCGAAAAGGCCCCTTTGATTGAGTCAAAACCAGGGTGCGGAGGACGGGTTCCTGCCCAACTGCTCACCGTGGGGAAAAGTTCCGACAAACCTCCGCCTGGAACAATGGAGCTGACTGTTTCAGTTCTCCTGCACGTGTCTCCCCCATCCCGGCCCCCTCCCGTCCTATCTTCTGATCAACAGTACAAAGATGTTGGACTGCTGAGAGCATGCCACCAATTGACGTGCAATGTGTGATCCTGCTTTCCCGGCACAAAGCCCCGCCCCTTCCCAGAGCCCCGCCCCTTCCCGAGACCCGCCTGTCCCCAGAGCCCAACGTCCCCTCCCACAGCCCTACCCCAGTTCTGGGAAGGTGGGCCCCAGCATTGTCACCGATCCCCGATCCGCAGTCAGTCCCTCGGCCCAACACAATGCGAGTAGGCGATGCAGAGATTCTCCCTGGGCACACTGCTTTGCCCTTTCCAATTCACAAAGAGAAATCGGATTAGTGAGGGGCTGTTAAACCAAGTGTAGCATGGAATTCAAATTAACGTAACCTATAAACCTAATCATTGTGAAAGTTTGAAAAGTAGAAACACACAGTGAATAGAATGAGATTGCAGTGAGATGCTGCTCAGTTTTCTGGGTTTGAACACACTTCTCAATCCCTCGTTAACCTCTTGAACGCACTGAATCAGAAACTGTACCTGTGTTGCTCTGAGATTAAACTGATACCTTATCTTGCTGTAAAGAGGAAAGCAATTCATTTCTTGCAGTTTGGTTTTCCCCGAGCAGTTCTCTGCTTAAGGTGGTTATGTAAAATTCCTTTGCAATTTTTGAAGTGTCAGCCATAGTTCAGAAGGTCGTGGTTTCAAGTCCTCACTCCAGAGCTCAATATCCGGGCCAACACTGCTAGTGTCACTACTGAGGGAGTGCCGCACTGTCGGAGGGGCAGTACTGAGGGAGTGTCGCACTGTCGGAGGGGCAGTACTGAGGGAGTGCTGCACTTGTCGGAGGGGCAGTACTGAGGGAGTGCCGCACTGTCGTAGGGTCAGTACTGAGGGAGTGCCGTACTGTCGTAGGGTCAGTACTGAGGGAGTGCTGCACTGTCGGAGGGGCAGTACTGAGGGAGCGCTGCACTGTCGGAGGGGCAGTACTGAGGGAGTGCCGCACTGTCGGAGGGGCAGTACTGAGGGAGTGCTGCACTGTCGGTGGGTCAGTACTGAGGGAGTGCCGTACTGTCGGAGGGGCAGTACTGAGGGAGCGCTGCACTGTCGGACGGGCAGTACTGAGGGAGTGCCGCACTGTCGGAGGGGCAGTACTGAGGGAGTGCTGCACTGTCGGACGGGCAGTACTGAGGGAGTGCCGCACTGTCGGAGGGGCAGTACTGAGGGAGTGCTGCACTGTCGGAGGGGCAGTACTGAAGGAGCGCCTCACTATTGGTAGCCGCTAAATCAATTCAAATAGCACCGATTTCACCTGATGTCCTGATCCAGCTTCATCCCTCAATCAACACACGCAGAAGACTAAGTAGTCGGGAACAGTAGCATGATGGTTCTGTTACTGGAATAGTTATCCAGAGGCCTGGGCTAATGATCTGAAGATGAGGTTGAATCCCACACTGGCAGTTGGGGAATTTAAATCCAGTCAATTTAATCGGGAATAAAAAAGCCTACCATCAGTAATGGAATTACCGGATTGTCGTAAAAACCCATCTGGTTCAGTAATGTCCTCTTGGGAGGGAAATGGTAAAATCATAGAATGGTTTCAGCGTGGAAGCAGGCCATTCGGCCCGTCGAGCCCGTGCCGACTCTCTGCCTCTCCCACTCCCCCACCCTTTCCCCGTGGCCCTGCAAATTCTTTCCCTTCGGGTACTTATCCAACTCCCTTTTCAAAGCCACGATTGAGTCTGCCTCCACCACCCTCTCAGGCCGTACATTCCAGATCCTAACCACTCGCTGCGTAAAAATGTTTTCCTCGTGCCTCCTTTGGTTCTCCTGCCAATCACCTTAAATCTGTGTCCTCTGGTTCTTGACCCTTCCACCAATGGGAACAGTTTCTCTCTATCCGCTCTGTCTGGACCCCTCATGATTTTGAACACCTCGATCAAATCTCCTCTCAACCTTCTCTGCTCCAAGGAGAACAATCGCAGCTTCTCCAGTCTCCCCACGTAACTGGTCCCTCATCCCTGGAACCATTCTATAAATCTTTTCTGCACCCTCTCGAAGGCCTTCACATCCTTCCTAAAGTGCGGTGCCCAGAATTGGACACAATACTCCAGTTGAGGCCAAACCAGTGTTTTATAAAGGTTCATCATAATTTCCACACTTTTTAACTATACCTCTATTTATGAAGCCCAGGATCCCGTAAGCTTTTTTAAGCGCTTTCTCAAACCTGCCATTCTAAATCTGCCGCCTTTACCCGGTCTGGCCTATATGTGATTCTCGACCCACGGCAATGTGGTTGACTCTTAACTGCCCTCTGAAATGACTTAGCAAACCACTCAGTTATGCACAACCATTACAAAAAACAATATTAATAACTCCCTCCTTAACAGCACTGTGGGAGCACCTTCACCACACGGACTGCAGCGGTTCAAGAAGGCGGTTCACCATCACCTTCTCAAGGGGCAATTGGGGATGGGCAATAAATGCCGGCCTTGGCAGCGACACTCATCCCGGGAATACATTTTTTAAAATTCTGTTCTATTTTCAGTTTGTGATCTCGAGAGTTAGGTCCTAAATAGCAACAGTGACTGCAGTGTAAGAAATTAATTGGCTGTGAAACACTGCGAGGTGGCCCGAGGACATCGTGATGCAATCATTCACTGAAAATGAACACAACTGCGTTAAAATAGCGCACCACACATAATGGAATTAAACCCACTCGCCTGTTCATTGATTTAACAACAATCCCAATGATTAAAGCGATCCATTCGGTTTAAGTGCTTGGCAATGTGGGGTGGGCCGAGGGGCTTGGAGGAGTGTTCCTGCGTCGAGGGGAAGCCGGGAGTGCTGGCAAAGCACAATCTGACTGACGGCCAGCACCTGAAAGGGGAGAGCTCAGACCTGTGGTGCATCTGGTTATTTTCAGTTTTTGTTCTTTGACCTGAGTCTGAAGCCAGGGGCCGAAGATGTTTCCGAAGCATAGCATTATATAGAGTGTACGGCACAGAAACAGTCCGTTCAGCCCCACCGCTCCGTGCCGGTGTTTATGCTCCACACCAGCCCCCTCCCACCCCTCTTCATCTCACCCCATCACCATATCCTTCTATTCCTTTCTCCCACACGTGTGTTTATCCAGCTTCCCCTTAAATGCATCGATACTATTCACCTCAACCTCTCCCTGTGGGAGTGAGTTCCACATTCTCACCACTCTCTGGGGAAAGAAGTTTCTCCTGAATTCCCCATTGGATTTATTAGCGACTAATTTATCTTTATGTCCCCCTAGTTTTTGGACTCGCCTCCCACCCCCCGGCCACAAGTGGAAACATCTTCTCTACGTCTAGTTAGGATTGCTGAGTGTGAGCTGTGATAAACTGGCGCATGTGAAAGTACCACTTTAGAAAAATCCAGTCTAAGACACGTCCACTGTATGCCTGTTAATTCTGGTCAGCTTCTCCAACTTGGAAACTGGTGGGAACGGATCTGGAGTTTCCGATGTTTGTGGATATAGAACCTAGAAAGCCCTTCGTAAACTGATCTGTGCCCATGGTGCGGCAGCAGTCAGTGGGAGCAAAGAGAATGCCGCTTCATTCGAGAACATAAGAAATAGGAGCAGGAGTAGGTCATACGGCCCCTCGAGCCTGCTCCGCCATTCAATAAGACCATGGCTGATCTGATCATGGACTCAGCTCCGCTTCCCTGCCCGCTCCCCATAACCCTTCACTCCCTTATCGCTCAAAAATCTGTCTATCTCTGCCTTAAATATATTCAATGACCCAGTCTCCACAGCTCTCTGGGGCAGAGAATTCCAAAGGTTCACGTCCCTCTGAGAGAAGAAATTCCTCCTCATTTCTGTTTTAAATGGGTGACCCCTTATTCTGAAACTATGCCCCCTAGTTCTAGATTCCCCCACGAGGGGAAACATCCTCCCTGCATCTATCCTGTCCAGCCCTCTCAGAGTCTTACATGTTTCAATAAGATCACCTCCAAGCATTCTAAACTCCAACAAGTATCAGCTCAACCTTTCTTCATAAGTCAACCCTGTTGTCTCAGGAATCGACCTCGTGAACCTTCTCTGATCTGCTTCCAGTGCAAGTATATCCCTCCTTAAATAAGGAGAACAGGACGTGTCTTGGCCTCCAGTTCGTATTTTTGTATGGTTTGCAATCCATGTGAGTCCCATTCACAAGATTGGTGAGCCCCATTGTTTAGATGTGGCTCACAATCCCTCCTTGCTTCTTGCTAAAACTCCACTACCCTGATGGAATTTGGCCCACGCAGTGTCCCAAAGGCTGGCTTGTGCGAGGGATAACACAGAATCTTACAGCACAGAAGGAGGCCATGCGGCTCATCTAGTCCGTGTCGGCTCTTTGATAGAGAGCTTCAGCTAGTCCCACTCCCCCACAGCCCTGTAAATAAGGACCCAACTCCCTTTTGAAAGTCACTATTGAATCTGCTCCCACCGCCCTTTGAGACAGCGTGTTCCCGATCACAACAACTCGCTATATATATAAAAAAAAATTCTCTTCATCTCCCCCTCTGGTTCTTTTGCCAATTACCTTAAATCTGTGTCCTCTGGTTACCGACCCGCACGCCAATGGAAACACTTTCTCCTTATTTACTCGATCAAAATCCCTCATGATCTTCAACACGATGAGTGAAACATTGAAGAGACAGTTATAACCGCAGGCTCCTCATTGGACAGCCATCAGAGCTTCCCCAAAGCGTCTACAACATAGAAACATAGAAAATAGGTGCAGGAGTAGGCCATTCGGCCCTTCTAGCCTGCACCGCCATTCAATGAGTTCATGGCTGAACATGCAACTTCAGTACCCCATTCCTGCTTTCTCACCATACCCCTTGATCCCCCTAGTAGTAAGGACTTCATCTAACTCCTTTTTGAATATATTTAGTGAATTGGCCTCAACAACTTTCGGTGGTAGAGAATTCCACAGGTTCACCATTCTCCGGGTGAAGAAATTCCTCCTCATCTCGGTCCTAAATGGCTTACCCCTTATCCTTATACTGTGTCCCCTGGTTCTGGACTTCCCCAACATTGGGAACATTCTTCCTGCATCTAACCTGTCTAACCCCATCAGAATTTTAAACGTTTCTATGAGGTCCCCTCTCATTCTTCTGAACTCCAGTGAATACAAGCCCAGTTGATCCAGTCTTTCTTGATAGGTCAGTCCCGCCATCCCGGGAATCAGTCTGGTGAACCTTCGCTGCACTCCCTCAATAGCAAGAATGTCCTTCCTCAGGTTAGGAGACCAAAACTGTACACAATACTCCAGGTGTGGCCTCACCAAGGCCCTGTACAACTGTAGCAACACCTCCCTGCCTCTGTACTCAAATCCCCTCGCTATGAAGGTCAACATGCCATTTGCTTTCTTAACCGCCTGCTGTACCTGCATGCCAACCTTCAATGACTGATGTACCATGACACCCAGGTCTCTTTGCACCTCCCCTTTTCCTAATCTGTCACCATTCAGATAATAGTCTGTCTCTCTGTTTTTACCACCAAAGTGGATAACCTCACATTTATCCACATTATACTTCATCTGCCATGCATTTGCCCACTCACCTAACCTATCCAAGTCGCTCTGCAGCCTCATAGCATCCTCCTCGCAGCTCACACTGCCACCCAACTTAGTGTCATCCGCAAATTTGGAGATACTACATTTAATCCCCTCGTCTAAATCATTAATGTACAGTGTAAACAGCTGGGGCCCCAGCACAGAACCTTGCGGTACCCCACTAGTCACTGCCTGCCATTCTGAAAAGTCCCCATTTACTCCTACTCTTTGCTTCCTGTCTGACAACCAGTTCTCAATCCATGTCAGCACACTACCCCCAATCCCATGTGCTTTAACTTTGCACATTAATCTCTTGTGTGGGACCTTGTCGAAAGCCTTCTGAAAGTCCAAATATAGCACATCAACTGGTTCTCCCTTGTCCACTCTACTGGAAACATCCTCAAAAAATTCCAGAAGATTTGTCAAGCATGATTTCCCTTTCACAAATCCATGCTGACTTGGACCTATCATATCACCTCTTTCCAAATGCACTGCTATGACATCCTTAATAATTGATTCCATCATTTTACCCAATACCGATGTCAGACTGACCGGTCTATAATTCCCTGTTATCTCTCTCCCTCCTTTTTTAAAAAGTGGGGTTACATTGGCTACCCTCCACTCCATAGGAACTGATCCCGAGTCAATGGAATGTTGGAAAATGACTGTCGATGCATCCGCTATTTCCAAGGCCACCTCCTTAAGTACTCTGGGATGCAGTCCATCAGGCCCTGGGGATTTATCGGCCAATGAGGTATGGTCACTGTTGTAATGTAGGAAACACGGCAGCCAATTTACGCTGACAGCTAATATCCGCTGGCAGTTGTGTGTAACATGAGACCGCCCGCGCCCCACAGTTTAAGCGCCATTATATAATTCTATCTCCATACTAAGGGCGAATTTTCCCCAGCCCCTTTTTTCGGCGCACTTCCCCTAAATGCGCCGACTTTGCGCGCTGGAAACGGCACCGAAAAAAAGTGGCCCCATCCTGCCCGCTCTGCCGAGTCCCCGGTGTCCCAGCGTGACGTACATAGTGCAGTGGGGCCGGAGCAACAAACCAGCGCAGAAAACACTGCCGGCAGCTGCGCGCATGTGCAGTGGAGTCTGCGCGCAAACTCCTCGTCCTCCCAGCGTGTCCTGCGGGCTGTGAGCAGGACCCGATGTTCGCTGCACCCTATCCCTGGCTGAAGGGACACCTCGATGTTCTCCGCACCCTATCCCTGGCCGAAGGGACGCCTCGATGTTCGCTGCACCCTATCCCTGGCCGAAGGGACACCTCGATGTTCGCTGCACCCTATCCCTGGCCGAAGGGACACCCCGATGTTCGCCGCACCCTATCCCTGGCCGAAGGGACACCCCGATGTTCGCTGCACCCTATCCCTGGCCGAAGGGACACCCCGATGTTCGCTGCACCCTATCCCTGGCCGAAGGGACACCCCGATGTTCTCCGCACCCTATCCCTGGCCGAAGGGACACCCCGATGTTCGCTGCACCCTATCCCTGGCCGAAGGGACGCCTCGATGTTCGCTGCACCCTATCCCTGGCCGAAGGGACACCTCGATGTTCGCTGCACCCTATCCCTGGCCGAAGGGACGCCCCGATGTTCGCCGCACCCTATCCCTGGCCGAAGGGACACCCCGATGTTCGCTGCACCCTATCCCTGGCCGAAGGGACGCCTCGATGTTCGCTGCACCCTATCCCTGGCCGAAGGGACGCCTCGATGTTCGCCGCACCCTATCCCTGGCCGAAGGGACACCCCGATGTTCGCTGCACCCTATCCCTGGCCGAAGGGACACCCCGATGTTCGCTGCACCCTATCCCTGGCCGAAGGGACACCCCGATGTTCGCTGCACCCTATCCCTGGCCGAAGGGATGCCCCGATGTTCGCTGCACCCTATCCCTGGCCGAAGGGATGCCCCGATGTTCGCTGCACCCTATCCCTAGCCGAAGGGACACCCCGATGTTCGCTGCACCCTATCCCTGGCCGAAGAGTCGCCCCGATGTTCGCCGCACCCTATCCCTAGCCGAAGGGACACCCCGATGTTCGCTGCACCCTATCCCTGGCCGAAGGGACACCCCGATGTTCGCTGCACCCTATCCCTAGCCGAAGGGATGCCCCGATGTTCGCTGCACCCTATCCCTGGCCGAAGGGACACCCCGATGTTCGCCGCACCCTATCCCTGGCCGAAGGGACGCCTCGATGTTCGCTGCACCCTATCCCTAGCCGAAGGGACACCCCGATGTTCGCTGCACCCTATCCCTGGCCGAAGAGACGCCCCGATGTTCGCTTGCTGAGTGGGGAATATCCTGCAGTATTTATTCAGGGTCACTCAGAGTTGTCAGAAACTGAATGCATCATAAACAAAGTATAAAAGTTGGGATTTTGGGTAAAAGTTGGGAATTTGGCAAGTGGAAATTCGGTGCAGAGGGAAAGGAGGTTCTGTTTTTTGGCTTCAATACTTGTAGTGGTTCATGTTACATATTTAAGTATTTCATATAATCTACCTATAACTTAAACTAGATCAAGTAATGAGTTTAAAAAAAACTATCAGCTAAGTTGATTAAATGTTGAAAGGTTGTTTCCCCTGGCTGAGATTATCCACTTTGGACCCATGAAAGGTAGATCAGAATAGATGGTGTGAAGCTCGGAACTGTGGAGCTTTAAGTGTACGAACCTGCGCCGAATTCTTAACTGCCCGCAATGTTTTTCAGAGCTGGCCACATACGCTGACCTAAGACGATTTATAGTAAGTTTTAGCTGGCCAAAGTGGCATAAATGGCCAAAACTGGCGTAAGTGTCTGGGAACGCCCCCTTTTCAAAAAAAAACTCAATTAAAAAAATCGCACCTAACTGAGTTACTCTGGAGCAAGTTTATTGGGGAAAATGCCGTTTTTTAACTTACGCCATAAAAACCAACTTACTCCAAAAAAAATTGGAGCAAGTTATGGCCAAAGTTGGGCCCTAAGTGTGGCCTGAGCAATATTACCCTGTGAGCACTTCACGCAGTTCAATCAAATAATAGTGTGATTGCACTGGAGAGGGTACAGAGGGGATTTACGAGGATGTTGCCAGGACTGGAGAATTTTGGCTACGAGGAAAGATTGGATAGGCTGGGTCTGTTTTCTTTGGAACAGAGGAGGCTGAGGGGAGATCTGATTGAGGTGTATAAAATTATGAGGGGCCTGGATAGAGTGGATAGGAAGGGCCTATTTCCTTTAGCAGAGGAGTCAACAACCAGGGGGCATAGATTTAAAGTAATTGGTAGAAGATTAGAGGGGATTTGAGGGGAAACGTCTTTACCCAGAGGGTGGAGGGGTGGGGGGGTCTGGAACTCACTGCCTGAAAGGGTGGTAGAGGCAGAAACCTTCATCGCATTTAAAAAGTACTTGGATGTGCACCTGAAGTGCCGTAACCTACAGGGCTACGGACTGAGAGCTGGAAAGTGGGATTAGGCTGTCACAGACACGATGGGCCGAATGTGCTCGTTCTGTGCTGTAAATTTCTATGATTCTTCCATGAAATTCCTTCCTGTGCTCATCTGATAGAGCAGGGCTGCTTATTGTGAGAGGTTTTTGCAGCCTCTCTGAAACAGGAGATGAAAGCATTTGGTGTGGAGGTGTGTGGGCCATTGATTTTATCGTACCATCTATCTCTGGTTCCTCAGCAACAAGCTTTGATTTTATTTGTCTTGCAGCCAGTGTGATATTGAAGTGTGGTCCGTTCCCACAGCCCGACGCTTGTTAGTGGGTAATAGCCTTGGGGGCAGAGCCAAAATGAACATTGATACTGGATGCTGAATCCACAATTAATGAAGCCCATTTATCAGCAGTCGGCTCTCTTAATCTGTAATCAAAACAGAAAATGCTGGAAACATTCAGCAGGTCAGGCAGCGTCTGTGGGGAGAGAAACAGAGTTAACGTTTCAGGTCGATGACCCTTCTCAGAACTGGGAAAAAGTAACAGAATTTTAAGCAAGTGACGGGGCAGGGAAAGCGGGGATGGGAGGAAAGAATAAAAGGCAAGGCCTGTGATAGGGTGGAAGGCAGGAGAGATTATGGCCCAGAAATCCCGGCCTCCCAAGGGTCCATCCAAAATATCTACGGACCCGGGAAGGCACCGCAAAAGCCGGTTTTCAACGAGCAATCCGCATACACTGAAAACCGGCTTTTCCGATCTGTCAACCTTCTGGCTTGACAGATCTCACGCATATCGGGAGCGAGGACACTTGCAGGGCAAGATTGCAGGATTTACCCATATCGTGCCCAGCAAATGTTCTCAAAACTCATTCGCCTGAAAATTATTTAACCGTAACTTAAAAAAAACTTTTTTTAAAACTCGGCTAATTTTTTTTCTTTTAAAAAACATTTCTATCAACTTTAATTTCTATAACATATTTATGTGAGTTTTTTTTAATGTTTTATGTAGTGTTTGGGTACTTGGGGGTGTTTCTCATTCATAGTAATAGGAGTTTCAGATTTACGAAACTCTTGTTACTATGAATGAGAAAATGCTTTACCGTGATTGGTTGTTCCTGGCCCACGTGACTCCTATGGACGTCACAACGTGAACGCGCTCCGTTGCGCAAGAAGAGGAGGCCTCGAGTCCGGGATCTCTGGCGAACGTTCGACCAAAAGGTAAGTGCACGTATTTTCTCCTATTGTTAGTCGAACGCCCGCGGGAAGAAGAAACCGGGATTTCAGGGCCATTATGGCAAAAGGGATGATGGTGCGAGGCGAAATGGGACAAGTCAATTCCTAGCCCCTTTCTGGGTTGTATCGAGTGGAGAAACAGAAGATGGGCCCAGGGATGGTGTGAATGGGAATGGCAGAATAGCAGAGGCAGAGTGAAGCGTGGGAAATCTGGGAACGAGGACAAGGATCCCGCGGCCTGGGATTGCTCCGGAGAAAGGTGGGGAGACCCTTGGCGTGCGGACCGCCCTCCGACCGTGAACTGATTGGGGGGACCCCCACCCCGACCTCAATCCATGTTCCGCGTGCATTCAGGCCTGTGCGAGGGGGTTGGCCATGGAACGGGGCTCCGTTTGAAGCGACCGAGCTTTAGTGCTGCCTGTGTCACGTGGACCCCTCTCGCTGGAGGTCAGGCTGGGTTGGCCCATTTTCTGCAGACGACAGATGGTCGGGCATTGAGGAAAGCACCAGCCCTCGCACTGTGTGACGTCACAACGCACCTCTACAATGGCAGGGGGCGATGGGAGAAAAACACGGACTTGCATTTCTATAGCGCCTTTCACAACCTCAGAACGTCCCAAAGGGCTCCACAGCCAGTGAGGTACGTTTGAAGCGTGGTCACCAACGTTCCCGCTACGCCGCGCGGTGACACAGCTCGGTGCTGGTCCGGTACAGCCCGGGACCGGCCTTCTCAATGTGCAATTTCACACATGCACAAAACTGTGAATGGACCACGCGTCCAAACAAAAATCCGGATCAACATTGGTAGTCACTGTCAGAAACGCGTCAGCCATTTTGCGCACAGCAAGCTCCCACAAACAGCTATGTGATAATGACCAGATAATCTGTTTTAGTGATGTTGATTGAGGGAAAAATATTGGCCCCAGGACACCGGGGAGAACTCCTCTGCTCTTCTTCGAAATAGTGCCATGGGATCTTTTACATCCACCTGAGGGAGCAGACGGGGCCTCGGTTTAACATCTCATCCGAAAGACGGCACCTCCGTCAGCACTGCCCCTCCGACAATGCAGCGCTCCCCGAGTACTGCCCCTCTGACAGTGGAGCACTCCCTCAGTACTGCCCCTCCAACAGTGCGGCACTCCTTCAGTACTGACCCTCCGACAGTGTGGCTCTCCCTCAGTACTGCTCCTCCAACAGTGCAGCACTCCCTCAGTACTGCCCCTCCGACAGTGCAGCACTCCCTCAGTACTGCTCCTCCAACAGTGCAGCACTCCCTCAGTACTGCTCCTCCAACAGTGCAGCATTCCCTCAGTACTGCTCCTCCAACAGTGCAGCACTCCCTCAGTACTGCCCCTCTGACAGTGCAGCACTCCCTCAGTACTGCCCTGGAGTGTTTGTCTAGATTGTTGTGCTCAAGTGTGAGGAGTGGCACTTGAGCCTATGACCTTCTGATTCAGAGGCGAGGGTACTGCCCACTGAGCCACTGCCGACACCAAGCAGGAGATTGAGCTGACAGGAATATTCTGGTGTAAATCTGTGCAGGAAATAAAATTCAGTTATTAGATTGTGAAATCTTTCATTGTGATTTCAGTGTAATAGTGATTATTGATCAGAATTCATTTGCTGCTGTTCCGTGTAATGCATCTCGAGAAGATGTTAAAAATGTTACAAGATTATCCGGAGATCCCAGCCACTGGGATCTAAAGAACGACAGATTTTCTCTCCCTGTCCTGATTTAATATCTACCGTTTTACATCTCAGATGTCACTTTCCCCGACTGCCTCTGAAGGAGTTTCAGTTCGGTGCATGTTAACAAGGCCATTAAAGGGCAAACCAAGCACTGGGGTTCAGTTCCAGAGGAATAGAAATGAAATGTCATCATCATCATCGGCAGTCCCTCGAGTCGAGGGTGACTTGCTTCCACCTCAAAAAGTTCACAGGTGTTTCAATGACGGACCAAACATTCCAGGTCCGAACTACACCCTGAAGGGTGGAAGATGCCTGTGCGTGGATTTTTTTAACATGGGGTGACCGTTGCACACCAGCCACCACACGGGCTTGACAGAGCTCGGCCTTTATCCAGTGGCAAGGGTTAACCAGGACGACTGGAGACCTGCTCTGCTGCACGGACCTAGTGCGCCCACATATCGCAGTGTGGGCTGGTCCGTGCTGCCCCTGGGCCCCTGCCTCTTCTGGGCCCAGTACCCTCATCTGTCGCATCTCTGCCACGATATCTCTCCTCCGCCATAAACATTCACCGTATCGCGCCACAAGCACTCGCCACTCATCCTCCCCGGCCTTCCCACTCCTCTGTACCTGGGCCCCGCCGATGTTCCTGCCCACGCTCCAAAACGGTGACCAGGGTTTTGATGACTACCCAGTCACCCATCTCAAAAATCATTGCATACTTGGAGCAGCTCAAGCTGGAGGTTGAATTGGTACACCGCTCCAGCTGTTTTATAGCCCGACCTGCGGAGCTGTTCTCTCGCAGGTCGAGGGGCCACGACTGGATGACCTCTTGTTGGCCAGCGCAGATACGATGCTAAGTACTGCAGGGAATAGAATACGGCCAGGGAGATCTCCTGGACTAGTTTTGATCGCCTGGATGGGTCGGAGAGGAATTTTCCCAGATTTTCTTCCCCAATTGGCCTGGGTTTTTTGTCTGTGTTTTGCCTCTTCCAGGAGATCACATGGCTCCGGTTGGGGTGGAGTGTAGAATGTTTCAGTGTAAGGGGTGTCGCAGTTGTGTGAGGCGGACTGGTTGGGCTGGGTGCTCTTTACCTTTCCGCCATTGTTCATTGTTCATAGGTTTATATGTAACCTTCAGGGCTGCTGACCGAGGGCCGTGCGGCTCTTTGTCGGCCGGCGTGGACATGATGGGCCGAAATGGCCTCCTTCTGCGCTGTAAATTTCTATGTTTCTATGTAAATTCAGCACTTAGAGAGAAAAAAAAGAGCGGGCCAGTGTTGGTGGTGGGAATGGGTTCTTTGCAGTGGACTGACTGATTTGGCCGAGCATTTCAGCTGATTCCCATTGACTGATGACGAGGCAACTACTCCCTGGCCTTGTTAAAGGGCAGGTTTTGTAGCTAGGCCGCGAGCATTGAGTTTGGCTTTGGTGCTTCTGACGGAATAGCTAATGCAAGAGCTTTGAGGAGGGCCAGCCGATTCTCCGATGTTGAAATTGAGACCCTCGTCCAAGCTGTGGAGGGAAAGAGGCACGTACTGTCTCCGAACTCGGGAAGACCCAGCGGGCGGCGTTTGTGAATGCCTGGAGAGAGATCGCTGTGGCGGTGTCGGGGACATCAGTTTATCACTGCACCGCCACCCAATGCCACAAAAGGTTAAACATTCAAATGGTGAAAGTGAGTACATGTTCCCCCAACTCCTGACCTTACTCTTATTTCTCACCTTCACTATATAGTCACTGAAGCACCGTTCAATTGCTGAGGCATCGATATCTATGTGTGCATACACACAATGGAGGATCCCTTTCATGTGTGAGTTACACCTGCATGTAATGGGCCAACACTTGCACTAATTGCCGGTGCCTCATTACATTGCTACACAGCGACCCTTCTTTGCTTTGCACGCCAAGGTATCTCACAACCGTTTGGAGCAACAGAGGACTGGTGGAGGCGAGGCCGATATCCAGCAGCTCACTGATATCGAGGAGAGGGTACATCGGCGAGTGGGCTCACATGTTGCCAGCAGTGTGGACCCCGCTGGGGACAACATCGGTAAATGAAGGCCTTCCCTTAATGGCACCTGTCCCTGAAAGTCCAAGCACCTACCAGTCAATTGGTGATAATTGCGTGCTGAATGGTGCAATGTGCTACCTCACCCTCACGGAACCCTCGTGCCATTTATGACTGCAGATGAGACCCCGAGTGTGAGCCAGAGCGAGACCGAGACCCTTGAGGCGAGTGCAGACATTGACGGCATGGTCCGATGAGGATGATGGAGAGGAGGACACTGCTGCCCCCACCACAACACTGCTTCCTACACTCGCACGCGCCAGCTCAGATACTGGGCGTATGCGTTCGTTGCCGTTAGATTTAGGAGAGGGGTCTGCACTGGGTGATACACTGGGGACTAGCAGGCTGCAGCATGGTGAAGGGCCGAGGGAACCTCAGGTGCCAGCTCTCCGGTGGGGCGAAGTCGCACGCGAGTTCTGCTGCAGAGGAGTCAGACGAGCCTCTCGATGTGACTGCTTTTGAAATAAGGGTGGCGGCCATGCATTCGCAGATGTTGGGGCAATGGCAAGGATACCCGCCGCAAATGGTCAGGAGCATGGAGGAGTCCGCCTCCCGCACTGCGGACAGCTCTGCGCACACCATGGAGGCCACCATTGCCAGTGTGCGGACGATGGTGGAGTCCCAGAGTGACCGTGGTAATCCAGCTGTGGTGAGGCGTGTCGTGGCGATGTGGCAGTTGCCATTACAGCACGGGCGGAAGCGAACCAGCGTCTTGGTGCTGTATTGGACAGGATGGCCGCTGGCCTGGAAGCTCAGAATGCTCTAATGCGCTCTGAGCAACAGGCCACGGAGCTTCTTACTGCTGTCGTCTCTGGTGGCATCGAGTCCGTGTCTGCTCTCATGCAGTCTCAGCTGGATGCCACGTGAGATCTGACTGCTGCCATCGTGGTTAGGTCCACCACGGTCCACCGGGGGCCTTCCGGTGTCGCGCCACCCAAATGTGCTGCAGCAGATCGGTGGAGATGGTGAGATGCTGCCCTGGGGGGGTGGTCATTGGAACAGGATCACAGCAGTCCTGAGCCAAGAACTCCCACTCCGCCATTGCTGCCAACCATGGCTTCACCCCAGCCCCAATCTCGCCTGACGGTGCAGTGGAGTGTACAGCCCTGTCTACAGCCGCCCTTTCCAGGGCCAGAGCTGGTCGAGGGTGTTATGGACGTATGTAAACCTCACCAATATGTAAGACTTGCCACTAGGGGGCACACCTGTGGGAGACCTAAGGGTTACCTGTGCACCCTGGGACAAGCAGGTATAAAAGGTGACTCACCATGCTGCTTCTCCACTCTGGAGTCTGAATAAAGAGACCAAGGTCACAACAGTTTGAGCTTACGATACAGTCCTGTGGATTTATTCTGAACACGACAGAGGGCGTCCTAGAAGGACACCTGTAGCTTCTACACCTGAAACAGCAGCCTTCCCAGAGCCATGATACAGCCACAGGGGAGACACTGTGGCATGGTTGCAGAATAGGTAGGCGTAAGAGGGGCTATAAGGAAATGCACAAAGGTGAGAATTGATAATGTGAATTATTTTTTTGGATCATTTTTTTTCTTGTGAAATAAATCTTTATTTTGGCTTTGAATATCAAGATCATGGCTGATCCGATCATGGACTCAGGTCCACTTCCCACCCGCTCCTCTTATCCCCTTATCGTTTAAGGAACTGTCTATTTCTGTCTTAAACTTATTCAATGTCCCTGCTTCCACAACTCTCTGAGGCAGCGAATTCCACAGATTTACAACCCTCTGAGAGAAGAAATTCCTCCTCATCTCTGTTTTAAATGGGTGGCCCCTTATTCTAAGACCATGTCCTCTAGTTCTAGTCTCCCCCATCAGTGGAAACATCCTCTCTGCATCCACCTTGTCAAGCCCCCTCATAATCTTATACATTTCGATAAGATCACCTCTCATTCTTCTGAATTCCAATGAGTGGAGGCCCAACCTACTCAACCAGAACTAAGGATATAATTATCTCGAAAGGTTGAACAGGCTGTGGGGAAAGAGCGGGGGAGTGGGACTAATCGAATCGCTCTGCCAAAGAGCTGACACAGCAACGATGGGCCGAATGGCCTCCTTGTGTGCTGCAGCACTCTGTGATCAGAGAGTCAGGAACCTCTCCGAGATCGGTCATCTTGCTCCACCTACTGACTCGCTTGGCAACTGTAACCCTTGCAGAACTGAGGCTGAGAAACCGAAGGTTTGCAGGAGCTTTGTGGTGGTGGAGGGAGGGAGGGTGGGCGGGGGCGGAGAAAGAGTGTTCAGAACACAGGCAACAGGCTAACCAGAGGCCCGTGACCAAGGACAGGTTGGGAGAGTGAGCTGTGGAGGGACAGTGCCTGTTATTGCAGACAAATGCAAGGTGATGAGTCTGTGGAAAGGACATAAACAGTGGGAGTGTGAACAGTTCCAGTATAATCAGTGGTTCCAGGGGACGGAACGCAGCACAGGACACAGACCCGGGAGTTGTCGGTGCGCTCACTGAACCCAAACAGCTCACAGCTCTTCCCTTGCTCTCCTGGCCCCCCTCCCACCTTCCACCCTCCGTATACTTCTGCTCAGCCTACACTCTGCTGCCCTGCGTCCGAACTCGCACCGAGTCCCGTTCACCCATTACGGCCTGTGCTCGCTGCCCCATGTCCTAAGTTACAAACTCACACGAGGCATGGATATATCAGACACGGTCACTCTGTGACCTTCACTTTATTCCCAGGACCAAGGAGTGCTGATCCTGGGTGGGACCTCCCCTTTTATACCTGGAAGCCCAGGTGAGGAGCTCACTCCCTGTGGTCAGGGTGTGCATTACAAGGGTACAGGTACAGTATGCATGAGTTACAGTTACATACTTATAGTCATTGCAAGATGGTGAAATACATGACATCACCTGCCCCCTTAGGTCTTTTAGTTTCAGAGGTTAAGTCTATCGGGTGGTCGGCGCTCTCTCGTGGAGCGCCACAGTTGTGACTCTGGTGGCTGAGCCTCGGCACGCGTCTCCGTCACTTGAGGTGATTCCGGCCTGTCCGGGCTGGCCGCAGGGACTGTGCATGCTGAGGGCTGTCTTTGTTGCTCGTCCGCTGGCAGTGGTGTGGGTGCCATCTCATCATGCTCTTCTTCCGGTTCTTCCGTGTCTGCACTGAACCTTGTCTTTACTTGGTCCAAGTGTTTGCGGCATATCTGCCCATTGTTTAATCTGACCATCATGACTCTATTTCCTTCTTTGCCAATTACGGTGCCCTCAAGCCATTTGGGTCCCAAAGCATGGTTAAGAACAAATACCGGGTCATCTATCTCTATACACCTCCCCCTTGAGCCTCGATCATGGAACTCGGTTTGGGACTGGCGCTTGCCCTCAACAATGTCTGCCAGGGCTGGGTGAATGAGGGACAGCCGCGTCTTGAGCATGCGTTTCATGAGGAGTTCTGCTGGCGGGACTCCCGTGACCTGTAGGCCAGCAGGAGGCACGATAGGCGGTACTGAAGGGAGGGTCCTTGGATGCGTAGCATGCTCTGTTTTATGACTTGGACCGCACGTTCCGCCTGGCCATTGGAAGCCGGCTTGAACGGCGCTGTCCGGACGTGTTTGATGCCATTGCATAGAAACATAGAAACATAGAAAATAGGTGCAGGAGTAGGCCATTCGGCCCTTCTAGCCTGCACCGCCATTCAATGAGTTCATGGCTGAACATTCAACTTCAGTACCCCATTCCTGCTTTCTCGCCATACCCCTTGATCCCCCTAGCAGTAAGGACCTCATCTAACTCCTTTTTGAATATATTTAGTGAATTGGCCTCAACAACTTTCTGTGGTAGAGAATTCCACAGGTTCACCACTCTCTGGGTGAAGAAGTTCCTCCGCATCTCGGTCCTAAATGGCTTACCCCTTATCCTTAGACTGTGACCCCTGGTTCTGGACTTCCCCAACATTGGGAACATTCTTACTGCATCTAACCTGTCTAACCCCGTCAGAATTTTAAACGTTTCTATGAGGTCCCCTCTCATTCTTCTGAACTCCAGTGAATACAAGCCCAGTTGATCCAGTCTTTCTTGATAGGTCAGTCCCGCCATCCCGGGAATCAGTCTGGTGAACCTTCGCTGCACTCCCTCAATAGCAAGAATGTCCTTCCTCAGGTTAGGAGACCAAAACTGTACACAATACTCCAGGTGTGGCCTCACCAATGCCCTGTACAACTGTAGCAACACCTCCCTGCCCCTGTACTCAAATCCCCTTGCTATGAAGGCCAACATGCCATTTGCTTTCTTAACCGCCTGCTGCACCTGCATGCCAACCTTCAATGACTGATGTACCATGACACCCAGGTCTCTTTGCACCTCCCCTTTTCCTAATCTGTCACCATTCAGATAATAGTCTGTCTCTCTGTTTTTACCACCAAAGTGGATAACCTCACATTTATCCACATTATACTTCATCTGCCATGCATTTGCCCACTCACCTAACCTATCCAAGTCGCTCTGCAGCCTCACAGCATCCTCCTCGCAGCTCACACTGCCACCCAACTTAGTGTCATCCGCAAATTTGGAGATACTACATTTAATCCCCTCATCTAAATCATTAATGTACAGTGTAAACAGCTGGGGCCCCAGCACAGAACCTTGCGGTACCCCACTAGTCACTGCCTGCCATTCTGAAAAGTACCCATTTACTCCTACTCTTTGCTTCCTGTCTGACATGTCAGCACACTACCCCCAATCCCATGTGCTTTAACTTTGCACATCAATCTCTTGTGTGGGACCTTGTCGAACGCCTTCTGAAAGTCCAAATATACCACATCAACTGGTTCTCCCTTATCCACTCTACTGGAAACATCCTCAAAGAATTCATGGCTGGTAAAACACGGGCCATTATCGCTGACCAGAATGTCTGGCAAGCCGAGGGTCGCGAAAACCGTACGCAGCATTCCACGGTGATGGATGTCGTGCACGAGTTCAATATGATGCACTCGATCCACTTCGAGTATGCATCAACAACGATCAGGAACATTTTCCCCATGAACGGGCCCGCATAGTCTACGTGAATACGTGACCATGGCCTGGTGGGCCAGGGCCACGGGCTGAGTGGGGCCTCCCTGGGGGCATTGCCCAGCTGGGCACACGTCGTGCACCTGCGAACCCAGTGTTCCAGGTCTGAGTCAATCCCCGGCCACCATACATGTGACCAGGCAATGGCCTTCATTAACACGATGCCAGGTTGCTCGCTGTGGAGTTCCCTGATGAACGCTTCCCTTCCTTTCTGGGGCATGACTACCCAGCTACCCCATAACAGGCAGTCGGCTTGGATGGAGAGTTCATCCATCCGTCTCTGAAATGGTCTGACTTCCTCGGGGCGCGCCCTGTGTGCGGGCGCCCAATCCCCAGTCAGGACACATTTCTTTATCATGGATAGGAGGGGGTCCCTGTTGGTCCAGAGTTTGATCTGGTGGGCTGTGATGGGGGAGCCTGCAGTGTCAAAAGCCTCAACGGCCATGACCATCTCGGTGCTCTGCTCCGACGCCCCCTCGGTGGTGGCCAGTGGGAGCCTGCTGAGTGCGTCAGCGCAATGTTCGGTGCCTGGCCGGTGCCGTATGCTGTAGTCATACGCAGCCAGCATGAGGGCCCATCGCTGTATGCGAGCTGACGCGTTAGCGTTGACAGCCTTGCTGTTGGACAACAGGGATGTTAATGGCTTGTGGTCCATCTCTAGCTCGAACTGTCTACCGAAAAGGTACTGGTGCATCTTTTTCACACCGTACACACACGCGAGTGCCTTCTCGACCATGCCGTATCCACGCTCTGCCTGGGAGAGCGACCTGGAGACGTAAGCCACCGGTTGGAGTCGGCCGTCATCGTTACCCTGCTGCAAAACACACCCAACCCCGTAGGATGACACATCGCACATTAAAACCAGTTTTTTACAGGGGTCATACAAAGTCAACAGTTTGTTGGAACACAGCAGCTTTATTGAAAGCCCATTCTTGACAACCCCCCCAAGACCATTCACAACCTTTACGCAGGAGCATGTGTAATGGCTCCAACAATGTGCTTAAGTTCGGCAGGAAGTTCCCAAAATAGTTCAAGAGTCCCAGGAATGATCGCAACTCCAACGTGTTGCCAGGCCTGGGCGCCTGGCGAATTGCCTCAGTTTTGGATTCAGTGGGCCGGATCCCGTCTGCGGCAACCCTCCTGCCCAAAAACTCGACCTCTGGGGCCAAAAACACACAGTTGGCCTTTTTCAGCCGCAGGCCTACCCGTTCCAATCGGTGTGCACCGCCTCCAGGTTGCGGAGGTGTTCCTCAGTGTCTCGGCCCGTTATAAGGATGTTGTCTTGGAACATGATCGTTCCAGGGATGGACTTGAGCAAGCTTTCCATGTTTCGCTGAAAGATAGCTGCCGCCAAACGAATGCCAAACGGACACCTGTTGTAAACAAATAATCCTTTGTGTGTCGTGATGGTGGCCAGAAACTTGGATTCTTCAGCCAGTTCCTGAGTCATGTAGGCCGAAGTGAGGTCCAGCTTCGTGAATAGCTTGCCACCTGCCAGCGTGGCAAAAAGGTCCTCCGCCCTCGTGTTAATTGTCCCATCACAGGATGCATTGTTCCTCGTGATAGCGTGAATTGCCGATCCCCTTTCCATTGTCCCTGTTGCAGGCCCAGACTGGAGCTAGCTGCCTGGACGGTGTCTAATTGCCCTTGCCTGCCTGCCTGGACGGTGTCGAATTGCCCTTGCCTGCCTGTGGGGTTCTGTGTCCTTTTTACAACATTAACTCCCTGGTTCATCGCAACATTGAAACCAGGGCTGTGCGCGTAAATTAGTTTGGTCTCCTCTTCCCCTGCCATGAAGGTCTGAGCTATCAACGCTGCCCCTTCTAAAGTCAAATCCTTAGTCTTTATGAGCTTCCTGAAAATGCCGGCATGATTAATGCCCTCGATGAAAAAGTCCCTCAACATCTCCCCACTGCAGGCATCGGAGAACTTAGAGAGACTGGCCAAATGCCGCAGTTCCGCCACGAAGTGCGAGATGTTTTGACCCTCCCGACGCCTGGTGAGAGTAGAACCGGTGCCGGGCCATGTGTATGCTATTTGCTGGCTTGAGATGCTCACTGATCAGCTGGCTGAGCTCTTCAAAGGACTTTTCCGCTGGTTTTTGGGGTGCGAGCAGGTCTTTCATCAGCGCATACGTCTGTGGACCACAGCTGGTCAGTAGATGGGCCCTCCACTTGTCAGCCGCTGTCTCTTCCAGCCAGTCCTTTGTGACAAAGCTCTGCTGGAGTCTTTCCACAAAGTCGTCCCAGTCCTCACCCACACAGTAGCGTTCCTCTGTGCCACCGGTGGCCATTCTCGTGGTTCGGTGATTCCCGTTTCTCGTCGCCAGATGTAGTGTCTCTGCACCTTGTTATAAACTCACACGAGGCATGGATATATCAGACACGGTCACTCTGTGACCTTCACCTTTATTCCCAGGACCAAGGAGTGCTGACCCTGGGTGGGACCTCCACTTTTATACCTGGAAGCCCAGGTGAGGAGCTCACTCCCTGTGGTCAGGGTGTGCATTACAAGGGTACAGGTACAGTATGCATGAGTTACAGTTACATACTTATAGTCATTGCAAGATGGTGAAATACATGACACTAACTCACACCGAGTCCCGCTCACCCATCACCCTCTGTGCCCCGTGTCCTAACTCGCACCAAGTCCACTCACCCATCACCCACTGTGCTCACTGCCCCGTGTCCTAACTCGCACCAAGTCCACTCACCCATCACCCCTTGTGCCCGCCAACCTATATTGGCTCCTGGACCGGCAAGGCCTCGATTTTAAAATTCTCATTTTGTTTTCAAATCCCTGCATGGTCCCCACCCCTCACTATCTCTGTAACCTCCTCAGCCCCACACCCCTTCCTATCTCTGTAATCTCCTCTAGGCCCTACACTCCACCCGATCTCTGTAACCTCCTCCAGCCCCGACACCTCTCCCTATGACTGTAACCTCCTCCAGCCCCTACACCACTCCCTTTCTCTGTAACCTCCGCCAACTCCTACACCCTTCCCTATCTCTCTAACCTCCTCCAGCCCCACACTCCTCCCTATCTCTGTAACCTCCTCCAGCCCCACACCCTCCCTATCACTGTAACCTCCTCCAGTTCCTACATCCCTCCCTATCGCTGTAACCTCCTCCTGCCCCTACACCCCTCCCTATCTCTGTAACCCCCTCCAGCCCCGACACTCATCCCGATCTCTGTAACCACCTCCCGCCCCTACACCACTCCCTATCTCTGTAACCTCCTCCAGCCCCTACACTCCTCCCTATCTCTGTAACGTCATCCAGCCCTATACCCCTCCCTATCTCTGTAAACTCCTCAAGCCCTATACCGCTCATTATCTCTGTAACTTCCTCGAGTCCCGTCACCCTTCCCTTTCTCTGTACCTCCTTCAGCCCCTACACCTCTCCCTGTCACTGTAATCTCCTCCAGCTCCTACACCCCTCCCTATCTCTCTAACCTCCTCCAGCCCCTACACACCTCCCTATTTCTGTAACTTCCTCCAGCCCCACACCCCTCCCTATCTCTGTAACCTCCTCCAGCCCCACACCCCTCTCCATTAATGTAACCTCCTCCAGCTGCTACATCCCTCCCGATCGCAGTACCCTCCTCTAGCCCCTACACCCCTCCGTATTGCTGGAAGCTCCTCCAGCCCCTACACCCCTCCCTATCTCTGTAACCTCCTCCAGCCCCTACACCCCTCCCTATCTCTGTAACCTCCTCCAGCCCTACACCCCTCCCTATCTCTGTAACCTCCTACAGCCCCTACACCCCTCCCTATCTCTAACCTCCTCCAGCCCTATACCCCGCCCTATCTCTGTAAGCTCCTCCAGCCCTATACCGCTCAATATCTCTGTAACTTCCTCCAGCCCCTACACCCCTCCCTATCTCTGTAACCTCCTCCAGCACCTACACCCTTCCCTATCTCTGTAACCTCCTCCAGCCCTATACCCTTCCCTATCTCTGTAACCTCCTCCAGCCCCTACACACGTCCCTATCTCTGTAACCTCCTCCAGCCCCTACACCTCTCCCTAGCGCTGTAACCTCCTCCAGCCCCTACACCCGTCCCTATCTCTGAAACCTCCTCCAGCCCCTACACCCCTCCCTATCTCTGTAACCACCTCCAGCCCCTACACCCCTCCCTATCTTTGTAACCTCCTCCAGTCCAGACACCCCTCCCTATCTCTGTAATCTCCTACAGCCCCTACACACCTCCCTATCTCTGTAAGTTCCTCCAGCCCTGTACCGCTCAATATCTCTGTAACTTCCTCCAGCCCCTACACCCCTCCCTATCTCTGTAACCTCCTCCAGCACCTACACCCTTCCCTATCTCTGTAACCTCCTCCAGCCCTATACCCTTCCCTATCTCTGTAACCTCCTCCAGCCCCTACACACGTCCCTATCTCTGTAACCTCCTCCAGCCCCTACACCTCTCCCTAGCGCTGTAACCTCCTCCAGCCCCTACACCTCTCCCTATCTCTGTAACCCCCTCCAGCCCCTACACCCGTCCCTATCTCTGTAACCTCCTCCAGCCCCTACACCCCTCCCTATCTCTGTAACCACCTCCAGCCCCCACACCCCTCCCTATCTCTGTAACCTCCTCCAGCCCCACACCCCTCTCCATTAATGTAACCTCCTCCAGCTGCTACATCCCTCCCGATCGCAGTACCCTCCTCTAGCCCCTACACCCCTCCCTATTGCTGGAAGCTCCTCCAGCCCCTACACCCCTCCCTATCTCTGTAACCTCCTCCAGCACCTACACCCTTCCCTATCTCTGTAACCTCCTCCAGCCCTATACACCTCCCTATCTCTGTAACCTCCTCCAGCCCCTACACCACTCCCTATCTCTGTAACCTCCTCCAGCCCATACACCCCTCCCTATCTCTGTAACCTCCTCCAGTCCTGTACCCCTCACTATCTCTGTAACCTCCTCCAACCCCTACACCCCTCCCTATCTCTGTAACCTCCTCCAGCCCCTACACCACTCCCTATCTCTGTAACCCCCTCCAGCCCCTACATCCGTCCCTATCTCTGTAACCTCCTCCAGCCCCTACACCCCTCCCTATCTCTGTAACTCCCTCCAGCCCCTGCACCCCTCTCTATCTCTGTAACCCCCTCCAGCGCCGACACCCCTCCCGATCTTTGTAAGCTCCTCCAGCCCTATACCGCTCAATATCTCTAACTTCCTCCAGCCCCTACAACCCTCCCTATCTCAGTAACCCCCTCCAGCCCCTACACCTCTCCCTATCGCTGTAACCTCCTCCAGCCCCTACATCCCTCCCTATCTCTGTAACCACCTCCAGCCCCTACACCCCTCCCTATCTGTGTAACCTCCTCCAGTCCCTACACCCCTCCCTATCTCTGTAACCTCCTCCAGTCCTGTACCCCACACTATCTCTGTAACCTCCTCCAACCCCTACACCCCTCCCTATCTCTGTAACCTCCTCCAGCCCCTACACCCCTCCCTATATCTGTAACCCCCTCCAGCCCCTACACCCCTCCCTATCTATGTAACCTCCTCCAGCCCCTACACCCCTCTCTATCTCTGTAACCCCCTCCAGCCCCTACACCCCTCCCTATCTCTGTAACCTCCTCCAGCCCCTACACCCCTCCCTATCTTTGTAACCTCCTCCAGCCCTACACCGCTCAATATCTCTAACTTCCTCCAGCCCCTACAACCCTCCCTATCTCAGTAACCCCCTCCAGACCCTACAACTCTCCCTATCGCTGTAACCTCCTCCAGTCCTACACCCCTCCCTATCTCTGTAACCTCCTCCAGCCGCTACTCCCCTCCCTATCTCTGTAACCTCCTCCAGCCGCTACACCCGTCCCTATCTCTGTAACCTCCTCCAGCCCTATACCCCTCCCTATCTCTGTAAACTCCTCCAGCACTATACCGCTCATTATCTCTAACTTCCTCCAGCTCCTACACCCTTCCCTTACTCTGTAGCTCCTCCAGCCCCGACAACTCTCCCTGTCATTGTAACCTCCTCCAGCTCCTACACCCCTTCTAATCTCTCTAACCTCCTCCAGCCCCTGCACACCTCTGTATTTCTGTAACTTCCTCCAGCCCCACATCCCTCTCTATCTTTGTAACCTCCTCCAGCCCTACACCGCTCAATATCTCTAACTTCCTCCAGCCCCTACAACCCTCCCTATCTCAGTAACCTCCTCTAGCCCCTACACCCCTCCCTATCGCTGTAACCTCCTCCAGCCCTATACCCCTCTCTATCTCTGTAAGCTCCTCCAGCCCCATACCGCTCAATATCTCTGTAACTTCCTCCAGCCCCTACACCCCTCCCTATCTCTGTACCCTCCTCCAGCCCCTACACCCCTCCCGATATCTGTAACCTCCTCCAGACCCTACACCCTCCCTATCTCTGTAACCTCCTCCAGCCCCTACACCCCTCCCTATCTCTGTACCCTCCTCCAGCCCCTACACCCCTCCCTATCTCTGCAACCTCCTCCAGCCCCTACACCTCTCCCTATCTCTGTAACCTCCTCCAGCCCTTACACCCCTCCCTATCTCTGTAACCCCCTCCAGCCCCTACACCCCTCCCTATCTCTGTAACCTCCTCCAGTCCCTACACCCCTCCCTATCTCTGTAACCTTCTTCCAACGCCTACACTCCTCCCTATCTCTGTAAACTCCTCCAGCCCTATACCGCTCCCTATCTCTGTAACCTCCTCCAACCCCTACACCCCTCCCTATCTCTGTAACCCCCTCCAGCCCCTACACCCCTCCCTATCTCTGTAACCTCCTCCAGCCCCTACACCCCTCCCTATCTCTGTAACCCCCTCCAGCCCCTACACCCCTCCCTATCTCTGTAACTCCCTCCAGCCCCTGCACCCCTCCCTATCTCTGTAACCTCCTCCAGCCCCTACACCCCTCCCTATCTCTGTAACTCCCTCCAGCCCCTGCACCCCTCTCTATCTCTGTAACCCCCTCCAGCCCCTGCACCCCTCCCTATCTCTGTAACCCCCTCCAGCCCCTACACCCCTCCCTATCTCTGTAACTCCCTCCAGCCCCTGCACCCCTCCCTATCTCTGTAACCTCCTCCAGCCCCTACACCCCTCCCTATCTCTGTAACTCCCTCCAGCCCCTGCACCCCTCTCTATCTCTGTAACCCCCTCCAGCGCCGACACCCCTCCCGATCTTTGTAAGCTCCTCCAGCCCTATACCGCTCAATATCTCTAACTTCCTCCAGCTCCTACACCCTTCCCTTTCTCTGTAGCTCCTCCAGCCCCGACAACTCTCCCTGTCATTGTAACCTCCTCCAGCTCCTACACCCCTTCTAATCTCTCTAACCTCCTCCAGCCCCTGCACACCTCCCTATTTCTGTAACTTCCTCCAGCTCCACATCCCTCTCTATCTTTGTAAACTCCTCCAGCACTATACCGCTCAATATCTCTAACTTCCTCCAGCCCTACACACCTCCCTATCTCAGTAACCTCCTCTAGCCCCTACACCCCTCCCTATCGCTGTAACCTCCTCCAGACCCTACACCCCTCCCTATCTCTGTAACCTCCTCCATCCCTACACCCTCCCTATCTCTGTAACCTCCTCCAGCCCCTACACCCCTCCCTATCTCTGTACCCTCCTCTAGCCCCTACACCCCTCCCTATCTCTGCAACCTCCTCCAGCCCCGACACCTCTCCCTATCTCTGTAACCTCCTCCAGCCCCTACACCCCTCCCTATCTCTGTAACCTCCTCCAGTCCCTACACCCCTCCCTATCTCTGTAACCCCCTACACCCCTCCCTATCTCTGTAACCTCCTCCAGCCCTATACCCCTCCCTATCTCTGTAACCTCCTCCAACCCCTACACCCCTCCCTACCTCTGTAACCTCCTCCAGGACGTACAACCCTCCCTATCTTTGTAACCTCCTCCAGCCCTACACCGCTCCCTATCTCTGTAACCTCCTCCAGCCCTTACAACCCTCCCTTTCTCTGTAACCTCCTCCAGCTCCTACACCTCTCCCTATCTCTCTAACCTCCTCCAGCCCCTACACCCCTCCCTATCGCTGTAACCTCCTCCAGCCCCTACACCCCTCCCTATCTCTGTAACCTCCTCCAGCCCCTACACCCCTCCCTATCTCTGTAACCTCCTGCAGCCCTACACCCCTCGCTATCTCTGTCACCTCCTCCAGCCCATACACCCCTCTATCTCAAACCTGATCCAGCCCTATACCCCTCCCTATCTCTATAAGCTCCTCCAGCCCTATACCGCTCAATGTCTCTGTACTTCCTCCAGCCCCTACACCCCTCCCTATCTCTGTAACCTCCTCCAGCCCCTGCACCCTTCCCTATCTCTGTAACCTCCTCCAGCCCTATACCTCTACCGATCTCTGTAACCTCTTCCAACCCCTACACTCCTCCCGATCTCTGTAAACTCCTCCAACCCCTACACCCCTCCCTATCTCTGTAACCTCCACTAGCCCGTACACCCCTCCCTATCTCTGTAACCCCCTACACCCCTCCCTATCTCTGTAACCTCCTCCAGCCCTATACCCCTCCCTATCTCTGTAACCTCTTCCAACCCCTACACTCCTCCCTATCTCTGTAAACTCCTCCAACCCCTACACCCCTCCCTATCTCTGTAACCTCCACTAGCCCGTACACCCCTCCCTATCTCTGTAACCTCCGACAGCCCCTACACCCCACCGTATCTCTGTTAACCCCTCCAGCCCCTACACCGCACCCTATCTCTATAAGCTCCTCCAGCCCCTACACCACTCCCTATCTCTGTAACCTCCTCCAGCCCTACACCCCTCCCTATCTCTGTCACCTCCTCCAGCCCCTACACCCCTCCCTATCTCTAACCTCCTCCAGCCGTATACCCCTCACTATCTCTGTAAGCTCCTCCAGCCCTATACCGCTCAATATCTCTGTACTTCCTCCAGCCCCTACACCCCTCCCTATCTCTGTAGCCTCCTCCAGCCCCTACACCCCTCCCTATCTCTGTAACCTCCTCCAGCCTTATACCTCTCCCTATCTCTGTAACCTCCTCCAGCCCCTACACCCCTCCCTATCTCTGTAACCTCCTCCAGCCCCGACACCCCTCCCTATCTCTGTAAACTTCTTCCAACCCCTACACTCCTCCCTATTTCTGTAAACTCCTCCAGCCCATACACCCCTCCCTATCTCTGTTAACCCCTTCAGCCCCTACACCTCTCCCTATCCCTGTAACCTTCTCCAGCCCCTGCACCCCTCCCTATCTCTGTAACTTCCTCCAGCCCTATACCCCTCCCTATCTCTGTAACCTCCTCTAGCCCATACGCCCCTCCCTATCTCTGTAACCTCCTACAGCCCCTACACCCCACCGTATCTCTGTTAACCCCTCCAGCCCCTACACCCCTCCCTATCTCTGTAACCTCCTCCAGTCCCTACACCCCTCCCTATCTCTGTAACCCCCTACACCCCTCCCTATCTCTGTAACCTCCTCCAGCCCTATACCCCTCCCTATCTCTGTAACCTCCTCCAACCCCTACACCCCTCCCTACCTCTGTAACCTCCTCCAGGACGTACAACCCTCCCTATCTTTGTAACCTCCTCCAGCCCTACACCGCTCCCTATCTCTGTAACCTCCTCCAGCCCTTACAACCCTCCCTTTCTCTGTAACCTCCTCCAGCTCCTACACCTCTCCCTATCTCTCTAACCTCCTCCAGCCCCTACACCCCTCCCTATCGCTGTAACCTCCTCCAGCCCCTACACCCCTCCCTATCTCTGTAACCTCCTCCAGCCCCTACACCCCTCCCTATCTCTGTAACCTCCTGCAGCCCTACACCCCTCGCTATCTCTGTCACCTCCTCCAGCCCATACACCCCTCTATCTCAAACCTCCTCCAGCCCTATACCCCTCCCTATCTCTATAAGCTCCTCCAGCCCTATACCGCTCAATGTCTCTGTACTTCCTCCAGCCCCTACACCCCTCCCTATCTCTGTAACCTCCTCCAGCCCCTGCACCCTTCCCTATCTCTGTAACCTCCTCCAGCCCTATACCTCTACCTATCTCTGTAACCTCTTCCAACCCCTACACTCCTCCCGATCTCTGTAAACTCCTCCAACCCCTACACCCCTCCCTATCTCTGTAACCTCCACTAGCCCGTACACCCCTCCCTATCTCTGTAACCCCCTACACCCCTCCCTATCTCTGTAACCTCCTCCAGCCCTATACCCCTCCCTATCTCTGTAACCTCTTCCAACCCCTACACCCCTCCCTATCTCTGTAAACTCCTCCAACCCCTACACCCCTCCCTATCTCTGTAACCTCCACTAGCCCGTACACCCCTCCCTATCTCTGTAACCTCCGACAGCCCCTACACCCCACCGTATCTCTGTTAACCCCTCCAGCCCCTACACCGCACCCTATCTCTATAAGCTCCTCCAGCCCCTACACCACTCCCTATCTCTGTAACCTCCTCCAGCCCTACACCCCTCCCTATCTCTGTCACCTCCTCCAGCCCCTACACCCCTCCCTATCTCTAACCTCCTCCAGCCGTATACCCCTCACTATCTCTGTAAGCTCCTCCAGCCCTATACCGCTCAATATCTCTGTACTTCCTCCAGCCCCTACACCCCTCCCTATCTCTGTAGCCTCCTCCAGCCCCTACACCCCTCCCTATCTCTGTAACCTCCTCCAGCCTTATACCTCTCCCTATCTCTGTAACCTCCTCCAGCCCCTACACCCCTCCCTATCTCTGTAACCTCCTCCAGCCCCGACACCCCTCCCTATCTCTGTAAACTTCTTCCAACCCCTACACTCCTCCCTATTTCTGTAAACTCCTCCAGCCCATACACCCCTCCCTATCTCTGTTAACCCCTTCAGCCCCTACACCTCTCCCTATCCCTGTAACCTTCTCCAGCCCCTGCACCCCTCCCTATCTCTGTAACTTCCTCCAGCCCTATACCCCTCCCTATCTCTGTAACCTCCTCTAGCCCATACGCCCCTCCCTATCTCTGTAACCTCCTACAGCCCCTACACCCCACCGTATCTCTGTTAACCCCTCCAGCCCCTACACCCCTCCCTATCTCTATAAGCTCCTCCAGCCCCTACACCCCTCCCTATCTCTATAACCTCCTACACCCCTCCCTATCTCTGTCACCTCCTCCAGCCCCTACACCCCTCCACATCTCTAACCTCCTCCAGCCCTATACCCCTCCCTATCTCTGTAAGCTCCTCCAGCCCTATACCGCTCAATATCTCTGTACTTCCTCCAGCCCCTACACCCCTCCCTATCTCTGTAACCTCCTCCAGCCCCTACACCCCTCCCTATCTCTGTAACCTTCTTCCAACCCCTACATTCCTCCCTATCTCTGTAACCTCCTCCAGCCCCTACACCCCACCCTATCTCTGTTAACCCCTCCAGCCCCTACACCCCTCCATCTCTGTAACCTCCTCCAGCCCTACACCCCTCCCTATCCCTGTAACCTCCTCCAGCCCTATACCCCTCCCTATCTCTGTAACCTCCTCCAACCCCTACATTCCTCCCTATCTCTGTAACCTCCTCCAGCCCCTACACCCCTCCCTATCTCTGTAAGCTCTTCCAGCCGTATTCCACTCAATATCTCTGTAACTATCTCCAGCCCTCTACATCCCTCCGTATCTCTGTAAGCTCCTCCAGCCCCTACACCGCTCCCTATCTCTGTAACCTCCTCCAGTCCCTACATCCCTCCCTATCTCTGTAACCTCCTCCAGCCCCTACACCCCTCCATATCTCTGTTAACCCCTCCAGCCCCTACAACCCTCCCTATCTCTTTAACCTCCTGCAGACCCTACACCTCCCTATCTCTGTAACCTCCTCCAGACCCTACACCGCTCCCAATCTCTGAAACCTTCTCCAGCCCCTACACTCCTCCCTATCTCTATAACCTCCTCCAGCCCGTACACCCCTCCCTATCTCTGTAACCTCCTCCAGCCCGTACACCGCTCCCTATCTCTGTAACCTCCTGCAGCCCTACACCCCTCCCTATCTCTGTAACCTCCTCCAGCCCGTACACCCCTCCCTATCTCTGTAACCTCGGCCAGCCCTACACCCCTCCCTAAATCTGTAACTGTCATGTTTGTACTCCTGGGATCACTAGCCACTAGATGGCGTCACTGTTGTAGGCCATTGGGCTGCACGCACGTGTGTCCAGCCCAAGTATAAAAGGTCAGCCATTTTGTATATTAGTCACTTTGGGCCTTAATAAAGCAGAGCCAAGGTCATACTTCTTGGAGTTAAACAGTACTCAGTCTAACAGTTATTGCATACACAACATTTAGCGACGAGGCAACAAGAACCTTTGCATGCAAAGATGAGCACAATTGGATTGTTGGACCGATTTGTGGAAGGAGAAGATTGGGCAGACTTGGAGGAGGTCGGTGACGCAGATCGGCTTCGGGCGGTGTTCCTCGCGGTTTGCGGTCCCAAAATTTATAGTCTGATAAAGAATCTACTCCTGCCTGTGAATCCAACAGAGAAGACGTATGAAGAATTGTGTACACTGGGACAGGACCACCTTAAGCCAGACGAAGGCATCATCATCTCGAGATACAGATTTTACACGCACGTTCGCTCAGAGGGCCAGAATACGACAGAATTCGTTGCTGACCTGAGATGTCTAGCGGGACCGTGTAAGTTCGGGGCTGTGTTGGCAGGCATGCTGCGGGACTTCTTTGTAATCGGCATCAACCACGAGGTGATCCTGCGTAAACTACTGGTGGTGGAGACATTGGACTTGAACAGGGCCAGCACGATCGCTCAGTCATGCATGACGACGGATAGAAGTCTAAAGCAGATATCAGTGAAAAATCAAAACTCGGCAAGTACTGTAAGTATGATTGATTCATTGTTCGGCAGAGCAACACATGGCAGGGCCTACCCGACTGCGTACGCGAAACCTGTGGTGCCCAAAGTCTGCCAGCGGGAATGCATCCGATTTCACCGTGTTGGCGTTGTGGGGGAAATCACTGGCACCAGCAGTGCCGATTTAAGCAATATAGTTGCAAAGGCTGTCTGAGAGTGGGGTGTCTCCATCTCAAGTGTCCGCAGATCAGCAAGCGTGCTGCCACACACCACGTGGTGGATGATGGTCAGACTAACGCGGATCCAGATATGCAATCCGAGATACCAGAGGAGGAAGTATATGGACTATACTCGTTCCTAACTAAGAGCAAACCGATAATGATCAACGTCAAATTTAATGGGGTGCCGGTATCGATGGAACTGGACACGGTGGCGAGTCAATCGATAATGAGCCAGAGGGCATTCGACAAGCTGTGGGATACTAAGGCAGTGAGGCCCAGGCTGAGTCCAGTCAATGCCAAGTTGCGCATGTACACCAAAGAACTCATAATGGTGATTGGCAGTGCCACAATTAAAGTGTCGTATGACGATGCGGTTCACGAGTTACCGCTATGGATTGTCCCAGGCAATGGCCCAACGCTGTTCAGCAGGAACTGGCTTCAAAAAAATCAGATGCGATTGGAACGACATCACGGCATTGTCGTCGGAGAAAGATACATGTGCTCAAGTACTGAGCAAGTTCCCCTCGCTGTTCGAACCAGGCATCGGCAACTTCACGGGAGCCAAGGTGCAGATCCACGTGGACTCAGATGCAAGACCCGTCCATCATAAAGCTCGGGCAGTTCCATAGATGATGAGGGAGAAGGTCGAAATCGAACTGGACAGACTCCAGCGTGAAGGGATCATATCACCGGTTGAATTTAATGAATGGGCTAGCCCCATTGATCCTGTGCTGAAAAGTGATGGCACAGTCAGAATCTGTGGAGATTACAAGGCTACGATCAACAGGGTTTCGAAGCAGGATCAGTACCCGTTACCGAAGGCTGATGACTTGTTTGCAACGCTAGCCGGGGGAAAGTCGTTCACCAAACTGGACTTGACGTCGGCCTACATGGCACAGGAGCTGGTCGAGACGTCGAAGAGACTTACATGCATTAACACGCATAAAGGACTGTTTATTTATCATAGGTGCCCTTTTGGAATTCGCTCGTCTGCAGCAATATTTCAGAGGAACATGGAGAGTCTACTGAAGTCCGTTCCCAGAACCGTCATGTTCCAAGATGACATCCTGATCACAGGTTGTGACTCCGAGGAACATCTGAACAACCTAGAAGAGGTTCTACATCGTCTGGGACTCAGACTGAAATGCTCGGAGTGCGTCTTCATGGCACCAGAGGTCGAATTCCTGGGGAGGAAAATTGCTGCTGACGGCATCAGGCCCACGGACGCGAAAACCAAGGCCATCAAGAATGCACCCAAGACGCAGAATTGACAGAGCTGAATTCGTTCCTGGGCCTATCAACTACTTCAGTAACTTCCTACCGAAATTGAGCACCTTATTAGAACCACTGCACATGCTGCTAAGAAAAGGCGACAACTGGGTGTGGGGTGCGTCTCAAGACAGAGCTTTTGAGAAAGCCACTAATCTGCTTTGCTCTAACAAGCTGCTGGTACATTATGACCCACGTAAACATTTAGTATTGGCCTGTGATGTTTCGTCATATGGAATTGGTTGCGTACTCCAACAAGCTAATGAGTCGGGTAAATTTCAACCAGTCGCGTATGCTTCAAAAAGTTTGTCTAAAGTGGATAGAGTCTACAGCATGGTAGAGAAAGAAGCACTAGCCTGTGTGTATGGGGTTAAAAAGATACATCACTACCTGTTTGGTCTTCGGTTTGAACTGGAGATAGATCACAAGCCGCTCATTTCACTGTTCTCTGAAAACAAAGGTATCATTACCAATGCTTCATCCCGCATCCAGAGGTGGGCGCTGACACTATCCGCTTATGATTATGTCATTCGCCATAGACCTGGCACCGAGAATTGTGCCGATGCTTGAGCTGTCTGCCGTTGCCCACACCGGAGGTGGAAACGCCACAGCTGGCGGACCTATTGTTAGTTATGGATGCTTTGAGAGTGAAGGAACCCCTGTCACGGCTCAACAAGTTAAGACCTGGACCAGCCAGGACCGGATATTATCGGTGGTGAAGAGTTGCATCCTCAAAGGTGATTGGTCTGCCATACCCAAGCAAATGTGCGAGGAGACCAAACCTTACATTCGTCACAAAGACGAACTGTCTATTCAGTCGGATTGCATACTGTGGGGTAATCGTATTGTTATACCCAAGAAAGGGAGAGAGAAATTTGTACGTGAGGTACATAGCACACATCCCGACATTGTAATGATGAAAGCCATCACCAGGTCTCATGTATAGTGGCCGGGAATTGACTCTGAGCTGGAATCATGTGTGCATCAGTGCAACATTTGCATGCAGCTCAGCAAAGCACCAGCGGAATCGCCGCTGAGTCTGTGGTCGTGGCCATCCAAACCATGGTCCAGGATCCACATAGACTTTGCAGGTCCCTTCCTGGGGAAGATGTTTTTAGTTGTGGTGGATGCATATTTGAAGTGGATAGAGTGTATAATCATGTCATCCAGCACATCCACAGCTACCATTGAGAATCTCAGTGTCATGTTCGCGACACGTGGTCTGCCTGACATCGTTGTTAGCAACAACGGATCGTGCTTCACCAGTCAGGAGTTTCAACAGTTCATGAAACTCAGTGGTATCAAACATGTTAGGTTAGCACAGTTCAAACCTGCATCCAATGGGCAAGCAGAATGTGCTGTCCAAATCATAAAGCAGAGTATGAAGGAAGTAACCCAAGGGTCACTGCAGACCCACCTGTCATGCATACTGCTTAGTTACAGGACATAAGAACATAAGAATTAGGAACAGGAGTAGGCCATCTAGCCCCTCGAGCCTGCTCCGCCATTCAACAAGATCATGGCTGATCTGGCCGTGGACTCAGCTCCACTTACCCGCCCGCTCCCCGTAACCCTTAATTCCCTTATTGGTTAAAAATCTATCTATCTGTGACTTGAATACATTCAATGAGATAGCCTCAACTGCTTCCCTGGGCAGAGAATTCCACAGATTCACAACCCTCTGGGAGAAGAAATTCCTTCTCAACTCGGTTTTAAATTGGCTCCCCCGTATTTTGAGACTGTGCCCCCTAGTTCTAGTCTCCCCTACCAGTGGAAACAACCTCTCTGCCTCTATCTTGTCTATCCCTTTCATTATTTTAAATGTTTCTATAAGATCACCCCTCATCCTTCTGAACAACAACGAGTAAAGACCCAGTCTACTCAATCTATCATCATAAGGTAACCCCCTCATCTCCGGAATCAGCCTAATGAATCGTCTCTGTACCCACTCCAAAGCCAGTATATCCTTCCTTAAGTAAGGTGACCAAAACTGCATGCAGTACTCCAGGTGCGGCCTCACCAATACCCTATACAGTTGCAGCAGGACCTCCCTGCTTTTGTACTCCATCCCTCTCGCAATGAAGGCCAACATTCCATTCGCCTTCCTGATTACCTGCTGCACCTGCAAACTAACTTTTTAGGATTCATGCACAAGGACCCCCAGGTCCCTCTGCACCTCGGCATGCTGTAATTTCTCCCCATTCAAATAATATTCCCTCTTACTGTTATTTTTCCCAAGGTGGATGACCTCACACTTTCCGACATTGTATTCCATCTGCCAAACCTTAGCCCATTCGCTTAACCTATCCAAATCTCTTTACAGCCTCTCTGTGTCCTCTACACAACCCGCTTTCCCACTAATCTTTGTGTCATCTGCAAATTTTGTTACACTACACTCTGTCCCCTCTTCCAGGTCATCTATGTATATTGTTATCAGTTGTGGTCCCAGCACCGATCCCTGTGGCACACCACTAACCACCGATTTCCAACCCGAAAAGGACCCATTTATCCCAACTCTCTGCTTTCTGTTCGCCAGCCTATCCATGCTAATACATTTCCTCTGACTCCGCATACCTCTATATTCTGCAGTAACCTTTTGTGTGGCACCTTATCGAATGCCTTTTGGAAATCTAAATACACCACATCCATCGGTAAACCTCTATGCACCATGCTCGTTATATCCTCAAAGAATTCCAGTAAATTAGTTAAACATGATTTCCCCTTCATGAATCCATGCTGCGTCTGCTTGATTGCACTATTCCTATCTAGATGTCCCGCTATTTCTTCCTTAATGATAGCTTCAAGCATTTTCCCCACTACAGATGTTAAACTAACCGGCCTATAGTTACCTGCCTTTTGTCTGCCCCCTTTTTTAAACAGAGGCGTTACATTAGCTGCTTTCCAATCCGCTGGTACCTCCCCAGAGTCCAGAGAATTTTGGTAGATTATAACGAATGCATCTGCTATAACTTCTGCCATCTCTTTTAATACCCTGGGATGCATTTCATCAGGACCAGGGGACTTGTCTACCTTGAGTCCCATTAGCCTGTCCAGCACTACCTCCCTAGTGATAGTGATTGTCTCAAGGTCCTCCCTTCCCACATTCCTGTGACCAGCAATTTTTGGCATGGTTTTTGTGTCTTCCACTGTGAAGACCGAAGCAAAATAATTGTTTAAGGTCTCAGCCATTTCCACATTTCCCATTATTAAATCCCCCTTCTCATCTTCTAAGGGACCAACATTTACTTTAGTCACTCTTTTCTGTTTTATATATCTGTAAAAGCTTTTACTATCTGTTTTTATATTTTGCGCAAATTTACCTTCGTAATCTATCTTTCCTTTCTTTATTGCTTTTTTAGTCATTCTTTGCTGTTGTTTAAAATTTTCCCAATCTTCTAGTTTCCCACTAACCTTGGCCACCTTATATGCATTGGTCTTTAATTTGATACTCTCCTTTATTTCCTTGGTTATCCACGGCTGGTTATCCCTTCTCTTACCGCCCTTCTTTTTCACTGGAATATATTTTTGTTGCACAATATGAAAGAGCTCCTTAAAAGTCCTCCACTGTTCCTCAATTGTGCCACCGTTTAGTCTGTGTTTCCAGTCTACTTTAGCCAACTCTGCCCTCATCCCACTGTAGTCCCCTTTGTTTAAGCATAGTACGCTCGTTTCTGACACAACTTCCTCACCCTCAATCTGTATTACAAATTCAACCATACTGTGATCACTCATTCCGAGAGGATCTTTTACTAGGAGATCGTTTATTTTTCCTGTCTCATTACACAGGACCAGATCTAAGATAGCTTGCTCCCTTGTAGGTTCTGTAACATACTGTTCTAAGAAACAATCCCGTATGCATTCTATGAATTCCTCCTCCAGGCTACCCCGTGCAATTTGATTTGACCAATCGATATGTAAGTTAAAATCCCCCATGACTACTGCCGTTCCTTTTTCACATGCCTCCATTATTCCCTTGATTATTGCCCGCCCCACCATGAAGTTATTATTTGGGGGCCTATAAACTACGCCCACCAGTGACTTTTTCCCCTTACTATCTCTAATCTCCACCCACAATGATTCAACATTTTGTTCATTCGAGCCAATATCGTCTCTCAAAACTGCCCTGATATCATCCTTTATTACAAGACCACACGCGCTTACCGGGGTATCGCCTGCTGAAATAATGATGAAAAGAGATCTTAAGACCAAGCTATCTCTTGTACATGCTGACTTGAATAATCATGTTGAATGTAGAAGACAAAGTCAGCAAGGGTATCACGATCGCGCAGCTGTGTCACGCGATATTTCTGTAAATGATCCTGTATATGTTCTGAATTATGGTCAGGGTCCCAAGTGGATCGCTGGTACTGTCATGGCCATAGATGGCGTCACTGTTGGAGGCCATTGGGCTGCAAGTATAAAAGGCCAGCCATTTTGTATATTAGTCATTTTGGCCTTAATAAAGCAGAGCCAAGGTCATACCTCTTGGAGTTAAACAGTACTCAGTCGAACAGTTATTGCATACACAACAGTAACTTCCTCCAGCCCGACACTCCTTCCTATCTCTGTAACCTCCTCCAGCCCCACACCCTCCCTATCTCTGTAACCTCCTCCAGCCTGTACACCCCTCCCTATCTCTGTAACTCCCTCCAGCCCTACACCCCTCCCTGCCTCTGTTACCCGCTCCAGCCCCTACTCTATCTCTGTAATCTCCAGCCCTACACCTCTCCCTATCTCTGTAATCCTGTCCAGTCCTACACCCTTCCCTATCTCTGTAATCTCTTCCAGCCCCTATGCCCCTCCTCCCGATCTCTGTAACCCCCTCCTGCACCACAACCCCCCGAGATCTCTGCGCTCCTCAAATTCCGGCCTCTTATCATCCCCGATTTCCATGGTGGCCATGCCTTCAGCAGCCGAGGCCCCAAGCTCTGGAATTCCTTCCCTAAACTCTCCGCCTCTCTCTCCCCTTTAAATTACTCCATAAAACCCACCTCTTTGACCGAGCTTGAGTCACCTGCCCCAGTTAATCTACATATACATTGGGCTAATCAAACTGGTAGCAATACGGTGGAGGAGGATTTCCTGGAGTGTATGAGGGATGGTTTTCTGGACCAATATGTCGAGGAACCAACTAGAGGGCTGGCCATCCTCGACTGGGTGATGTGTAATGAGAAGGGATTAATTAGCAATTTTGTTGTGCGAGGCCTCTTGGGGAAGAGTGACCATAATATGGTAGAATTCTTTATTAAGATGGAGAGTGACAGTTAATTCAGAGACTCGGGTCCTGAATTTAAGGAAAGGTAACTTCGATGGTATGTGACATGAATTGACTCGCATAGACTGGCAAATGATAATTAAAGGGTTGACGGTGGATACGCAATGGCAAACATTTATAGATCACATGGATGAACTTCAACAATTACTCTTGTCTGGAGTAAAAATAAAACGGGGAAGGTGGCTCAACTGTGGCTAACAAGGGAAATTAAGGATAGTGTTAAATCCAAGGAAGAGGCATATAAATTGGCCAGAAAAAGCAGCAAACCTGAGGACTGGGAGAAATTTAGAATTTAGCAGAGGAGAACAAAGGGTTTAATTAGGAGGGGGAAAATAGAGTATGAGAATAAGCTTGCAGGGAACATAAAAACTGACTGCAAAAGCTTCTATATATATGTGAAGAGCAAAAGATTAGTGAAGACAAACGTAGGTCCCTTGCAGTCAGATTCAGGTGAATTTATAATGGGGAACAAAGAAATGGCAGACCAGTTGAACAAATACTTTGGTTCTGTCTTCACGAAGGAGAACACAAATAACCTTCCGGATGTACTAGGGGACCGAGAGTCTAGTGAGAAGGAGGAACTGAAGGAAATCCTTATTAGGCGGGAAATTGTGTTCGGGAAATTGATGGGATTGAAGGTCGATAATCCCCAGGGCCTGATAGTCTGCATCCCAGAGTACGTAGGGAAGTGGCCCGAGAAATAGTGGATGCATTTGTGATAATTTTCCAACAGTCTATCGACTCTGGATTGGTTCCTATGGACTGGAGGGTAGCTAATGTAACACCACTTTTTCAGAACGGAGGGAGGGAGAGAGAAAACCAGTATTTATAGACCGGTTAGCCTGACATCTGTAGTGGGGAAAATGTTGGAATCAATTATTAAAGATGAAATAGCAGCGCATTTGGAAAGCAGTGACAGGATCGGTCCAAGTCAGCATGGATTTATGAAGGGGAAATAACGCTTGACAAATCTTCTGAAATTTTTTGAGGATGTAACTAGTAGAGTGGACAAGGGAGAACCAGTGGATTGGTGTATTTGGACTTTCAAAAGGTTTTTGACAAGGTTCCACACAAGAGATTGGTGTGCAAAATTAAAGCATATGGTATTGGGGGTAATGTACTGACGTGGATAGGGAACTAGTTGGCAGACAGGAAGCAGAGAGTCGGGATAAACAGGTCCTTTTCAGAATGGCAGGCAGTGACTAATGGGGTGCCGCAGGGCTCAGTGCTGGGAACACAGCTATTTACAATATACATTAATGATTTGGATGAAGGACTTGAGTATAATATCTCCAAGTTTGCAGATAACATTAAACTGGGTGGCGGTGTGAGCTGTGAGGAGGACGCTAAGAGGCTGCAGAGTGACTTGGTCAGGTGAGGTGAATGGGCAAACGCATGGCAGATGCAATATAATATGGATAACTGTGAGGTTATCCACTTTGGGGGCAAAAACACAAAGGCAGAATATTATCTGAATGGCGGCAGATTAGGAAAAGGGGAGGTGCAACAAGACCTGGATGTCATGGTACATCAGTCATTGAAAGTTGGCATGCAGGTACAGCAGGTGGTGAAAATGTTATATTGGCCTTCATAGCAAGGGGATTTGAGTTTAGGAGCAAGGAGGTTTTACTGTAGTTGTACAGGGCCTTGGTGAGGCCTACCTGGAATATTATGTTCAGTCTTGGTCTCCTAATCTGAGGAAGGACGTTCTTGCTATTGAGCGAGTGCAGTGAAGGTTCACCAAACTGATTCCAGGGATGGCAGGACTGACATAGGAGGAGAGACTTGGTCAACTGGGCTTTTATACGCTGGAGTTTAGAAGGATGAGAGGGGATCTCATAGAAACATATAAAATTCTGACGGGACTGGACAGGTTAGATACAGGAAGAATGTTCCCGATGTTGGGGAAGTCCAGAACCAGGGGACACAGTCTAAGGATAAGGGGTAAGCCATTTAGGACTGAGATGAGGAGAAACTTCTTCACTGAGGGAGTTGTGAACCTGTGGAATTCTCTACCACAGAGAGTTGTTGATGCCAGTTCATTGGATATATTCAAGAGGGAGTTAGATATGACCCTTGCGGCTAAAGGGATCAAAGGATATGGAGAGAAAGCAGGAAAGGGGTACTGAGCAAATGATCAGCCATGATCTTATTGAATGGTGGTGCAGGCTCGAAGGGTCGAATGGCCTACTTCTGCACCTATTTTCTATGTTTCTATGTTTGTATAAGAGGCGATCGCAACTCCCAGCTGCAGGGGGATGCATTTATAAAAAGCAGATAATTGAAATTTACTGTTGGTGATGGCTGAACCATTTGGACGCTGAATATCGAGAGGTCAGTCACTCAGACAGTGAAGCCTGTCTAATTCGTGTTCAATCTTTTCCCTCATCACATAGGGTACAGCTCTGGCCTTGTGATGGACCGGTTAGCATCCTGTGTGATGTAGATTTTGACTTTGGCCCCTTTGAAAGTGCCCACACCTGGCTGAAAGAGATCTTCAAATCGCTTTATAACTGTTGAGCAGGAGGTCCGTTCCTCTAATGACATGGCATGGACATCATCCCATTTCCAGTTTAGTTTTGCCAGCCAGCTTCTCCCCAGCAGTGCTGGGGGTTCTCCGGGGACAATCCACAGGGGAAGTCGGTTCACTGTCCCTTTGTGTGTGACAGAGAGCATGGCGCTGCCGAGGACTGGTACGATTTCTTTGGTATAGGTCCTTAGTTTGGTGTCGACCCTTGTGAGTTTTGGTCTGTCTCTTCTATGCGGCCACAGTTGTTCAAATTGTTGAGCGCCCATGAGAGATTGACTTGCTCCCGTATCCAGCTCCATGTTGACAGATATCCCGTTGAGTAGGACCCTCATCATTATAGGAGGTGTCCTGTTGTAGGAGCAGCGGTCATTGATCGTGTTCACCCGCTGTCCATCGGTGTCCCGGGTACTGTCCCCACCATCTTCTGGTCCGCTTTCCGACCCATCTGATTCGTATACCAGCCGAGCTGCCGTTTTTTTGCACATGCGGGCCAAATGCCCTGTATTTTCACAATTTCTGCAAACTGCCTGCTGAAATCGACATCCCCTTGACGAGTGCCCACCCCCACACCTCCAGCACAGACCTGTTCCATTGTTCAAAGTGTTCCCAAAGAATGAGCTGCGTCTGGCTGATCTCTCTTGAGCTTCTCTCAGTTTGTAGTTGATTGCTCGCATTGTGGGTTGATGAGGTGTGAACGGCCGTTCCTGTGGCCCTTGATGGCTTCTGCCTGCTGTCGAGAGCCTGTTCTCTCGGTTTTGTCTGTGTGTGGGGGTAGCAGCTTGTTTAGTACTGTGAACTTCTTGTTTCGGTATTTCGTTAGTTGTCGTACCTGCATTGTAAATCAATCTCGTTTCTTCTTCCCAGACAAGAATGTCTGTGCAACCAGTGCTGCTGCCTCTAAGGTCAGGTTCTTGGTCTCTATGAGCTTTCGGAATATGCCTGCATGGTCTATTCCTTCAATGAAAAAGTCTCTCAGCATTTCTCTCCTCAGTTCATCGGAGAACTCACATAAACTAGCCAACCTCTGAAGTTCCGCCACGAAGTCGGGTATGCTCTGGCCCACACAGCATCTGTAGTTGTAGAACCTGTGTCTGGCCATGTGTAGGCTGCTCGCTGGCTTCAGGTGGTCTCTTGCCAGTGTGCTCAATTCTTCAAACGACTTGCTTGCTGGTTTCTCGGGTGCCAACAGATCCTTCATTAAAGCATATGTTTTTGAGCCACAGCTGGTCAAGAGATGGGCTCTTCTCTTGTCTGCCTTATCGTCGCCTAACCAGTCTTTGGTTACAAAGCTTTGCTGGAGCCTTTCTATAAAGTCCTCCCAATTGTCTCCCGCATTGTACTTTTCATCTGATCCGTTGTTCGCCATTCTGTGGATTCTGTAATCCCGTAACTCGTCGCCACTGTAAAGTCCTGTCCCCTCAGTACAGATTCACACGAGGCATGTAGTGAAGTCAAGGTCACTCTGGACCTGCACCTTTATTTCACAGCTCTGGAATGCTGCACTTGCCTGAGACCTGTCCTTATATACCTGTCTCTTGCAAGTGCACCCCTGGTGGTAAGGTATGCTGGTGGTGACAGGTCATATCTTATTACAGTCATGTATAGCATGTTAGGATACAGTTATATATAATAATGTAAGATACATGACACAAAACCTTTGTCCTCCTCTGCTGAGTTCTAAATTTCTCCCAGTCTCCGGGTTCGCAGCTATTTCTGGCCAATTTGTATGCCACTTCCTTGGCTTTAATACTATCCCTGATTTCCCTTGATAGCCACGATTGAGCCACCTTCCCTTTTTTATTTTTATGCCTGCCAGGGATGTACAATTGTTGTAGTTCATCCATGCGGTCTCTAAATGTCTGCCATTGCCCATCCACAGTCAACCCCTTAAGTATCATTCACCAATCTATCATAGCCAATTCACGCCTCATACCTTCAAAGTTACCCTTCTTTAAGTTCTGGACCATGGTCTCTGAATTAACTGTTTCTTTCTCCATCCTAATGTAGAATTCCACCATATTATAGTCACTCTTCCCCAAGGTGCCTTGCACAATGAGATTGCTAATTAATCCTCTCTCATTACACAACACCCAGTCTAAACTGTCAGTCACACAGTGAGGGGCAGCACTATCGAGGGGTCAGTCACACAGTGAGGGGCTGCACTATCGAGTGGTCAGTCACACAGTGAGGGGCTGCACTATCGAGGGTCAGTCACACAATGAGGGGCCGCACTATCGAGGGGTCAGTCACACAGTGAGGGGGCCGCACTATCGAGGGGTCAGTCACACAGTGAGGGGCCGCACTATCGAGGGGTCAGTCTGTCACATAGTGAGGGGCCGCACTATCGAGGGGTCAGTCACACAGTGAGGGGCCGCACTATCGAGGGGTCAGTCAGTCACACAGTGAGGGGCCGTACAATCGAGGGGTCAGTCACACAGTGAGGGGGCTGCACTATCGAGGGGTCAGTCAGTCACACAGTGAGGGGTCCGCACTATCGAGGGGTCAGTCAGTCACACAGTGAGGGGCCGCACTTTCGAAGGGTCAGTCAGTCACACAGTGAGGGGCCGCACTATCGAGGGGTCAGTCAGTCACACAGTGAGGGGCCGGACTATCGAGCAGAAAGTCACACAGTGAGGGGCCGGACTATCGAGGGGTCAGTCACACAGTGAGGGGCCGCACTATCGAGGGGTCAGTCACACAGTGAGGGGGCCGCACTATCGAGGGGTCAGTCAGTCACACAGTGAGGGGCCGGACTATCGAGCAGAAAGTCACACAGTGAGGGGCCGGACTATCGAGGGGTCAGTCACACAGTGAGGGGCCGCACTATCGAGGGGTCAGTCACACAGTGAGGGGGCCGCACTATCGAGGGGTCAGTCAGTCACACAGTGAGGGGCCACACTATCGAGGGGTCAGTCACACAGTGAGGGGCTGCACTATCGAGGGGTCAGTCACACAGTGAGGGGGCCGCACTATCGAGGGGTCAGTCACACAGTGAGGGGCTGCACTATCGAGTGGTCAGTCACACAGCGAGGGGCTGCACTATCGAGGGTCAGTCACACAGTGAGGGGCCGCACTATCGAGGGGTCAGTCACACAGTGAGGGGGCCGCACTATCGAGGGGTCAGTCACACAGTGAGGGGCCGCACTATCGAGGGGTCAGTCACATAGTGAGTGGCCGCACAATCGAGGGGTCAGTCACACAGTGAGGGGCCGCACTATCGAGGGGTCAATCTGTCACATAGTGAGGGGCCGCACTATCGAGGGGTCAGTCACACAGTGAGGGGCCGCACTATCGAAGGGTCAGTCTGTCACATAGTGAGGGGCCGCACTATCGAGGGGTCAGTCACACAGTGAGGGGCCGCACTATCGAGGGATCAGTCAGTCACACAGTGAGGGGGCCGCACTATCGAGGGGTCAGTCACAGAGTGAGGGGCCGCACAATTTAGGGGTCAGTCACACAGTGAGGGGGCCGCACTATCGAGGGGTCAGTCACACAGTGAGGGGCCGCACTATCGAGTGGTCAGTCAGTCACACAGTAAGGGGCTGGACTATCGAGGGGTCAGTCAGTCACACAGTGAGGGGGCCGCACTATTGAAGGGTCAGTCACACAGTGAGGGGCCGGACTATCGAGGGGTCAGTCAGTCACACAGTGAGGGACCGCACTATCGAGGGGTCAGTCACACAGTGAGGGGTCGCACTATCGAGGGGTCAGTCACACAGTGAGGGGGCCGCACTATCGAAGGGTCAGTCACACAGTGAGGGGCCGCACTATCGAGGGGTCAGTCACACAGTGAGGGGCCGCACTATCGAGGGGTCAGTCAGTCACACAGTGAGGGGCCAGACTATCGAGGGATCAGTCAGTCACACAGTGAGGGGGCCGCACTATCGAGGGGTCAGTCACACAGTGAGGGGCCGCACTATCGAGGGGTCAATCACACAGTGAGGGGCCGTACTATCGAGGGGTCAGTCACACACAGTGAGGGGCTGCACTATCGAGGGGTCAGTCAGTCACACAGTGAGGGGACCGCACTATCGAGGGGTCAGTCACACAGTGAGGGGGCTGCACTATCGAGGGGTCAGTCAGTCACACAGTGACGGGGCCGCACTATCGAAGGGTCAGTCAGTCACACAGTGAGGGGCCGCATTATCGAGGGGTCAGTCAGTCACACAGTGAGGGGCCGGACTATCGAGCGGTCAGTCACACAGTGAGGGGCCGGACTATCGAGGGGTCAGTCACACAGTGAGGGGCCGCACTATCGAGGGGTCAGTCACACAGTGAGGGGGCCGCACTGTCGAGGGGTCAGTCACACAGTGAGGGGGCCGCACTATCGAGGGGTCACTCACACAGTGAGGGGGCCGCACTATTGAGGGGTCAGTCACACAGTGAGGGGGCCGCACTATCGAGGGGTCAGTCACACAGTGAGGGACCGCACTATCGAGGGGTCAGTCTGTCACATAGTGAGGGGCCGCACTATCGAGGGGTCAGTCACACAGTGAGGGGCCGCACTATCGAGGGGTCAGTCTGTCACATAGTGAGGGGCCGCACTATCGAGGGGTCAGTCACACAGTGAGGGGCCGCACTATCGAAGGGTCAGTCAGTCGCACAGTGAGGGGGCCGCACTATCGAGGGGTCAGTCACAGAGTGAGGGGCCGCACAATCGAGGGGTCAGTCACACAGTGAGGGGGCCGCACTATCGAGGGGTCAGTCACACAGTGAGGGGCCGCACTATCGAGTGGTCAGTCAGTCACACAGTGAGGGGCTGGAATATCGAGGGGTCAGTCAGTCACACAGTGAGGGGGCCGCACTATCGAAGGGACAGTCACACAGTGAGGGGCCGGACTATCGAGGGGTCAGTCAGTCACACAGTGAGGGACCGCACTATCGAGGGGTCAGTCACACAGTGAGGGGTCGCACTATCGAGGGTTCAATCACACAGTGAGGGGGCCGTACTATCGAAGGGTCAGTCACACAGTGAGGGGCCGCACTATCGAGGGCTCAGTCACACAGTGAGGGGCCGCACTATCGAGGGGTCAGTCAGTCACACAGTGAGGGGGCCGCACTATCGAAGGGTCAGTCACACAGTGAGGGGCCGTACTATCGAGGGGTCAGTCACACAGTGAGGGGCCGCACTATCGAGGGGTCAGTCAGTCACACAGTGAGGGGCCGGACTATCGAGGGATCAGTCACTCAGTGAGGGGCCGCACTATCGAGGGGTCAGTCACACAGTGAGGGGCCGCACTATCGAGGGGTCAGTCAGTCACACAGTGAGGGGGCCGCACTATCGAAGGGTCAGTCACACAGTGAGGGGCCGCACTATCGAGGGGTCAGTCACACAGTGAGGGGCCGCACTATCGAGGGGTCAGTCAGTCACACAGTGAGGGGCCGGACTATCGAGGGTTCAGTCACTCAGTGAGGGGCCGCACTATCGAGGGGTCAGTCACACAGTGAGGGGCCGCACTATCGAGGGGTCAATCACACAGTGAGGGGCCGTACTATCGAGGGGTCAGTCAGTCACACAGTGAGGGGCTGCACTATCGAGGGGTCAGTCAGTCACACAGTGAGTGGACCGCACTATCGAGGGGTCAGTCACACAGTGAGGGGGCTGCACTATCGAGGGGTCAGTCAGTCACACAGTGACGGGGCCGCACTATCGAAGGGTCAGTCAGTCACACAGTGAGGGGCCGCACTATCGAGGGGACAGTCAGTCACACAGTGAGGGGCCGGACTATCGAGCGGTCAGTCACACAGTGAGGGGCTGGACTATCGAGGGGTCAGTCACACAGTGAGGGGCCGCACTATCGAGGGGTCAGTCACACAGTGAGGGGCTGCAATATCGAGGGGTCAGTCAGTCACACAGTGAGGAGGCCGCACTATCGAGGGGTCAGTCAGTCACACAGTGAGTGGCCGCACTATCGAGGGGTCAGTCAGTCACACAGTGAGGGGACGCACTATCGAGGGGTCAGTCACACAGTCAGGGGTCGCACTATCGAGCGGTCAGTCACACAGTGAGGGGGCCGCACTATCGAAGGGTCAGTCACACAGTGAGGGGCCGGACTATCGAGGGGTCAGTCAGTCACACAGTGAGGGACCGCACTATCGAGGGGTCAGTCACACAGTGAGGGGTCGCACTATCGAGGGGTCAGTCACACAGTGAGGGGGCCGCACTATCGAAGGGTCAGTCACACAGTGAGGGGCCGCACTATCGAGGGGTCAGTCACACAGTGAGGGGCCGCACTATCGAGGGGTCAGTCAGTCACACAGTGAGGGGCCGGACTATCGAGGGATCAGTCAGTCACACAGTGAGGGGGCCGCACTATCGAGGGGTCAGTCACACAGTGAGGGGCCGCACTATCGAGGGGTCAATGACACAGTGAGGGGCCGTACTATCGAGGGGTCAGTCAGTCACACAGTGAGGGGCTGCACTATCGAGGGGTCAGTCAGTCACACAGTGAGGGGACCGCACTATCGAGGGGTCAGTCACACAGTGAGGGGCCGCACTATCGAGGGGTCAGTCAGTCACACAGTGAGGGGCCGGACTATCGAGCGGTCAGTCACACAGTGAGGGGCCGGACTATCGAGGGGTCAGTCACACAGTGAGGGGCCGCACTATCGAGGGGTCAGTCAGTCACACAGTGAGGGGCCGCACTATCGAGGGTCAGTCACACAGTGAGGGGCCGCACTATCGAGTGGTCAGTCAGTCACACAGTGAGGGACCGCACTATCGAGGGGTCAGTCAGTCACACAGTGAGAGGGCCTCACTATCGAGGGTCAGTCACACAGTGAGTAGCCGCACTATCGAGGGGTCAGTCACACACTAAGGGGGCTGCACTATCGAGGGGTCAGTCAGTCACACAGTGAGGGGGTCGCACTATCGAGGGGTCAGTCAGTCACACAGTGAGGGGGCCGCACTATCGAGGGGTCAGTCACACAGTGAGGGGCTGCACTATCGAGGGGTCAGTCAGTCCCACAGTGAGGGTCGCACTTTCGAGGGGTCAGTCAGTCACACAGTGAGGTGACGCACTATCGAGGGGTCAGTCACACAGTGAGGGGCCGCACTATCGAGGGGTCAGTCAGTCACACAGTGAGGGGCCGCACTATCGAGGGGTCAGTCACACAGTGAGGGGCCGCACTATCGAGGGGTCAGACACACTGTGAGGGGCTGCACTATCGAGGGGTCAGTCAGTCACACAGTGAGGGGGCCGCACTATCGAGGGGTCAGTCAGTCACACAGTGAGTGGCCGCACTATCGAGGGGTCAGTCAGTCACACAGTGAGGGGACGCACTATCGAGGTGTCAGTAACACAGTGAGGGGCCGCACTATCGAGGAGTCAGTCACACAGTGAGGGGGCCGCACTATCGAGGGGTCAGTCACACATTGAGGGGGCCGCACTATCGAGGGGTCAGTCAAACAGTGAGGGTCTGCACTATCGAGGGGTCAGTCAGTCACACAGTGAGTGGGCCGCACTATCGAGGGGTCAGTCACACAGTGAGGGGGCCGCACTATCGAGGGGTCAGTCACACAGTGAGGGGCCGCACTATCGAGGGGTCAGTCAGTCACACAGTGAGTGGCCGCACTATCGAGGGGTCAGTCAGTCAGTCACACAGTGAGTGGCCGCACTATCGAGGGATCAGTCAGTCACACAGTGAGGGGCCGCACTATCGAGGGGTCAGTCACACAGTGAGGGGGCCGCACTATCGAGGGGTCAGTCACACAGTGAGGGGCCGCACTATCGAGGGGTCAGTCAGTCACACAGTGAGGGGCCACACTATCGAGGGGTCAGTCACACAGTGAGGGGCTGCACTATCGAGGGGTCAGTCAGTCACACAGTAAGGGGGCCGCACTATCGAGGGGTCAGTCAGTCACACAGTGAGGGGGCCGCACTATCGAGGGGTCAGTCAGTCATACAGTGAGGGGGCCACACTATCGAGGGGTCAGTCAGACAGTGATGGGCCGCACTATCGAGGGGTCAGTCAGTCACACAGTGAGGGGCCGCACTATCGACGGGTCAGTCACACAGTGAGGGGCCGCACTATCGAGGGGTCAGTCAGTCACACAGCGAGGGGCCGCACTATCGAGGGGTCAGTCACACAGTGAGGGGCCGCACTATCGAGGGGTCAGTCACACAGTGAGGGGCTGCAATATCGAGGGGTCAGTCAGTCACACAGTGAGGGGCCGCACTATCGAGGGTCAGTCACACAGTGAGGGGCCGCACTATCGAGTGGTCAGTCAGTCACACAGTGAGGGGCCGCACTATCGAGGGGTCAGTCAGTCACACAGTGAGAGGGCCTCACTATCGAGGGTCAGTCACACAGTGAGGAGCCGCACTATCGAGGGGTCAGTCACACACTAAGGGGGCTGCACTATCGAGGGGTCAGTCAGTCACACAGTGAGGGGGTCGCACTATCGAGGGGTCAGTCAGTCACACAGTGAGGGGGCCGCACTATCGAGGGGTCAGTCACACAGTGAGCGGCTGCACTATCGAGGGGTCAGTCAGTCACACAGTGAGGGTCGCACTTTCGAGGGGTCAGTCAGTCACACAATGAGGTGACGCACTATCGAGGGGTCAGTCACACAGTGAGGGGCCGCACTATCGAGGGGTCAGTCAGTCACACAGTGAGGGGCCGCACTATCGAGGGGTCAGTCACACAGTGAGGGGCCGCACTATCGAGGGGTCAGACACACTGTGAGGGGGCTGCACTATCGAGGGGTCAGTCAGTCGCACAGTGACGGGGCCGCACTATCGAAGGGTCAGTCAGTCACACAGTGAGGGGCCGCACTATTGAGGGGACAGTCAGTCACACAGTGAGGGGCCGGACTATCGAGCGGTCAGTCACACAGTGAGGGGCCGGACTATCGAGGGGTCAGTCACACAGTGAGGGGCCGCACTATCGAGGGGTCAGTCACACAGTGAGGGGGCCGCACTGTCGAGGGGTCAGTCACACAGTGAGTGGGCCGCATTATCGAGGGGTCACTCACACAGTGAGGGGGCCGCACTATTGAGGGGTCAGTCACACAGTGAGGGGGTCGCACTATCGAGGGGTCAGTCACACAGTGAGGGGGCCGCACTATCGAGGGGTCACTCACACAGTGAGGGGGCCGAACTATTGAGGGGTCAGTCACACAGTGAGGGGGCCGCACTATCGAGGGGTCAGTCACACAGTGAGGGGCCGCACTATCGAGGGGTCAGTCTGTCACATAGTGAGGGGCCGCACTATCGAGGGGTCAGTCACACAGTGAGGGGCCGCACTATCGAGGGGTCAGTCTGTCACATAGTGAGGGGCCGCACTATCGAGGGGTCAGTCACACAGTGAGGGGCCGCACTATCGAAGGGTCAGTCAGTCGCACAGTGAGGGGGCCGCACTATCGAAGGATCAGTCACACAGTGAGGGGCCGCACTATCGAGGGGTCAATCACATAGTGAGGGGCCGCACTATCGAGGGGTCAGTCAGTCACACAGTGAGGGGCCGCACTATCGAGTGGTCAGTCAGTCACACAGTGAGGGGACCGCACTATCGAGGGGTCAGTCACACAGTGAGGGGCCGCACTATCGAGGGGTCAGTCACACAGTGAGACGCCGCACTATCGAGGGGTCAGTCAGTCACACAGTGAGGGGGCCGCACTATCGAGGGGTCAGTCACACAATGAGGGGCCGCACTATCAAGGGGTCAGTCACACAGTGAGGGACCGCACTATCGAAGGGTCAGTCAGTCACTCAGTGAGAGGCCGCACTATCGAGGGGTCAGTCGCACAGTGAGGGGCCGCACTATCGAGGGTCAGTCAGTCACACAGTGAGGGGCCGCACTATCGAGGGGTCAGTCAGTCACACAGTGAGGGGCCGCACTATCGAGGGTCAGTCACACAGTGAGGGGCCGCACTATCGAGTGGTCAGTCAGTCACACAGTGAGGGGCCGCACTATCGAGGGGTTAGTCAGTCACACAGTGAGAGGGCCTCACTATCGAGGGTCAGTCACACAGTGATGAGCCGCACTATCGAGAGGTCAGTCAGTCTCACAGTGAGGGGCTGCACTATCGAGGGGTCAGTCAGTCACACAGTGAGGGGGCCTCACTATCGAGGGGTCAGTCACACAGTGAGGGGGTCGCACTATCGAGGGGTCAGTCAGTCACACAGTGAGGGGGCCGCACTATCGAGGTGTCAGTCACACAGTGAGGGGCTGCACTATCGAGGGGTCAGTCAGTCACACAGTGAGGGTCGCACTTTCGAGGGGTCAGTCAGTCACACAGTGAGGGGCCGCACTATAGAGTGGTCAGTCACACAGTGAGGGGCCGCACTATCGAGGGGTCAGACACACTGTGAGGGGCTGCACTATCGAGGGGTCAGTCAGTGACACAGTGAGGGGGCCGCACTATCGAGGGGTCAGTCAGTCACACAGTGAGTGGCCGCACTATCGAGGGGTCAGTCAGTCACACAGTGAGGGGACGCACTATCGAGGTGTCAGTAACACAGTGAGGGGCCGCACTATCGAGGGGTCAGTCACACAGTGAGGGGGCCGCACTATCGAGGGGTCAGTCACACATTTAGGGGGCCGCACTATCGAGGGGTCAGTCAAACAGTGAGGGGCTGCACTATCGAGGGGTCAGTCAGTCACACATTTAGGGGGCCGCACTATCGAGGGGTCAGTCACACAGTGAGGGGGCCGCACTATCGAGGGGTCAGTCACACAGTGAGGGGCCGCACTATCGAGGGGTCAGTCAGTCACACAGTGAGTGGCCGCACTATCGAGGGGTCAGTCAGTCAGTCACACAGTGAGTGGCCGCACTATCGAGGGGTCAGTCAGTCACACAGTGAGGGGCCGCTCTATCGAGGGGTCAGTCAGTCACACAGTGAGGGGCTGCTCTATCGAGGGGTCAGTCACACAGTGACGGGCCGCACTATCGAGGGGTCAGTCAGTCACACAGTGAGGGGCTGCTCTATCGAGGGGTCAGTCACACAGTGAGGGGCCGCACTATCGAGGGGTCAGTCAGTCACACAGTAAGGGGGCCGCACTATCGAGGGGTCAGTCAGTCACACAGTGAGGGGGCCGCACTATCGAGGGGTCAGTCAGTCATACAGTGAGGGGGCCACACTATCGAGGGGTCAGTCAGACAGTGATGGGCCGCACTATCGAGTGGTCAGTCAGTCACAGTGAGGGGCCGCACTATCGACGGGTCAGTCACACAGTGAGGGGCCGCACTATCGAGGGGTCAGTCAGTCACACAGCGAGGGGCCGCACTATCGAGGGGTCAGTCACACAGTGAGGGGCCGCACTATCGAGGGGTCAGTCACACAGTGAGGGGCTGCAATATCGAGGGGTCAGTCAGTCACACAGTGAGTGGCCGCACTATCGAGGGGTCAGTCACACAGTGAGGGGGCCGCACTATCGAGGGGTCAGTCAGTCACACAGTGAGTGGCCGCACTATCGAGGGGTCAGTCAGTCACACAGTGAGGGGACGCACTATCGAGGGGTCAGTCACACAGTAAGGGGTCGCACTATCGAGCGGTCAGTCACACAGTGAGGGGGCCGCACTATCGAAGGGTCAGTCACACAGTGAGGGGCCGGACTATCGAGGGGTCAGTCAGTCACACAGTGAGGGACCGCACTATCGAGGGGTCAGTCACACAGTGAGGGGTCGCACTATCGAGGGGTCAGTCACACAGTGAGGGGGCCGCACTATCGAAGGGTCAGTCACACAGTGAGGGGCCGCACTATCGAGCGGTCAGTCACACAGTGAGGGGCCGGACTATCGAGGGGTCAGTCACACAGTGAGGGGCCGCACTATCGAGGGGTCAGTCAGTCACACAGTGAGGGGCCGCACTATCGAGGGTCAGTCACACAGTGAGGGGCCGCACTATCGAGTGGTCAGTCAGTCACACAGTGAGGGGCCGCACTATCGAGGGGTTAGTCAGTCACACAGTGAGAGGGCCTCACTATCGAGGGTCAGTCACACAGTGAGGGGGCCGCACTATCGAGGGGTCAGTCACACACTAAGGGGGCTGCACTATCGAGGGGTCAGTCAGTCACACAGTGAGGGGGTCGCACTATCGAGGGGTCAGTCAATCACACAGTGAGGGGGCCGCACTATCGAGGGGTCAGTCACACAGTGAGGGGCTGCACTATCGAGGGGTCAGTCAGTCACACAGTGAGGGTCGCACTTTCGAGGGGTCAGTCAGTCACAGAGTGAGGTGACGCACTATCGAGGGGTCAGTCACACAGTGAGGGGCCGCACTATCGAGGGGTCAGTCAGTCACACAGTGAGGGGCCGCACTATCGAGGGGTCAGTCACACAGTGAGGGGCCGCACTATCGAGGGGTCAGACACACTGTGAGGGGCTGCACTATCGAGGGGTCAGTCAGTCACACAGTGAGGGGGCCGCACTATCGAGGGGTCAGTCAGTCACACAGTGAGTGGCCGCACTATCGAGGGGTCAGTCAGTCACACAGTGAGGGGACGCACTATCGAGGTGTCAGTAACACAGTGAGGGGCCGCACTATCGAGGAGTCAGTCACACAGTGAGGGGGCCGCACTATCGAGGGGTCAGTCATACATTGAGGGTGCCGCACTATCGAGGGGTCAGTCAAACAGTGAGGGTCTGCACTATCGAGGGGTCAGTCAGTCACACAGTGAGTGGGCCGCACTATCGAGGGGTCAGTCACACAGTGAGGGGGCCGCACTATCGAGGGGTCAGTCACACAGTGAGGGGCCGCACTATCGAGGGGTCCGTTAGTCACACAGTGAGTGGCCGCACTATCGAGGGGTCAGTCAGTCAGTCACACAGTGAGTGGCCGCACTATCGAGGGATCAGTCAGTCACACAGTGAGGGGCCGCACTATCGAGGGGTCAGTCACACAGTGAGGGGGCCGCACTATCGAGGGGTCAGTCACACAGTGAGGGGCCGCACTATCGAGGGGTCAGTCACACAGTGAGGGGCTGCACTATCGAGGGGTCAGTCAGTCACACAGTAAGGGGGCCGCACTATCGAGGGGTCAGTCAGTCACACAGTGAGGGGGCCGCACTATCGAGGGGTCAGTCAGTCATACAGTGAGGGGGCCACACTATCGAGGGGTCAGTCAGACAGTGATGGGCCGCACGATCGAGGGGTCAGTCAGTCACACAGTGAGGGGCCGCACTATCGACGGGTCAGTCACACAGTGAGGGGCCGCACTATCGAGGGGTCAGTCAGTCACACAGCGAGGGGCCGCACTATCGAGGGGTCAGTCACACAGTGAGGGGCCGCACTATCGAGGGGTCAGTCACACAGTGAGGGGCTGCAATATCGAGGGGTCAGTCAGTCACACAGCGAGGGGCCGCACTATCGAGGGGTCAGTCACACAGTGAGGGGCCGCACTATCGAGGGGTCAGTCACACAGTGAGGGGCTGCAATATCGAGGGGTCAGTCAGTCACACAGTGAGGAGGCCGCACTATCGAGGGGTCAGTCAGTCACACAGTGAGTGGCCGCACTATCGAGGGGTCAGTCAGTCACACAGTGAGGGGACGCACTATCGAGGGGTCAGTCACACAGTGAGGGGCCGCACTATCGAGGGTCAGTCACACAGTGAGGGGCCGCACTATCGAGTGGTCAGTCAGTCACACAGTGAGGGGCCGCACTATCGAGGGGTTAGTCAGTCACACAGTGAGAGGGCCTCACTATCGAGGGTCAGTCACACAGTGATGAGCCGCACTATCGAGAGGTCAGTCAGTCTCACAGTGAGGGGCTGCACTATCGAGGGGTCAGTCAGTCACACAGTGAGGGGGCCTCACTATCGAGGGGTCAGTCACACAGTGAGGGGGTCGCACTATCGAGGGGTCAGTCAGTCACACAGTGAGGGGGCCGCACTATCGAGGTGTCAGTCACACAGTGAGGGGCTGCACTATCGAGGGGTCAGTCAGTCACACAGTGAGGGTCGCACTTTCGAGGGGTCAGTCAGTCACACAGTGAGGGGCCGCACTATAGAGTGGTCAGTCACACAGTGAGGGGCCGCACTATCGAGGGGTCAGACACACTGTGAGGGGCTACACTATCGAGGGGTCAGTCAGTCACACAGTGAGGGGGCCGCACTATCGAGGGGTCAGTCAGTCACACAGTGAGTGGCCGCACTATCGAGGGGTCAGTCAGTCACACAGTGAGGGGACGCACTATCGAGGTGTCAGTAACACAGTGAGGGGCCGCACTATCGAGGGGTCAGTCACACAGTGAGGGGGCCGCACTATCGAGGGGTCAGTCACACATTTAGGGGGCCGCACTATCGAGGGGTCAGTCAAACAGTGAGGGGCTGCACTATCGAGGGGTCAGTCAGTCACACATTTAGGGGGCCGCACTATCGAGGGGTCAGTCACACAGTGAGGGGGCCGCACTATCGAGGGGTCAGTCAGTCACACAGTGAGGGGGCCGCACTATCGAGGGGTCAGTCAGTCATACAGTGAGGGGGCCACACTATCGAGGGGTCAGTCAGACAGTGATGGGCCGCACTATCGAGTGGTCAGTCAGTCACAGTGAGGGACCGCACTATCGACGGGTCAGTCACACAGTGAGGGGCCGCACTATCGAGGGGTCAGTCAGTCACACAGCGAGGGGCCGCACTATCGAGGGGTCAGTCACACAGTGAGGGGCCGCACTATCGAGGGGTCAGTCACACAGTGAGGGGCTGCAATATCGAGGGGTCAGTCAGTCACACAGTGAGGAGGCCGCACTATCGAGGGGTCAGTCAGTCACACAGTGAGTGGCCGCACTATCGAGGGGTCAGTCAGTCACACAGTGAGGGGACGCACTATCGAGGGGTCAGTCACACAGTCAGGGGTCGCACTATCGAGCGGTCAGTCACACAGTGAGGGGGCCGCACTATCGAAGGGTCAGTCACACAGTGAGGGGCCGGACTATCGAGGGGTCAGTCAGTCACACAGTGAGGGACCGCACTATCGAGGGGTCAGTCACACAGTGAGGGGTCGCACTATCGAGGGGTCAGTCACACAGTGAGGGGGCCGCACTATCGAAGGGTCAGTCACACAGTGAGGGGCCGCACTATCGAGCGGTCAGTCACACAGTGAGGGGCCGGACTATCGAGGGGTCAGTCACACAGTGAGGGGCCGCACTATCGAGTGGTCAGTCAGTCACACAGTGAGGGGCCGCACTATCGAGGGTCAGTCACACAGTGAGGGGCCGCACTATCGAGTGGTCAGTCAGTCACACAGTGAGGGGCCGCACTATCGAGGGGTCAGTCAGTCACACAGTGAGAGGGCCTCACTATCGAGGGTCAGTCACACAGTGAGGAGCCGCACTATCGAGGGGTCAGTCACACACTAAGGGGGCTGCACTATCGAGGGGTCAGTCAGTTACACAGTGAGGGGGTCGCACTATCGAGGGGTCAGTCAGTCACACAGTGAGGGGGCCGCACTATCGAGGGGTCAGTCACACAGTGAGGGGCTGCACTATCGAGGGGTCAGTCAGTTACACAGTGAGGGTCGCACTTTCGAGGGGTCAGTCAGTCACAGAGTGAGGTGACGCACTATCGAGGGGTCAGTCACACAGTGAGGGGCCGCACTATCGAGGGGTCAGTCAGTCACACAGTGAGGGGCCGCACTATCGAGGGGTCAGTCACACAGTGAGGGGCCGCACTATCGAGGGGTCAGACACACTGTGAGGGGCTGCACTATCGAGGGGTCAGTCAGTCACACAGTGAGGGGGCCGCACTATCGAGGGGTCAGTCAGTCACACAGTGAGTGGCCGCACTATCGAGGGGTCAGTCAGTCACACAGTGAGGGGACGCACTATCGAGGTGTCAGTAACACAGTGAGGGGCCGCACTATCGAGGAGTCAGTCACACAGTGAGGGGGCCGCACTATCGAGGAGTCAGTCACACATTGAGGGGGCCGCACTATCGAGGGGTCAGTCAAACAGTGAGGGTCTGCACTATCGAGGGGTCAGTCAGTCACACAGTGAGTGGGCCGCACTATCGAGGGGTCAGTCACACAGTGAGGGGGCCGCACTATCGAGGGGTCAGTCACACAGTGAGGGGCCGCACTATCGAGGGGTCAGTTAGTCACACAGTGAGTGGCCGCACTATCGAGGGGTCAGTCAGTCAGTCACACAGTGAGTGGCCGCACTATCGAGGGATCAGTCAGTCACACAGTGAGGGGCCGCACTATCGAGGGGTCAGTCACACAGTGAGGGGGCCGCACTATCGAGGGGTCAGTCACACAGTGAGGGGCCGCACTATCGAGGGGTCAGTCACACAGTGAGGGGCTGCACTATCGAGGGGTCAGTCAGTCACACAGTAAGGGGGCCGCACTATCGAGGGGTCAGTCAGTCACACAGTGAGGGGGCCGCACTATCGAGGGGTCAGTCAGTCATACAGTGAGGGGGCCACACTTTCGAGGGGTCAGTCAGACAGTGATGGGCCGCACGATCGAGGGGTCAGTCAGTCACACAGTGAGGGGCCGCACTATCGACGGGTCAGTCACACAGTGAGGGGCCGCACTATTGAGGGGTCAGTCAGTCACACAGCGAGGGGCCGCACTATCGAGGGGTCAGTCACACAGTGAGGGGCCGCACTATCGAGTAGTCAGTCACACAGTGAGGGGCTGCAATATCGAGGGGTCAGTCAGTCACACAGCGAGGGGCCGCACTATCGAGGGGTCAGTCACACAGTGAGGGGCCGCACTATCGAGGGGTCAGTCACACAGTGAGGGGCTGCAATATCGAGGGGTCAGTCAGTCACACAGTGAGGAGGCCGCACTATCGAGGGGTCAGTCAGTCACACAGTGAGTGGCCGCACTATCGAGGGGTCAGTCAGTCACACAGTGAGGAGGCCGCACTATCGAGGGGTCAGTCAGTCACACAGTGAGTGGCCGCACTATCGAGGGGTCAGTCAGTCACACAGTGAGGGGACGCACTATCGAGGGGTCAGTCACACAGTGAGGGGTCGTACTATCGAGAGGTCAGTCACACAGTGAGGGGGCCGCACTATCGAAGGGTCAGTCACACAGTGAGGGGCCGGACTATCGAGGGGTCAGTCAGTCACACAGTGAGGGACCGCACTATCGAGGGGTCAGTCACACAGTGAGGGGTCGCACTATCGAGGGGTCAGTCACACAGTGAGGGGGCCGCACTATCGAAGGGTCAGTCACACAGTGAGGGGCCGCACTATCGAGGGGTCAGTCACACAGTGAGGGGCCGCACTATCGAGGGGTCAGTCAGTCACACAGTGAGGGGCCGGACTATCGAGGGATCAGTCAGTCACACAGTGAGGGGGCCGCACTATCGAGGGGTCAGTCACACAGTGAGGGGCCGCACTATCGAGGGGTCAATGACACAGTGAGGGGCCGTACTATCAAGCGGTCAGTCAGTCACACAGTGAGGGGCTGCACTATCGAAGGGTCAGTCACACAATGAGGGGCCGGACTATCGAGGGGTCAGTCAGTCACACAGTGAGGGACCGCACTATCGAGGGGTCAGTCACACAGTGAGGGGTCGCACTATCGAGGGGTCAGTCACACAGTGAGGGGGCCGCACTATCGAAGGGTCAGTCACACAGTGAGGGGCCGCACTATCGAGGGGTCAGTCACACAGTGAGTGGCCGCACTATCGAGGGGTCAGTCAGTCACACAGTGAGGGGCCGGACTATCGAGGGATCAGTCAGTCACACAGTGAGCGGGCCGCACTATCGAGGGGTCAGTCACACAGTGAGGGGCCGCACTATCGAGGGGTCAATGACACAGTGAGGGGCCGTACTATCGAGGGGTCAGTCAGTCACACAGTGAGGGGCTGCACTATCGAGGGGTCAGTCAGTCACACAGTGAGGGGACCGCACTATCGAGGGGTCAGTCACACAGTGAGGGGGCTGCACTATCGAGGGGTCAGTCAGTCACACAGTGACGGGGCCGCACTATCGAAGGGTCAGTCAGTCACACAGTGAGGGGCCGCACTATCGAGGGGTCAGTCAGTCACACAGTGAGGGGCCGGACTATCGAGCGGTCAGTCACACAGTGAGGGGCCGCACTATCGAGGGGTCAGTCACACAGTGAGGGGCTGCACTATCGAAGGGTCAGTCAGTCACACAGTGAGGGGCTGCACTATCGAAGGGTCAGTCAGTCACATAGTGAGGGGCCGCACTATCGAGGGTCAGTCAAACAGTGAGGGGCCGCACTATCGAGTGGTCAGTCAGTCACACAGTGAGGGGCCGCACTATCGAGGGGTCAGTCAGTCACACAGTGAGAGGGCCTCACTATCGAGGATCAGTCACACAGTGAGGAGCCGCACTATCGAGGGGTCAGTCACACACTAAGGGGGCTGCACTATCGAGGGGTCAGTCAGTCACACAGTGAGGGGCTGCACTCTCGAGGGGTCAGTCAGTCACACAGTGAGGGTCGCACTTTCGAGGGGTCAGTCAGTCACACAGTGAGGTGACGCACTATCGAGGGGTCAGTCACACAGTGAGGGGCCGCACTATCGAGGGGTCAGTCAGTCACACAGTGAGGGGCCGCACTATCGAGGGGTCAGTCACACAGTGAGGGGCCGCACTATCGAGGGGTCAATGACACAGTGAGGGGCCGTACTATCGAGGGGTCAGTCAGTCACACAGTGAGTGGCTGCACTATCGAGGGGTCAGTCAGTCACACAGTGAGGGGCCGCACTATCGAGGGGTCAGTCAGTCACACAGTGAGGGGCCGGACTATCGAGCAGTCAGTCACACAGTGAGGGGCCGGACTATCGAGGGGTCAGTCACACAGTGAGGGGCCGCACTATCGAGGGGTCAGTCACACAGTGAGGGGGCCGCACTGTCGAGGGGTCAGTCACACAGTGAGGGGGCCGCACTATCGAGGGGTCAGTCACACAGTGAGGGGGCCGCACTATTGAGGGGTCAGTCACACAGTGAGGGGGCCGCACTATCGATGGGTCAGTCACACAGTGAGGGGGCCGCACTATCGAGGGGTCAGTCTGTCACATAGTGAGGGGCCGCACTATCGAGGGGTCAGTCACACAGTGAGGGGCCGCACTATCGAGGGGTCAGTCTGTCACATAGTGAGAGGCCGCACTATCGAGGGGTCAGTCACACAGTGAGGGGCCGCACTATCGAGGGGTCAGTCTGTCACATAGTGAGGGGCCGCACTATCGAGGGGTCAGTCACACAGTGAGGGGCCGCACTATCGACGGGTCAGTCTGTCACATAGTGAGGGGCCGCACTATCGAGGGGTCAGTCACACAGTGAGGGGCCGCACTATCGAAGGGTCAGTCAGTCGCACAGTGAGGGGGCCGCACTATCGAGGGGTCAGTCACAGAGTGAGGGGCCGCACAATCGAGGGGTCAGTCACACAGTGAGGGGGCCGCACTATCGAGGGGTCAGTCACACAGTGAGGGGCCGCACTATCGAGTGGTCAGTCAGTCACACAGTGAGGGGCCGCACTATCGAGGCGTCAGTCACACAGTGAGGGGGCCGCACTATCGAAGGGACAGTCACACAGTGAGGGGCCGGACTATCGAGGGGTCAGTCAGTCACACAGTGAGGGACCGCACTATCGAGGGGTCAGTCACACAGTGAGGGGTCGCACTATCGAGGGGTCAATCACACAGTGAGGGGGATGCACTATCGAAAGGTCAGTCACTCAGTGAGGGGCCGCACTATCGAGGGGTCAGTCACACAGTGAGGGGCCGCACTATCGAGGGGTCAGTCAGTCACACAGTGAGGGGCCGCACTATCGAGGGGTCAGTCAGTCACACAGTGAGGGGACCGCACTATCGAGGGGTCAGTCACACAGTGAGGGGCCGCACTATCGAGGGGTCAGTCACAGAGTGAGGCGCCGCACTATCGAGGGGTCAGTCAGTCACACAGTGAGGGGGCCGAACTATCGAGGGGTCAGTCACACAATGAGGGGCCGCACTATCGAGGGGTCAGTCACACAGTGAGGGGCCGCACTATCGAAGGATCAGTCAGTCACTCAGTGAGAGGCCGCACTATCGAGGGGTCAGTCGCACAGTGAGGGGCCGCACTATCGAGGGGTCAGTCAGTCACACAGTGAGGGGCCGCACTGTCGAGGGGTCAGTCAGTCACACAGTGAGGGGCTGCACTATCGAAGGGTCAGTCAGTCACACAGTGAGGGGACGCACTATCGAGGGTCAGTCACACAGTGAGGGGCCGCACTATCGAGTGGTCATTCAGTCACACAGTGAGGGGCCGCACTATCGAGGGGTCAGTCAGTCACACAGTGAGAGGGCCTCACTATCGAGGGTCAGTCACACAGTGAGGAGCCGCACTATCGAGGGGTCAGTCAGTCACACAGTGAGGTGACGCACTATCGAGGGGTCAGTCACACAGTGAGGGGCCGCACTATCGAGGGGTCAGTCAGTCACACAGTGAGGGGCCACACTATTGAGGGGTCAGTCACACAGTGAGGGGCCGCACTATCGAGGGGTCAGACACACTGTGAGGGGCTGCACTATCGAGGGGTCAGTCAGTCACACAGTGAGGGGGCCGCACTATCGAGGGGTCAGTCAGTCACACAGTGTGTGGCCGCACTATCGAGGGATCAGTCAGTCACACAGTGAGGGGACGCACTATCGAGGTGTCAGTAACACAGTGAGGGCCGCACTATCGAGGGGTCAGACACACTGTGAGGGGCCGCACTATCGAGGGGTCAGACACACTGTGAGGGGCCGCACTATCGAGGGGTCAGTCAGTCACACAGTGAGGGGACGCACTATCGAGGTGTCAGTAACACAGTGAGGGGCCGCACTATCGAGGGGTCAGTCACACAGTGAGGGGGCCGCACTATCGAGGGGTCAGTCACACATTGAGGGGGCCGCACTATCGAGGGGTCAGTCCAACAGTGAGGGGCTGCACTATCGAGCGGTCAGTCAGTCACACAGTGAGTGGGCCGCACTATCGAGGGGTCAGTCACACAGTGAGGGGGCCGCACTATCGAGGGGTCAGTCACACAGTGAGGGGACGCACTATCGAGGGGTCAGTCAGTCACACAGTGAGTGGCCGCACTATCGAGGGGTCAGTCAGTCAGTCACACAGTGAGTGGCCGCACTATCGAGGGGTCAGTCAGTCACACAGTGAGGGGCCGCACTATCGAGGGGTCAGTCACACAGTGAGGGGGCCGCACTATCGAGGGGTCAGTCACACAGTGAGGGACCGCACTATCGAGGGGTCAGTCAGTCACACAGTGAGGGGCCGCACTATCGAGGGGTCAGTCACACAGTGAGGGTCTGCACTATCGAGGGGTCAGTCACACAGTGAGGGGCTGCAATATCGAGGGGACGGTCAGTCACACAGTGAGGAGGCCGCACTATCGAGGGGTCAGTCAGTCACACAGTGAGTGGCCGCACTATCGAGGGGTCAGTCAGTCACACAGTGAGGGGACGCACTATCGAGGGTTCAGTCAGACAGTGATGGGCCGCACTATCGAGGGGTCAGTCAGTCACACAGCGAGGGGCCGCACTATCGAGGGGTCAGTCACACAGTGAGGGGCCGCACTATCGAGGGGTCAGTCACACAGTGAGGGGCTGCAATATCGAGGGGTCGGTCAGTCACACAGTGAGGAGGCCGCACTATCGAGGGGTCAGTCAGTCACACAGTGAGTGGCCGCACTATCGAGGGGTCAGTCAGTCACACAGTGAGGGGACGCACTATCGAGGGGTCAGTCACACAGTGAGGGGTCGCACTATCGAGGGGTCAGTCACACAGTGAGGGGGCCGCACTATCGAGGGGTCAGTCAGTCACACAGTGAGTGGCCGCACTATCGAGGGGTCAGTCAGTCACACAGTGAGTGGCCGCAGTATCGAGGGGTCAGTCACACAGTGAGGGGGCCGCACTATCGAGGGGTCAGTCAGTCACACAGTGAGTGGCCGCACTATCGAGGGGTCAGTCAGTCACACAGTGAGTGGCCGCACTATCGAGGGGTCAGTCACATAGTGAGGGGGCCGCACTATCGAGGGGTCAGTCAGTCACACAGTGAGGGGGCTGCACTATCGAGGGGTCAGTCAGTCACACAGTGAGGGGCCGCACTATCGAGGGGTCAGTCACACAATGAGGGGGCCACACTATCGAGGGGTCAGTCACACAGTGAGGGGACCGCACTATCGAGGGGTCAGTCACACAGTGAGGGGTCGCACTATCGAGGGGTCAGTCAGTCACACAGTGAGGGGCCGCACTATCGAGGGATCAGTCAGTCACACAGTGAGAGTCCGCACTATCGAGGGATCAGTCAGACAGTGAGGGGCCGCACTATCGAGGGGTCAGTCAGTCACACAGTGAGGGGCCGCACTATCGAGGGGTCAGTCACACAGTGAGGGGCTGCACTATCGAGGGTCAGTCACACAGTGAGGGGCCGCACTATCGAGTGGTCAGTCACACAGTGAGGGGGCCGCATTATCGAGGGGTCAGTCACACAGTGAGGGGCCGCACTATCGAGGGGTCAGTCTGTCTAATAGTGAGGGGCCACACTATCGAGGGGTCAGTCACACAGTGAGGGGCCGCACTATCGAGGGGTCAGTCAGTCACACAGTGAGGGGCCGCACTATCGAGGGGTCAGTCAGTCACACATTGAGGGGCCGGACTATCGAGGGGTCAGTCACACAGTGAGGGGCCAGACTATCGAGGGGTCAGTCACACAGTGAGGGGCCACACTATCGAGGGGTCAGTCACACAGTGAGGGGGCCGCACTATCGAGGGGTCAGTCAGTCACACAATGAGGGGCCGCACTATCGAGGGGTCAGTCACACAGTGAGGGGCCGCACTATCGAGGGGTCAGTCACACAGTGATGGGGCCGCACTATCGAGGGGTCAGTCACACAGTGAGGGGGCCCCACTATCGAGGGGTCAGTCACACAGTGAGGGGCCGCACTATCGAGGGGTCAGTCACACAGTGAGGGGGCCGCACTATCGACGGGTCAGTCACACAGTGAGGGGCCGCACTATCGAGGGGTCAGTCAGTCACACAGAGAGGGGCCGCACTATTGAGCGGTCAGTCACACAGTGAGGGGCCGCACTATCGAGTGGTCAGTCAGTCACACAGTGAGGGGCCGCACTATTGAGGGGTCAGTCAGTCAGATAGTGAGGGGCCGCACTATCGAGGGGTCAGTCAGTCACAGAGCGAGGGGCCGCACTATCGAGGGGTCAGTCACACAGTGAGGGGCCGCACTATCGAGGGGTCAGTCAGTCACACAGTGAGGGGCCGGACTATCGAGGGGTCAGTCAGTCACACAGTGAGGGGACCGCACTATCGAGGGGTCAGTCACACAGTGAGGGGCCGCACTATCGAGGGGTCAGTCACAGAGTGAGGCGCCGCACTATCGAGGGGTCAGTCAGTCAAACAGTGAGGGGGCCGAACTATCGAGGGGTCAGTCACACAATGAGGGGCCGCACTATCGAGGGGTCAGTCACACAGTGAGGGGCCGCACTATCGAAGGATCAGTCAGTCACTCAGTGAGAGGCCGCACTATCGAGGGGTCAGTCGCACAGTGAGGGGCCGCACTATCGAGGGGTCAGTCAGTCACACAGTGAGGGGCCGCACTATCGAGGGGTCAGTCAGTCACACAGTGAGGGGCTGCACTATCGAAGGGTCAGTCAGTCACACAGTGAGGGGCCGCACTATCGAGGGTCAGTCACACAGTGAGGGGCCGCACTATCGAGTGGTCATTCAGTCACACAGTGAGGGGCCGCACTATCGAGGGGTCAGTCAGTCACACAGTGAGAGGGCCTCACTATCGAGGGTCAGTCACACAGTGAGGAGCCGCACTATCGAGGGGTCCGTCAGTCACACAGTGAGGTGACGCACTATCGAGGGGTCAGTCACACAGTGAGGGGCCGCACTATCGAGGGGTCAGTCAGTCACACAGTGAGGGGCCGCACTATTGAGGGGTCAGTCACACAGTGAGGGGCCGCACTATCGAGGGGTCAGACACACTGTGAGGGGCTGCACTATCGAGGGGTCAGTCAGTCACACAGTGAGGGGGCCGCACTATCGAGGGGTCAGTCAGTCACACAGTGTGTGGCCGCACTATCGAGGGATCAGTCAGTCACACAGTGAGGGGACGCACTATCGAGGTGTCAGTAACACAGTGAGGGCCGCACTATCGAGGGGTCAGTCACACAGTGAGGGGCCGCACTATCGAGGGGTCAGACACACTGTGAGGGGCCGCACTATCGAGGGGTCAGTCAGTCACACAGTGAGGGGACGCACTATCGAGGTGTCAGTAACACAGTGAGGGGCCGCACTATCGAGGGGTCAGTCACACAGTGAGGGGGCCGCACTATCGAGGGGTCAGTCACACAGTGAGGGGGCCGCACTATCGAGAGGTCAGTCACACAGTGAGGGGACGCACTATCGAGGGGTCAGTCAGTCACACAGTGAGTGGCCGCACTATCGAGGGGTCAGTCAGTCAGTCACACAGTGAGTGGCCGCACTATCGAGGGGTCAGTCAGTCACACAGTGAGGGGCCGCACTATCGAGGGGTCAGTCACACAGTGAGGTCGCCGCACTATCGAGGGGTCAGTCACACAGTGAGGGGCCGCACTATCGAGGGGTCAGTCAGTCACACAGTGGGGGGCCGCACTATCGAGGGGTCAGTCACACAGTGAGGGGCTGCACTATCGAGGGGTCAGTCACACAGTGAGGGGCTGCAATATCGAGGGGTCGGTCAGTCACACAGTGAGGAGGCCGCACTATCGAGGGGTCAGTCAGTCACACAATGAGTGGCCGCACTATCGAGGGGTCAGTCAGTCACACAGTGAGGGGACGCACTATCGAGGGTTCAGTCAGACAGTGATGGGCCGCACTATCGAGGGGTCAGTCAGTCACACAGTGAGGGGCCGCACTATCGACGGGTCAGTCACACAGTGAGTTGCCGCACTATCGAGGGGTCAGTCAGTCACACAGCGAGGGGCCGCACTATCGAGGGGTCAGTCACACAGTGAGGGGCCGCACTATCGAGGGGTCAGTCACACAGTGAGGGGCTGCAATATCGAGGGGTCGGTCAGTCACACAGTGAGGAGGCCGCACTATCGAGGGGTCAGTCAGTCACACAGTGAGTGGCCGCACTATCGAGGGGTCAGTCAGTGACACAGTGAGGGGACGCACTATCGAGGGGTCAGTCACACAGTGAGGGGTCGCACTATCGAGGGGTCAGTCACACAGTGAGGGGGCCGCACTATCGAGGGGTCAGTCAGTCACACAGTGAGGGGCCGCACTATCGAGGGATCAGTCAGTCACACAGTGAGAGTCCGCACTATCGAGGGATCAGTCAGACAGTGAGGGGCCGCACTATCGAGGGGTCAGTCAGTCACACAGTGAGGGGCCGCACTATCGAGGGGTCAGTCACACAGTGAGGGGCTGCACTATCGAGGGTCAGTCACACAGTGAGGGGCCGCACTATCGAGTGGTCAGTCACACAGTGAGGGGGCCGCATTATCGAGGGGTCAGTCACACAGTGAGGGGCCGCACTATCGAGGGGTCAGTCTGTCTAATAGTGAGGGGCCACACTATCGAGGGGTCAGTCACACAGTGAGGGGCCGCACTATCGAGGGGTCAGTCAGTCACACAGTGAGGGGCCGCACTATCGAGGGGTCAGTCAGTCACACATTGAGGGGCCGGACTATCGAGGGGTCAGTCACACAGTGAGGGGCCAGACTATCGAGGGGTCAGTCACACAGTGAGGGGCCACACTATCGAGGGGTCAGTCACACAGTGAGGGGGCCGCACTATCGAGGGGTCAGTCAGTCACACAGTGAGGGGCCGCACTATCGAGGTGTCAGTCACACAGTGAGGGGCCGCACTATCGAGGGGTCAGTCACACAGTGATGGGGCCGCACTATCGAGGGGTCAGTCACACAGTGAGGGGGCCCCACTATCGAGGGGGTCAGTCACACAGTGAGGGGGCCGCACTATCGAGGGGTCAGTCACACAGTGAGGGGCCGCACTATCGAGGGGTCAGTCAGTCACACAGAGAGGGGCCGCACTATTGAGCGGTCAGTCACACAGTGAGGGGCCGCACTATCGAGTGGTCAGTCAGTCACACAGTGAGGGGCCGCACTATTGAGGGGTCAGTCAGTCAGATAGTGAGGGGCCACACTATCGAGGGGTCAGTCAGTCACACAGCGAGGGGCCGCACTATCGACGGGTCAGTCAGTCACACAGTGAGTGGCCGCACTATCGAGGGGTCAGTCAGTCAGTCACACAGTGAGTGGCCGCACTATCGAGGGATCAGTCAGTCACACAGTGAGGGGCCGCACTATCGAGGGGTCAGTCACACAGTGAGGGGGCCGCACTATCGAGGGGTCAGTCACACAGTGAGGGGCCGCACTATCGAGGAGTCAGTCACACAGTGAGGGGCTGCACTATCGAGGGGTCAGTCAGTCACACAGTGAGGGGGCCGCACTATCCAGGGGTCAGTCAGTCATACAGTGAGGGGGCCACACTATCGAGGGGTCAGTCAGACAGTGATGGGCCGCACTATCGAGGGGTCAGTCAGTCACACAGTGAGGGGCCGCACTATCGACGGGTCAGTCACACAGTGAGGGGCCGCACTATCGAGGGGTCAGTCAGTCACACAGCGAGGGGCCGCACTATCGAGGGGTCAGTCACACAGTGAGGGGCCGCACTATCGAGGGGTCAGTCACACAGTGAGGGGCTGCAATATCGAGGGGTCAGTCAGTCACACAGCGAGGGGCCGCACTATCGAGGGGTCAGTCACACGGTGAGGGGCCGCACTATCGAGGGGTCAGTCACACAGTGAGGGGCTGCAATTTCGAGGGGTCAGTCAGTCACACAGTGAGGAGGCCGCACTATCGAGGGGTCAGTCAGTCACACAGTGAGTGGCCGCACTATCGAGGGGTCAGTCAGTCACACAGTGAGGGGACGCACTATCGAGGGGTCAGTCACACAGTGAGGGGTCGTACAATCGAGGGGTCAGTCACACAGTGAGGGGGCCGCACTATCGAAGGGTCAGTCACACAGTGAGGGGCCGGACAATCGAGGGGTCAGTCAGTCACACAGTGAGGGACCGCACTATCGAGGGGTCAGTCACACAGTGAGGGGTCGCACTATCGAGGGGTCAGTCACACAGTGAGGGGGCCGCACTATCGAAGGGTCAGTCACACAGTGAGGGGCCGCACTATCGAGGGGTCAGTCACACAGTGAGTGGCCGCACTATCGAGGGGTCAGTCAGTCACACAGTGAGGGGCCGGACTATCGAGGGATCAGTCAGTCACACAGTGAGGGGGCCGCACTATCGAGGGGTCAGTCAGTCACACAGTGTGTGGCCGCACTATCGAGGGATCAGTCAGTCACACAGTGAGGGGACGCACTATCGAGGTGTCAGTAACACAGTGAGGGCCGCACTATCGAGGGGTCAGTCACACAGTGAGGGGCCGCACTATCGAGGGGTCAGACACACTGTGAGGGGCCGCACTATCGAGGGGTCAGTCAGTCACACAGTGAGGGGACGCACTATCGAGGTGTCAGTAACACAGTGAGGGGCCGCACTATCGAGGGGTCAGTCACACAGTGAGGGGGCCGCACTATCGAGGGGTCAGTCACACATTGAGGGGGCCGCACTATCGAGGGGTCAGTCCAACAGTGAGGGGCTGCACTATCGAGCGGTCAGTCAGTCACACAGTGAGTGGGCCGCACTATCGAGGGGTCAGTCACACAGTGAGGGGGCCGCACTATCGAGGGGTCAGTCACACAGTGAGGGGACGCACTATCGAGGGGTCAGTCAGTCACACAGTGAGTGGCCGCACTATCGAGGGGTCAGTCAGTCAGTCACACAGTGAGTGGCCGCACTATCGAGGGGTCAGTCAGTCACACAGTGAGGGGCCGCACTATCGAGGGGTCAGTCACACAGTGAGGGGGCCGCACTATCGAGGGGTCAGTCACACAGTGAGGGGCCGCACTATCGAGGGGTCAGTCAGTCACACAGTGAGGGGCCGCACTATCGAGGGGTCAGTCACACAGTGAGGGGCTGCACTATCGAGGGGTCAGTCACACAGTGAGGGGCTGCAATATCGAGGGGTCGGTCAGTCACACAGTGAGGAGGCCGCACTATCGAGGGGTCAGTCAGTCACACAGTGAGTGGCCGCACTATCGAGGGGTCAGTCAGTCACACAGTGAGGGGACGCACTATCGAGGGTTCAGTCAGACAGTGATGGGCCGCACTATCGAGGGGTCAGTCAGTCACACAGTGAGGGGCCGCACTATCGACGGGTCAGTCACACAGTGAGTTGCCGCACTATCGAGGGGTCAGTCAGTCACACAGCGAGGGGCCGCACTATCGAGGGGTCAGTCACACAGTGAGGGGCCGCACTATCGAGGGGTCAGTCACACAGTGAGGGGCTGCAATATCGAGGGGTCGGTCAGTCACACAGTGAGGAGGCCGCACTATCGAGGGGTCAGTCAGTCACACAGTGAGTGGCCGCACTATCGAGGGGTCAGTCAGTGACACAGTGAGGGGACGCACTATCGAGGGGTCAGTCACACAGTGAGGGGTCGCACTATCGAGGGGTCAGTCACACAGTGAGGGGGCCGCACTATCGAGGGGTCAGTCAGTCACACAGTGAGTGGCCGCACTATCGAGGGGTCAGTCAGTCACACAGTGAGTGGCCGCAGTATCGAGGGGTCAGTCACACAGTGAGGGGGCCGCACTATCGAGGGGTCAGTCAGTCACACAGTGAGTGGCCGCACTATCGAGGGGTCAGTCAGTCACACAGTGAGTGGCCGCACTATCGAGGGGTCAGTCACATAGTGAGGGGGCCGCACTATCGAGGGGTCAGTCAGTCACACAGTGAGGGGGCTGCACTATCGAGGGGTCAGTCAGTCACACAGTGAGGGGCCGCACTATCGAGGGGTCAGTCACACAATGAGGGGGCCACACTATCGAGGGGTCAGTCACACAGTGAGGGGACCGCACTGTCGAGGGGTCAGTCACACAGTGAGGGGTCGCACTATCGAGGGGTCAGTCAGTCACACAGTGAGGGGCCGCACTATCGAGGGATCAGTCAGTCACACAGTGAGAGTCCGCACTATCGAGGGATCAGTCAGACAGTGAGGGGCCGCACTATCGAGGGGTCAGTCAGTCACACAGTGAGGGGCCGCACTATCGAGGGGTCAGTCACACAGTGAGGGGCTGCACTATCGAGGGTCAGTCACACAGTGAGGGGCCGCACTATCGAGTGGTCAGTCACACAGTGAGGGGGCCGCATTATCGAGGGGTCAGTCACACAGTGAGGGGCCGCACTATCGAGGGGTCAGTCTGTCTAATAGTGAGGGGCCACACTATCGAGGGGTCAGTCACACAGTGAGGGGCCGCACTATCGAGGGGTCAGTCAGTCACACAGTGAGGGGCCGCACTATCGAGGGGTTAGTCAGTCACACATTGAGGGGCCGGACTATCGAGGGGTCAGTCACACAGTGAGGGGCCAGACTATCGAGGGGTCAGTCACACAGTGAGGGGCCACACTATCGAGGGGTCAGTCAGTCACACAGAGAGGGGCGCACTATTGAGGGGTCAGTCAGTCAGATAGTGAGGGGCCGCACTATCGAGGGGTCAGTCAGTCACACAGCGAGGGGCCGCACTATCGAGGGGTCAGTCAGTCACACAGTGAGTGGCCGCACTATCGAGGGGTCAGTCAGTCAGTCACACAGTGAGTGGCCGCACTATCGAGGGATCAGTCAGTCACACAGTGAGGGGCCGCACTATCGAGGGGTCAGTCACACAGTGAGGGGGCCGCACTATCGAGGGGTCAGTCACACAGTGAGGGGCCGCACTATCGAGGGGTCAGTCACACAGTGAAGGGCTGCACTATCGAGGGGTCAGTCAGTCACACAGTGAGGGGGCCGCACTATCGAGGGGTCAGTCAGTCATACAGTGAGGGGGCCACACTATCGAGGGGTCAGTCAGACAGTGATGGGCCGCACTATCGAGGGGTCAGTCAGTCACACAGTGAGGGGCCGCACTATCGAGGGGTCAGTCACACAGTGAGGGGCCGCACTATCGAGGGGTCAGTCACACAGTGAGGGGCTGCAATATCGAGGGGTCAGTCAGTCACACAGCGAGGGGCCGCACTATCGAGGGGTCAGTCACACAGTGAGGGGCCGCACTATCGAGGGGTCAGTCACACAGTGAGGGGCTGCAATATCGAAGGGTCAGTCAGTCACACAGTGAGGAGGCCGCACTATCGAGGGGTCAGTCAGTCACACAGTGAGTGGCCGCACTATCGAGGGGTCAGTCAGTCACACAGTGAGGGGACGCACTATCGAGGGGTCAGTCACACAGTGAGGGGTCGTACTATCGAGGGGTCAGTCACACAGTGAGGGGGCCGCACTATCGAAGGGTCAGTCACACAGTGAGGGGCCGGACTATCGAGGGGTCAGTCAGTCACACAGTGAGGGACCGCACTATCGAGGGGTCAGTCACACAGTGAGGGGTCGCACTATCGAGGGGTCAGTCACACAGTGAGGGGGCCGCACTATCGAAGGATCAGTCACACAGTGAGGGGCCGCACTATCGAGGGGTCAGTCACACAGTGAGTGGCCGCACTATCGAGGGGTCAGTCAGTCACACAGTGAGAGGCCGGACTATCGAGGGATCAGTCAGTCACACAGTGAGGGGGCCGCACTATCGAGGGGTCAGTCACACAGTGAGGGGCCGCACTATCGAGGGGTCAATGACACAGTGAGGGGCCGTACTATCGAGGGGTCAGTCAGTCACACAGTGAGGGGCTGCACTATCGAGGGGTCAGTCAGTCACACAGTGAGGGGACCGCACTATCGAGGGGTCAGTCACACAGTGAGGGGGCTGCACTATCGAGGGGTCAGTCAGTCACACAGTGACGGGGCCGCACTATCGAAGGGTCAGTCAGTCACACAGTGAGGGGCCGCACTATCGAGGGGTCAGTCAGTCACACAGTGAGGGGCCGGACTATCGAGCGGTCAGTCACACAGTGAGGGGCCGCACTATCGAGGGGTCAGTCACACAGTGAGGGGCCGCACGATCGAGGGGTCAGTCACACAGTGAGGGGCCGCACTATCGAGGGGTCAGTCAGTCACACAGTGAGGGGCTGCACTATCGAAGGGTCAGTCAGTCACATAGTGAGGGGCCGCACTATCGAGGGTCAGTCACACAGTGAGGGGCCGCACTATCGAGTGGTCAGTCAGTCACACAGTGAGGGGCCGCACTATCGAGGGGTCAGTCAGTCACACAGTGAGAGGGCCTCACTATCGAGGATCAGTCACACAGTGAGGAGCCGCACTATCGAGGGGTCAGTCACACACTAAGGGGGCTGCACTATCGAGGGGTCAGTCAGTCACACAGTGAGGGGCTGCACTATCGAGGGGTCAGTCAGTCACACAGTGAGGGTCGCACTTTCGAGGGGTCAGTCAGTCACACAGTGAGGTGACGCACTATCGAGGGGTCAGTCACACAGTGAGGGGCCGCACTATCGAGGGGTCAGTCACTCACACAGTGAGGGGCCGCACTATCGAGGGGTCAGTCACACAGTGAGGGGCCGCACTATCGAGGGGTCAATGACACAGTGAGGGGCCGTACTATCGAGGGGTCAGTCAGTCACACAGTGAGTGGCTGCACTATCGAGGGGTCAGTCAGTCACACAGTGAGGGGCCGCACTATCGAGGGGTCAGTCAGTCACACAGTGAGGGGCCGGACTATCGAGCGGTCAGTCACACAGTGAGGGGCCGGACTATCGAGGGGTCAGTCACACAGTGAGGGGCCGCACTATCGAGGGGTCAGTCACACAGTGAGGGGGCCGCACTATCGAGGGGTCAGTCACACAGTGAGGGGCCGCACTATCGAGGGGTCAGTCTGTCACATAGTGAGGGGCCGCACTATCGAGGGGTCAGTCACACAGTGAGGGGCCGCACTATCGAGGGGTCAGTCTGTCACATAGTGAGGGGCCGCACTATCGAGGGGTCAGTCACACAGTGAGGGGCCGCACTATCGAGGGGTCAGTCTGTCACATAGTGAGGGGCCGCACTATCGAGGGGTCAGTCACACAGTGAGGGGCCGCACTATCGACGGGTCAGTCTGTCACATAGTGAGGGGCCGCACTATCGAGGGGTCAGTCACACAGTGAGGGGCCGCACTATCGAAGGGTCAGTCAGTCGCACAGTGAGGGGGCCGCACTATCGAGGGGTCAGTCACAGAGTGAGGGGCCGCACAATCGAGGGGTCAGTCACACAGTGAGGGGCCCGCACTATCGAGGGGTCAGTCACACAGTGAGGGGCCGCACTATCGAGTGGTCAGTCAGTCACACAGTGAGGGGCTGGACTATCGAGGGGTCAGTCACACAGTGAGGGGGCCGCACTATCGAAGGGACAGTCACACAGTGAGGGGGCCGCACTATCGACGGGTCAGTCAGTCACACAGTGAGGGACCGCACTTTCGAGGGGTCAGTCACACAGTGAGGGGGCCGCACTATCGAGGGGTCAGTCAGTCACACAGTGAGGGGCCGGACTATCGAGGGGTCAGTCAGTCACACAGTGAGGGGACCGCACTATCGAGGGGTCAGTCACACAGTGAGGGGCCGCACTATCGAGGGGTCAGTCACAGAGTGAGGCGCCGCACTATCGAGGGGTCAGTCAGTCACACAGTGAGGGTCGCACTTTCGAGGGGTCAGTCAGTCACACAGTGAGGTGACGCACTATCGAGGGGTCAGTCACACAGTGAGGGGCCGCACTATCGAGGGGTCAGTCAGTCACACAGTGAGGGGCCGCACTATTGAGGGGTCAGTCACACAGTGAGGGGCCGCACTATCGAGGGGTCAGACACACTGTGAGGGGCTGCACTATCGAGGGGTCAGTCAGTCACACAGTGAGGGGGCCGCACTATCGAGGGGTCAGTCAGTCACACAGTGTGTGGCCGCACTATCGAGGGATCAGTCAGTCACACAGTGAGGGGACGCACTATCGAGGTGTCAGTAACACAGTGAGGGCCGCACTATCGAGGGGTCAGTCACACAGTGAGGGGCCGCACTATCGAGGGGTCAGACACACTGTGAGGGGCCGCACTATCGAGGGGTCAGTCAGTCACACAGTGAGGGGACGCACTATCGAGGTGTCAGTAACACAGTGAGGGGCCGCACTATCGAGGGGTCAGTCACACAGTGAGGGGGCCGCACTATCGAGGGGTCAGTCACACAGTGAGGGGGCCGCACTATCGAGGGGTCAGTCCAACAGTGAGGGGCTGCACTATCGAGCGGTCAGTCAGTCACACAGTGAGTGGGCCGCACTATCGAGGGGTCAGTCACACAGTGAGGGGGCCGCATTATCGAGGGGTCAGTCAGACAGTGAGGGGACGCACTATCGAGGGGTCAGTCAGTCACACAGTGAGTGGCCGCACTATCGAGGGGTCAGTCAGTCAGTCACACAGTGAGTGACCGCACTATCGAGGGGTCAGTCAGTCACACAGTGAGGGGCCGCACTATCGAGGGGTCAGTCACACAGTGAGGGGGCCGCACTATCGAGGGGTCAGTCACACAGTGAGGGGCCGCACTATCGAGGGGTCAGTCAGTCACACAGTGAGGGCCGCACTATCGAGGGGTCAGTCACACAGTGAGGGGCTGCACTATAGAGGGGTCAGTCAGTCACACAGTAAGGGGACCGCACTATCGAGGGGACAGTCAGTCACACAGTGAGGGGGCCGCACTATCGAGGGGTCAGTCAGTCATACAGTGAGGGGGCCACACTATCGAGGGTTCAGTCAGACAGTGATGGGCCGCACTATCGAGGGGTCAGTCAGTCACACAGAGAGGGGCCGCACTATCGACGGGTCAGTCACACAGTGAGGTGCCGCACTATCGAGGGGTCAGTCAGTCACACAGCGAGGGGCCGCACTATCGAGGGGTCAGTCACACAGTGAGGGGCCGCACTATCGAGGGGTCAGTCACACAGTGAGGGGCTGCAATATCGAGGGGTCGGTCAGTCACACAGTGAGGAGGCCGCACTATCGAGGGGTCAGTCAGTCACACAGTGAGTGGCCGCACTATCGAGGGGTCAGTCAGTCACACAGTGAGGGGACGCACTATCGAGGGGTCAGTCACACAGTGAGGGGTCGCACTATCGAGGGGTCAGTCACACAGTGAGGGGGCCGCACTATCGAGGGGTCAGTCAGTCACACAGTGAGTGGCCGCACTATCGAGGGGTCAGTCAGTCACACAGTGAGTGGCCGCAGTATCGAGGGGTCAGTCACACAGTGAGGGGGCCGCACTATCGAGGGGTCAGTCAGTCACACAGTGAGTGGCCGCACTATCGAGGGGTCAGTCAGTCACACAGTGAGTGGCCGCACTATCGAGGGGTCAGTCACACAGTGAGGGGGCCGCACTATCGAGGGGTCAGTCAGTCACACAGTGAGGGGGCTGCACTATCGAGGGGTCAGTCAGTCACACAGTGATGGGCCGCACTATCGAGGGGTCAGTCACACAATGAGGGGGCCACACTATCGAGGGGTCAGTCACACAGTGAGGGGACCGCACTATCGAGGGGTCAGTCACACAGTGAGGGGTCGCACTATCGAGGGGTCAGTCAGTCACACAGTGAGGGGCCGCACTATCGAGGGGTCAGTCAGTCACACAGTGAGAGTCCGCACTATCGAGGGATCAGTCAGACAGTGAGGGGCCGCACTATCGAGGGGTCAGTCAGTCACACAGTGAGGGGCCGCACTATCGAGGGGTCAGTCACACAGTGAGGGGCTGCACTATCGAGGGTCAGTCACACAGTGAGGGGCCGCACTATCGAGTGGTCAGTCACACAGTGAGGGGGCCGCATTATCGAGGGGTCAGTCACACAGTGAGGGGCCGCACTATCGAGGGGTCAGTCTGTCTAATAGTGAGGGGCCACACTATCGAGGGGTCAGTCACACAGTGAGGGGCCGCACTATCGAGGGGTCAGTCAGTCACACAGTGAGGGGCCGCACTATCGAGGGGTCAGTCAGTCACACATTGAGGGGCCGGACTATCGAGGGGTCAGTCACACAGTGAGGGACCAGACTATCGAGGGGTCAGTCACACAGTGAGGGGCCACACTATCGAGGGGTCAGTCACACAGTGAGGGGGCCGCACTATCGAGGGGTCAGTCAGTCACACAGTGAGGGGCCGCACTATCGAGGGGTCAGTCACACAGTGAGGGGCCGCACTATCGAGGTGGTCAGTCACACAGTGATGGGGCCGCACTATCGAGGGGTCAGTCACACAGTGAGGGGGCCCCACTATCGAGGGGGTCAGTCACACAGTGAGGGGGCCGCACTATCGAGGGGTCAGTCACACAGTGAGGGGCCGCACTATCGAGGGGTCAGTCAGTCACACAGAGAGGGGCCGCACTATTGAGCGGTCAGTCACACAGTGAGGGGCCGCACTATCGAGTGGTCAGTCAGTCACACAGTGAGGGGCCGCACTATTGAGGGGTCAGTCAGTCAGATAGTGAGGGGCCGCACTATCGAGGGGTCAGTCACACATTGAGGGGCCGCACAATCGAGGGGTGAGTCTGTCACATAGTGAGGGGCCGCACTATTGAGGGGTCAGTCACACAGTGAGGGGCCGCACTATCGAGGGGTCAGTCTGTCACATAGTGAGGGGCCGCACTATCGAGGGGTCAGTCACACAGTGAGGGGCCGCACTATCGAGGGGTCAGTCAGTCACACAGTGAGGGGGCCGCACTATCAAGTGGTCAGTCACACAGTGAGGGGCCGCACAATCGAGGGGTCAGTCACACAGTGAGGGGGCCGCACCATCGAGGGGTCAGTCACACAGTGAGGGGCCACACTATCGAGTGGTCAGTCAGTCACACAGTGAGGGGCCGGACTATCGAGGGGTCAGTCAGTCACACAGTGAGGGGGCCGCACTATCGAAGGGTCAGTGACACAGTGAGGGGCCGGACTATCGAGGGGTCAGTCAGTCACACAGTGAGGGACCGCACTATCGAGGGGTCAGTCACACAATGAGGGGTCGCACTATCGAGGGGTCAGTCACACAGTGAGGGGGCCGCACTATCGAAGGGTCAATCACACAGTGAGGGGCCGCACTATCGAGGGGTCAGTCACACAGTGAGGGGGCCGCACTATCGAGGGGTCAGTCAGTCACACAGTGAGGGGGTCGCACTATCGAGGGGTCAGTCAGTCACACAGTGAGGGGGCCACACTATCGAGGGGTCAGTCACACAGTGAGGGGACCGCACTATCGGGGGGTCAGTCACACATTGAGGGGCCGCACTATCGTGGGGTCAGTCAGTCACACAGTGAGGGGCCGCACTATCGAGGGGTCAGTCAGTCACATAGTGAGGGGCCGCACTATCGAGGGGTCAGTCACACAGTGAGGGGCCGCACTATCGAGGGGTCAATCAGTCACACAGTGAGGGGCCGCACTATCGAGGGGTCAGTAACACAGTGAGGGGGCCGCACTATCGAGGGGTCAGTCACACAGTGAGGGGCCGCACTATCGAGGGGTCAGTCAGTCACACAGTGAGGGGCCGTACTATCGAGGGGTCAGTCACACAGTGAGGGGCCGCACTATCGAGGGGTCAGTCAGTCACATAGTGAGGGGGCCGCACTATCGAGGCGTCAGTCAGTCACACAGTGAGGGGGCCGCACTATCGAGGGGTCAGTCACACAGTGAGGGGGCCGCACTATCGAGGGGTCAGTCACACAGTGAGGGGCCGCACTATCGAGGGGTCAGTCTGTCACATAGTGAGGGGCCGCACTATCGAGGGGTCAGTCACACAGTGAGGGGCCGCACTATCGAGGGGTCAGTCACACAGTGAGGGGCCGGACTATCGAGGGGTCAGTCAGTCACACAGTGAGGGACCGCACTATCGAGGGGTCAGTCACACAGTGAGGGGTCGCACTATCGAGGGGTCAGTCACACAGTGAGGGGGCCGCACTATCGAAGGGTCAGTCACACAGTGAGCGGCCGCACTATCGAGGGGTCAGTCACACAGTGAGGGGCCGCACTATCGAGGGGTCAGTCAGTCACACAGTGAGGGGCCGGACTATCGAGGGATCAGTCAGTCACACAGTGAGGGGGCCGTACTATCGAGGGGTCAGTCACACAGTGAGGGGCCGCACTATCGAGGGGTCAATGACACAGTGAGGGGCCGTACTATCGAGGGGTCAGTCAGTCACACAGTGAGGGGCTGCACTATCGAGGGGTCAGTCAGTCACACAGTGAGGGGACCGCACTATCGAGGGGTCAGTCACACAGTGAGGGGGCTGCACGATCGAGGGGTCAGTCAGTCACACAGTGACGGGGCCGCACTATCGAAGGGTCAGTCAGTCACACAGTGAGGGGCCGCACTATCGAGGGGTCAGTCAGTCACACAGTGAGGGGCCGGACTATCGAGCGGTCAGTCACACAGTGAGGGGCCGGACTATCGAGGGGTCAGTCACACAGTGAGGGGCCGCACTATCGAGGGGTCAGTCAGTCACACAGTGAGGGGCCGCACTATCGAGGGTCAGTCACACAGTGAGGGGCCGCACTATCGAGGGGTCAGACACACTGTGAGGGGCTGCACTATCGAGCGGTCAGTCGGTCACACAGTGAGGGGGCCGCACTATCGAGGGGTCAGTCAGTCACACAGTGAGTGGCCGCACTATCGAGGGGTCAGTCAGTCACACAGTGAGGCGACGCACTATCGAGGTGTCAGTAACACAGTGAGGGGCCGCACTATCGAGGGGTCAGTCACACAGTGAGGGGGCCGCACTATCGAGGGGTCAGTCACACATTGAGGGGGCCGCACTATCGAGGGGTCAGTCAAACAGTGAGGGTCTGCACTATCGAGGGGTCAGTCAGTCACACAGTGAGTGGGCCGCACTATCGAGGGGTCAGTCACACAGTGAGGGGGCCGCACTATCGAGGGGTCAGTCACACAGTGAGGGGCCGCACTATCGAGGGGTCAGTCAGTCACACAGTGAGTGGCCGCACTATCGAGGGGTCAGTCAGTCACACAGTGAGGGGCCGCACTATCGAGTGGTCAGTCAGTCACACAGTGAGGGGCCGCACTATCGAGGGGTCAGTCAGTCACACAGTGAGAGGGCCTCACTATCGAGGGTCAGTCACACAGTGAGGAGCCGCACTATCGAGGGGTCAGTCACACACTAAGGCGGCTGCACTATCGAGGGGTCAGTCAGTCACACAGTGAGGGGGTCGCACTATCGAGGGGTCAGTCAGTCACACAGTGAGGGGGCCGCACTATCGAGGGGTCAGTCACACAGTGAGGGGCTGCACTATCGAGGGGTCAGTCAGTCACACAGTGAGGGTCGCACTTTCGAGGGGTCAGTCAGTCACACAGTGAGGTGACGCACTATCGAGGGGTCAGTCACACAGTGAGGGGCCGCACTATCGAGGGGTCAGTCAGTCACACAGTGAGGGGCCGCACTATCGAGGGGTCAGTCACACAGTGATGGGCCGCACTATCGAGGGGTCAGACACACTGTGAGGGGCTGCACTATCGAGCGGTCAGTCGGTCACACAGTGAGGGGGCCGCACTATCGAGGGGTCAGTCAGTCACACAGTGAGTGGCCGCACTATCGAGGGGTCAGTCAGTCACACAGTGAGGCGACGCACTATCGAGGTGTCAGTAACACAGTGAGGGGCCGCACTATCGAGGGGTCAGTCACACAGTGAGGGGGCCGCACTATCGAGGGGTCAGTCACACATTGAGGGGGCCGCACTATCGAGGGGTCAGTCAAACAGTGAGGGTCTGCACTATCGAGGGGTCAGTCAGTCACACAGTGAGTGGGCCGCACTATCGAGGGGTCAGTCACACAGTGAGGGGGCCACACTATCGAGGGGTCAGTCACACAGTGAGGGGCCGCACTATCGAGGGGTCAGTCAGTCACACAGTGAGTGGCCGCACTATCGAGGGGTCAGTCAGTCACACAGTAAGGGGTCGCACTATCGAGGGGTCAGTCACACTGCGAGGGGCTGCCCTGCGAGGGGTCAGTCACACAGTGAGGGGCCGCACTATCGAGTGGTCATTCAGTCACACAGTGTGTGGCCGCACTATCGAGAGGTCAGTCAGTCACACAGTGAGGGGGTCGCACTATCGAGGGGTCAGTCAGTCACACAGTGAGGGGGCCGCACTATCGAGGGGTCAGTCACACAGTGAGGGGCTGCACTATCGAGGGGTCAGTCAGTCACACAGTGAGGGTCGCACTTTCGAGGGGTCAGTCAGTCACACAGTGAGGTGACGCACTATCGAGGGGTCAGTCACACAGTGAGGGGCCGCACTATCGAGGGGTCAGTCAGTCACACAGTGAGGGGCCGCACTATCGAGGGGTCAGTCACACAGTGAGGGGCCGCACTATCGATGGGTCAGACACACTGTGAGGGGCTGCACTATCGAGCGGTCAGTCGGTCACACAGTGAGGGGGCCGCACTATCGAGGGGTCAGTCAGTCACACAGTGAGTGGCCGCACTATCGAGGGGTCAGTCAGTCACACAGTGAGGGGCCGCACTATCGAGGGGTCAGTCACACAGTGAGGGGCTGCACTATAGAGGGGTCAGTCAGTCACACAGTAAGGGGACCGCACTATCGAGGGGACAGTCAGTCACACAGTGAGGGGGCCGCACTATCGAGGGGTCAGTCAGTCATACAGTGAGGGGGCCACACTATCGAGGGTTCAGTCAGACAGTGATGGGCCGCACTATCGAGGGGTCAGTCAGTCACACAGAGAGGGGCCGCACTATCGACGGGTCAGTCACACAGTGAGGTGCCGCACTATCGAGGGGTCAGTCAGTCACACAGCGAGGGGCCGCACTATCGAGGGGTCAGTCACACAGTGAGGGGCCGCACTATCGAGGGGTCAGTCACACAGTGAGGGGCTGCAATATCGAGGGGTCGGTCAGTCACACAGTGAGGAGGCCGCACTATCGAGGGGTCAGTCAGTCACACAGTGAGTGGCCGCACTATCGAGGGGTCAGTCAGTCACACAGTGAGGGGACGCACTATCGAGGGGTCAGTCACACAGTGAGGGGTCGCACTATCGAGGGGTCAGTCACACAGTGAGGGGGCCGCACTATCGAGGGGTCAGTCAGTCACACAGTGAGTGGCCGCACTATCGAGGGGTCAGTCAGTCACACAGTGAGTGGCCGCAGTATCGAGGGGTCAGTCACACAGTGAGGGGGCCGCACTATCGAGGGGTCAGTCAGTCACACAGTGAGTGGCCGCACTATCGAGGGGTCAGTCAGGCACACAGTGAGTGGCCGCACTATCGAGGGGTCAGTCACACAGTGAGGGGGCCGCACTATCGAGGGGTCAGTCAGTCACACAGTGAGGGGGCTGCACTATCGAGGGGTCAGTCAGTCACACAGTGAGGGGGTCGCACTATCGAGGGGTCAGTCAGTCACACAGTGAGGGGGCCACACTATCGAGGGGTCAGTCACACAGTGAGGGGACCGCACTATCGGGGGGTCAGTCACACATTGAGGGGCCGCACTATCGTGGGGTCAGTCAGTCACACAGTGAGGGGCCGCACTATCGAGGGGTCAGTCAGTCACATAGTGAGGGGCCGCACTATCGAGGGGTCAGTCACACAGTGAGGGGCCGCACTATCGAGGGGTCAATCAGTCACACAGTGAGGGGCCGCACTATCGAGGGGTCAGTAACACAGTGAGGGGGCCGCACTATCGAGGGGTCAGTCACACAGTGAGGGGCCGCACTATCGAGGGGTCAGTCAGTCACACAGTGAGGGGCCGTACTATCGAGGGGTCAGTCACACAGTGAGGGGCCGCACTATCGAGGGGTCAGTCAGTCACATAGTGAGGGGGCCGCACTATCGAGGCGTCAGTCAGTCACACAGTGAGGGGGCCGCACTATCGAGGGGTCAGTCACACAGTGAGGGGGCCGCACTATCGAGGGGTCAGTCACACAGTGAGGGGCCGCACTATCGAGGGGTCAGTCTGTCACATAGTGAGGGGCCGCACTATCGAGGGGTCAGTCACACAGTGAGGGGCCGCACTATCGAGGGGTCAGTCACACAGTGAGGGGCCGGACTATCGAGGGGTCAGTCAGTCACACAGTGAGGGACCGCACTATCGAGGGGTCAGTCACACAGTGAGGGGTCGCACTATCGAGGGGTCAGTCACACAGTGAGGGGGCCGCACTATCGAAGGGTCAGTCACACAGTGAGCGGCCGCACTATCGAGGGGTCAGTCACACAGTGAGGGGCCGCACTATCGAGGGGTCAGTCAGTCACACAGTGAGGGGCCGGACTATCGAGGGATCAGTCAGTCACACAGTGAGGGGGCCGTACTATCGAGGGGTCAGTCACACAGTGAGGGGCCGCACTATCGAGGGGTCAATGACACAGTGAGGGGCCGTACTATCGAGGGGTCAGTCAGTCACACAGTGAGGGGCTGCACTATCGAGGGGTCAGTCAGTCACACAGTGAGGGGACCGCACTATCGAGGGGTCAGTCACACAGTGAGGGGGCTGCACGATCGAGGGGTCAGTCAGTCACACAGTGACGGGGCCGCACTATCGAAGGGTCAGTCAGTCACACAGTGAGGGGCCGCACTATCGAGGGGTCAGTCAGTCACACAGTGAGGGGCCGGACTATCGAGCGGTCAGTCACACAGTGAGGGGCCGGACTATCGAGGGGTCAGTCACACAGTGAGGGGCCGCACTATCGAGGGGTCAGTCAGTCACACAGTGAGGGGCCGCACTATCGAGGGTCAGTCACACAGTGAGGGGCCGCACTATCGAGGGGTCAGACACACTGTGAGGGGCTGCACTATCGAGCGGTCAGTCGGTCACACAGTGAGGGGGCCGCACTATCGAGGGGTCAGTCAGTCACACAGTGAGTGGCCGCACTATCGAGGGGTCAGTCAGTCACACAGTGAGGCGACGCACTATCGAGGTGTCAGTAACACAGTGAGGGGCCGCACTATCGAGGGGTCAGTCACACAGTGAGGGGGCCGCACTATCGAGGGGTCAGTCACACATTGAGGGGGCCGCACTATCGAGGGGTCAGTCAAACAGTGAGGGTCTGCACTATCGAGGGGTCAGTCAGTCACACAGTGAGTGGGCCGCACTATCGAGGGGTCAGTCACACAGTGAGGGGGCCGCACTATCGAGGGGTCAGTCACACAGTGAGGGGCCGCACTATCGAGGGGTCAGTCAGTCACACAGTGAGTGGCCGCACTATCGAGGGGTCAGTCAGTCACACAGTGAGGGGCCGCACTATCGAGTGGTCAGTCAGTCACACAGTGAGGGGCCGCACTATCGAGGGGTCAGTCAGTCACACAGTGAGAGGGCCTCACTATCGAGGGTCAGTCACACAGTGAGGAGCCGCACTATCGAGGGGTCAGTCACACACTAAGGCGGCTGCACTATCGAGGGGTCAGTCAGTCACACAGTGAGGGGGTCGCACTATCGAGGGGTCAGTCAGTCACACAGTGAGGGGGCCGCACTATCGAGGGGTCAGTCACACAGTGAGGGGCTGCACTATCGAGGGGTCAGTCAGTCACACAGTGAGGGTCGCACTTTCGAGGGGTCAGTCAGTCACACAGTGAGGTGACGCACTATCGAGGGGTCAGTCACACAGTGAGGGGCCGCACTATCGAGGGGTCAGTCAGTCACACAGTGAGGGGCCGCACTATCGAGGGGTCAGTCACACAGTGATGGGCCGCACTATCGAGGGGTCAGACACACTGTGAGGGGCTGCACTATCGAGCGGTCAGTCGGTCACACAGTGAGGGGGCCGCACTATCGAGGGGTCAGTCAGTCACACAGTGAGTGGCCGCACTATCGAGGGGTCAGTCAGTCACACAGTGAGGCGACGCACTATCGAGGTGTCAGTAACACAGTGAGGGGCCGCACTATCGAGGGGTCAGTCACACAGTGAGGGGGCCGCACTATCGAGGGGTCAGTCACACATTGAGGGGGCCGCACTATCGAGGGGTCAGTCAAACAGTGAGGGTCTGCACTATCGAGGGGTCAGTCAGTCACACAGTGAGTGGGCCGCACTATCGAGGGGTCAGTCACACAGTGAGGGGGCCACACTATCGAGGGGTCAGTCACACAGTGAGGGGCCGCACTATCGAGGGGTCAGTCAGTCACACAGTGAGTGGCCGCACTATCGAGGGGTCAGTCAGTCACACAGTAAGGGGTCGCACTATCGAGGGGTCAGTCACACTGCGAGGGGCTGCCCTGCGAGGGGTCAGTCACACAGTGAGGGGCCGCACTATCGAGTGGTCATTCAGTCACACAGTGTGTGGCCGCACTATCGAGAGGTCAGTCAGTCACACAGTGAGGGGGTCGCACTATCGAGGGGTCAGTCAGTCACACAGTGAGGGGGCCGCACTATCGAGGGGTCAGTCACACAGTGAGGGGCTGCACTATCGAGGGGTCAGTCAGTCACACAGTGAGGGTCGCACTTTCGAGGGGTCAGTCAGTCACACAGTGAGGTGACGCACTATCGAGGGGTCAGTCACACAGTGAGGGGCCGCACTATCGAGGGGTCAGTCAGTCACACAGTGAGGGGCCGCACTATCGAGGGGTCAGTCACACAGTGAGGGGCCGCACTATCGATGGGTCAGACACACTGTGAGGGGCTGCACTATCGAGCGGTCAGTCGGTCACACAGTGAGGGGGCCGCACTATCGAGGGGTCAGTCAGTCACACAGTGAGTGGCCGCACTATCGAGGGGTCAGTCAGTCACACAGTGAGGGGCCGCACTATCGAGGGGTCAGTCACACAGTGAGGGGCTGCACTATAGAGGGGTCAGTCAGTCACACAGTAAGGGGACCGCACTATCGAGGGGACAGTCAGTCACACAGTGAGGGGGCCGCACTATCGAGGGGTCAGTCAGTCATACAGTGAGGGGGCCACACTATCGAGGGTTCAGTCAGACAGTGATGGGCCGCACTATCGAGGGGTCAGTCAGTCACACAGAGAGGGGCCGCACTATCGACGGGTCAGTCACACAGTGAGGTGCCGCACTATCGAGGGGTCAGTCAGTCACACAGCGAGGGGCCGCACTATCGAGGGGTCAGTCACACAGTGAGGGGCCGCACTATCGAGGGGTCAGTCACACAGTGAGGGGCTGCAATATCGAGGGGTCGGTCAGTCACACAGTGAGGAGGCCGCACTATCGAGGGGTCAGTCAGTCACACAGTGAGTGGCCGCACTATCGAGGGGTCAGTCAGTCACACAGTGAGGGGACGCACTATCGAGGGGTCAGTCACACAGTGAGGGGTCGCACTATCGAGGGGTCAGTCACACAGTGAGGGGGCCGCACTATCGAGGGGTCAGTCAGTCACACAGTGAGTGGCCGCACTATCGAGGGGTCAGTCAGTCACACAGTGAGTGGCCGCAGTATCGAGGGGTCAGTCACACAGTGAGGGGGCCGCACTATCGAGGGGTCAGTCAGTCACACAGTGAGTGGCCGCACTATCGAGGGGTCAGTCAGGCACACAGTGAGTGGCCGCACTATCGAGGGGTCAGTCACACAGTGAGGGGGCCGCACTATCGAGGGGTCAGTCAGTCACACAGTGAGGGGGCTGCACTATCGAGGGGTCAGTCAGTCACACAGTGATGGGCCGCACTATCGAGGGGTCAGTCACACAATGAGGGGGCCACACTATCGAGGGGTCAGTCACACAGTGAGGGGACCGCACTATCGAGGGGTCAGTCACACAGTGAGGGGTCGCACTATCGAGGGGTCAGTCAGTCACACAGTGAGGGGCCGCACTATCGAGGGGTCAGTCAGTCACACAGTGAGAGTCCGCACTATCGAGGGATCAGTCAGACAGTGAGGGGCCGCACTATCGAGGGGTCAGTCAGTCACACAGTGAGGGGCCGCACTATCGAGGGGTCAGTCACACAGTGAGGGGCTGCACTATCGAGGGTCAGTCACACAGTGAGGGGCCGCACTATCGAGTGGTCAGTCACACAGTGAGGGGGCCGCATTATCGAGGGGTCAGTCACACAGTGAGGGGCCGCACTATCGAGGGGTCAGTCTGTCTAATAGTGAGGGGCCACACTATCGAGGGGTCAGTCACACAGTGAGGGGCCGCACTATCGAGGGGTCAGTCAGTCACACAGTGAGGGGCCGCACTATCGAGGGGTCAGTCAGTCACACATTGAGGGGCCGGACTATCGAGGGGTCAGTCACACAGTGAGGGGCCAGACTATCGAGGGGTCAGTCACACAGTGAGGGGCCACACTATCGAGGGGTCAGTCACACAGTGAGGGGGCCGCACTATCGAGGGGTCAGTCAGTCACACAGTGAGGGGCCGCACTATCGAGGGGTCAGTCACACAGTGAGGGGCCGCACTATCGAGGTGGTCAGTCACACAGTGATGGGGCCGCACTATCGAGGGGTCAGTCACACAGTGAGGGGGCCCCACTATCGAGGGGGTCAGTCACACAGTGAGGGGGCCGCACTATCGAGGGGTCAGTCACACAGTGAGGGGCCGCACTATCGAGGGGTCAGTCAGTCACACAGAGAGGGGCCGCACTATTGAGCGGTCAGTCACACAGTGAGGGGCCGCACTATCGAGTGGTCAGTCAGTCACACAGTGAGGGGCCGCACTATTGAGGGGTCAGTCAGTCAGATAGTGAGGGGCCGCACTATCGAGGGGTCAGTCACACATTGAGGGGCCGCACAATCGAGGGGTGAGTCTGTCACATAGTGAGGGGCCGCACTATTGAGGGGTCAGTCACACAGTGAGGGGCCGCACTATCGAGGGGTCAGTCTGTCACATAGTGAGGGGCCGCACTATCGAGGGGTCAGTCACACAGTGAGGGGCCGCACTATCGAGGGGTCAGTCAGTCACACAGTGAGGGGGCCGCACTATCAAGTGGTCAGTCACACAGTGAGGGGCCGCACAATCGAGGGGTCAGTCACACAGTGAGGGGGCCGCACCATCGAGGGGTCAGTCACACAGTGAGGGGCCACACTATCGAGTGGTCAGTCAGTCACACAGTGAGGGGCCGGACTATCGAGGGGTCAGTCAGTCACACAGTGAGGGGGCCGCACTATCGAAGGGTCAGTGACACAGTGAGGGGCCGGACTATCGAGGGGTCAGTCAGTCACACAGTGAGGGACCGCACTATCGAGGGGTCAGTCACACAATGAGGGGTCGCACTATCGAGGGGTCAGTCACACAGTGAGGGGGCCGCACTATCGAAGGGTCAATCACACAGTGAGGGGCCGCACTATCGAGGGGTCAGTCACACAGTGAGGGGGCCGCACTATCGAGGGGTCAGTCAGTCACACAGTGAGGGGGTCGCACTATCGAGGGGTCAGTCAGTCACACAGTGAGGGGGCCACACTATCGAGGGGTCAGTCACACAGTGAGGGGACCGCACTATCGGGGGGTCAGTCACACATTGAGGGGCCGCACTATCGTGGGGTCAGTCAGTCACACAGTGAGGGGCCGCACTATCGAGGGGTCAGTCAGTCACATAGTGAGGGGCCGCACTATCGAGGGGTCAGTCACACAGTGAGGGGCCGCACTATCGAGGGGTCAATCAGTCACACAGTGAGGGGCCGCACTATCGAGGGGTCAGTAACACAGTGAGGGGGCCGCACTATCGAGGGGTCAGTCACACAGTGAGGGGCCGCACTATCGAGGGGTCAGTCAGTCACACAGTGAGGGGCCGTACTATCGAGGGGTCAGTCACACAGTGAGGGGCCGCACTATCGAGGGGTCAGTCAGTCACATAGTGAGGGGGCCGCACTATCGAGGCGTCAGTCAGTCACACAGTGAGGGGGCCGCACTATCGAGGGGTCAGTCACACAGTGAGGGGGCCGCACTATCGAGGGGTCAGTCACACAGTGAGGGGCCGCACTATCGAGGGGTCAGTCTGTCACATAGTGAGGGGCCGCACTATCGAGGGGTCAGTCACACAGTGAGGGGCCGCACTATCGAGGGGTCAGTCACACAGTGAGGGGCCGGACTATCGAGGGGTCAGTCAGTCACACAGTGAGGGACCGCACTATCGAGGGGTCAGTCACACAGTGAGGGGTCGCACTATCGAGGGGTCAGTCACACAGTGAGGGGGCCGCACTATCGAAGGGTCAGTCACACAGTGAGCGGCCGCACTATCGAGGGGTCAGTCACACAGTGAGGGGCCGCACTATCGAGGGGTCAGTCAGTCACACAGTGAGGGGCCGGACTATCGAGGGATCAGTCAGTCACACAGTGAGGGGGCCGTACTATCGAGGGGTCAGTCACACAGTGAGGGGCCGCACTATCGAGGGGTCAATGACACAGTGAGGGGCCGTACTATCGAGGGGTCAGTCAGTCACACAGTGAGGGGCTGCACTATCGAGGGGTCAGTCAGTCACACAGTGAGGGGACCGCACTATCGAGGGGTCAGTCACACAGTGAGGGGGCTGCACGATCGAGGGGTCAGTCAGTCACACAGTGACGGGGCCGCACTATCGAAGGGTCAGTCAGTCACACAGTGAGGGGCCGCACTATCGAGGGGTCAGTCAGTCACACAGTGAGGGGCCGGACTATCGAGCGGTCAGTCACACAGTGAGGGGCCGGACTATCGAGGGGTCAGTCACACAGTGAGGGGCCGCACTATCGAGGGGTCAGTCAGTCACACAGTGAGGGGCCGCACTATCGAGGGTCAGTCACACAGTGAGGGGCTGCACTATCGAGGGGTCAGTCAGTCACACAGTGAGGGTCGCACTTTCGAGGGGTCAGTCAGTCACACAGTGAGGTGACGCACTATCGAGGGGTCAGTCACACAGTGAGGGGCCGCACTATCGAGGGGTCAGTCAGTCACACAGTGAGGGGCCGCACTATCGAGGGGTCAGTCACACAGTGAGGGGCCGCACTATCGAGGGGTCAGACACACTGTGAGGGGCTGCACTATCGAGCGGTCAGTCGGTCACACAGTGAGGGGGCCGCACTATCGAGGGGTCAGTCAGTCACACAGTGAGTGGCCGCACTATCGAGGGGTCAGTCAGTCACACAGTGAGGCGACGCACTATCGAGGTGTCAGTAACACAGTGAGGGGCCGCACTATCGAGGGGTCAGTCACACAGTGAGGGGGCCGCACTATCGAGGGGTCAGTCACACATTGAGGGGGCCGCACTATCGAGGGGTCAGTCAAACAGTGAGGGTCTGCACTATCGAGGGGTCAGTCAGTCACACAGTGAGTGGGCCGCACTATCGAGGGGTCAGTCACACAGTGAGGGGGCCGCACTATCGAGGGGTCAGTCACACAGTGAGGGGCCGCATTATCGAGGGGTCAGTCAGTCACACAGTGAGTGGCCGCACTATCGAGGGGTCAGTCAGTCACACAGTAAGGGGTCGCACTATCGAGGGGTCAGTCACACTGCGAGGGGCTGCCCTACGAGGGGTCAGTCACACAGTGAGGGGCCGCACTATCGAGTGGTCATTCAGTCACACAGTCTGTGGCCGCACTATCGAGAGGTCAGTCAGTCACACAGTGAGGGGGTCGCACTATCGAGGGGTCAGTCAGTCACACAGTGAGGGGTCCGCACTATCGAGGGGTCAGTCACACAGTGAGGGGCTGCACTATCGAGGGGTCAGTCAGTCACACAGTGAGGGTCGCACTTTCGAGGGGTCAGTCAGTCACACAGTGAGGTGACGCACTATCGAGGGGTCAGTCACACAGTGAGGGGCCGCACTATCGAGGGGTCAGTCAGTCACACAGGGAGGGGCCGCACTATCGAGGGGTCAGTCACACAGTGAGGGGCCGCACTATCGAGGGGTCAGACACACTGTGAGGGGCTGCACTATCGAGCGGTCAGTCGGTCACACAGTGAGGGGGCCGCACTATCGAGGGGTCAGTCAGTCACACAGTGAGTGGCCGCACTATCGAGGGGTCAGTCAGTCACACAGTGAGGCGACGCACTATCGAGGTGTCAGTAACACAGTGAGGGGCCGCACTATCGAGGGGTCAGTCACACAGTGAGGGGGCCGCACTATCGAGGGGTCAGTCACACATTGAGGGGGCCGCACTATCGAGGGGTCAGTCAAACAGTGAGGGTCTGCACTATCGAGGGGTCAGTCAGTCACACAGTGAGTGGGCCGCACTATCGAGGGGTCAGTCACACAGTGAGGGGGCCGCACTATCGAGGGGTCAGTCACACAGTGAGGGGCCGCACTATCGAGGGGTCAGTCAGTCACACAGTGAGTGGCCGCACTATCGAGGGGTCAGTCAGTCACACAGTGAGGGGCCGCACTATCGAGTGGTCAGTCAGTCACACAGTGAGGGGCCGCACTATCGAGGGGTCAGTCAGTCACACAGTGAGAGGGCCTCACTATCGAGGGTCAGTCACACAGTGAGGAGCCGCACTATCGAGGGGTCAGTCACACACTAAGGCGGCTGCACTATCGAGGGGTCAGTCAGTCACACAGTGAGGGGGTCGCACTATCGAGGGGTCAGTCAGTCACACAGTGAGGGGGCCGCACTATCGAGGGGTCAGTCACACAGTGAGGGGCTGCACTATCGAGGGGTCAGTCAGTCACACAGTGAGGGTCGCACTTTCGAGGGGTCAGTCAGTCACACAGTGAGGTGACGCACTATCGAGGGGTCAGTCACACAGTGAGGGGCCGCACTATCGAGGGGTCAGTCAGTCACACAGTGAGGGGCCGCACTATCGAGGGGTCAGTCACACAGTGATGGGCCGCACTATCGAGGGGTCAGACACACTGTGAGGGGCTGCACTATCGAGCGGTCAGTCGGTCACACAGTGAGGGGGCCGCATTATCGAGGGGTCAGTCACACAGTGAGGGGCCGCACTATCGAGGGGTCAGTCACACAGTGAGGGGGCCGCACCATCGAGGGGTCAGTCACACAGTGAGGGGCCACACTATCGAGTGGTCAGTCAGTCACACAGTGAGGGGCCGGACTATCGAGGGGTCAGTCAGTCACACAGTGAGGGGGCCGCACTATCGAAGGGTCAGTGACACAGTGAGGGGCCGGACTATCGAGGGGTCAGTCAGTCACACAGTGAGGGACCGCACTATCGAGGGGTCAGTCACACAATGAGGGGTCGCACTATCGAGGGGTCAGTCACACAGTGAGGGGGCCGCACTATCGAAGGGTCAATCACACAGTGAGGGGCCGCACTATCGAGGGGTCAGTCACACAGTGAGGGGGCCGCACTATCGAGGGGTCAGTCAGTCACACAGTGAGGGGGTCGCACTATCGAGGGGTCAGTCAGTCACACAGTGAGGGGGCCACACTATCGAGGGGTCAGTCACACAGTGAGGGGACCGCACTATCGGGGGGTCAGTCACACATTGAGGGGCCGCACTATCGTGGGGTCAGTCAGTCACACAGTGAGGGGCCGCACTATCGAGGGGTCAGTCAGTCACATAGTGAGGGGCCGCACTATCGAGGGGTCAGTCACACAGTGAGGGGCCGCACTATCGAGGGGTCAATCAGTCACACAGTGAGGGGCCGCACTATCGAGGGGTCAGTAACACAGTGAGGGGGCCGCACTATCGAGGGGTCAGTCACACAGTGAGGGGCCGCACTATCGAGGGGTCAGTCAGTCACACAGTGAGGGGCCGTACTATCGAGGGGTCAGTCACACAGTGAGGGGCCGCACTATCGAGGGGTCAGTCAGTCACATAGTGAGGGGGCCGCACTATCGAGGCGTCAGTCAGTCACACAGTGAGGGGGCCGCACTATCGAGGGGTCAGTCACACAGTGAGGGGGCCGCACAATCGAGGGGTCAGTCACACAGTGAGGGGCCGCACTATCGAGGGGTCAGTCTGTCACATAGTGAGGGGCCGCACTATCGAGGGGTCAGTCACACAGTGAGGGGCCGCACTATCGAGGGGTCAGTCACACAGTGAGGGGCCGGACTATCGAGGGGTCAGTCAGTCACACAGTGAGGGACCGCACTATCGAGGGGTCAGTCACACAGTGAGGGGTCGCACTATCGAGGGGTCAGTCACACAGTGAGGGGGCCGCACTATCGAAGGGTCAGTCACACAGTGAGCGGCCGCACTATCGAGGGGTCAGTCACACAGTGAGGGGCCGCACTATCGAGGGGTCAGTCAGTCACACAGTGAGGGGCCGGACTATCGAGGGATCAGTCAGTCACACAGTGAGGGGGCCGTACTATCGAGGGGTCAGTCACACAGTGAGGGGCCGCACTATCGAGGGGTCAATGACACAGTGAGGGGCCGTACTATCGAGGGGTCAGTCAGTCACACAGTGAGGGGCTGCACTATCGAGGGGTCAGTCAGTCACACAGTGAGGGGACCGCACTATCGAGGGGTCAGTCACACAGTGAGGGGGCTGCACGATCGAGGGGTCAGTCAGTCACACAGTGACGGGGCCGCACTATCGAAGGGTCAGTCAGTCACACAGTGAGGGGCCGCACTATCGAGGGGTCAGTCAGTCACACAGTGAGGGGCCGGATTATCGAGCGGTCAGTCACACAGTGAGGGGCCGGACTATCGAGGGGTCAGTCACACAGTGAGGGGCCGCACTATCGAGGGGTCAGTCAGTCACACAGTGAGGGGCCGCACTATCGAGGGTCAGTCACACAGTGAGGGGCTGCACTATCGAGGGGTCAGTCAGTCACACAGTGAGGGTCGCACTTTCGAGGGGTCAGTCAGTCACACAGTGAGGTGACGCACTATCGAGGGGTCAGTCACACAGTGAGGGGCCGCACTATCGAGGGGTCAGTCAGTCACACAGTGAGGGGCCGCACTATCGAGGGGTCAGTCACACAGTGAGGGGCCGCACTATCGAGGGGTCAGACACACTGTGAGGGGCTGCACTATCGAGCGGTCAGTCGGTCACACAGTGAGGGGGCCGCACTATCGAGGGGTCAGTCAGTCACACAGTGAGTGGCCGCACTATCGAGGGGTCAGTCAGTCACACAGTGAGGCGACGCACTATCGAGGTGTCAGTAACACAGTGAGGGGCCGCACTATCGAGGGGTCAGTCACACAGTGAGGGGGCCGCACTATCGAGGGGTCAGTCACACATTGAGGGGGCCGCACTATCGAGGGGTCAGTCAAACAGTGAGGGTCTGCACTATCGAGGGGTCAGTCAGTCACACAGTGAGTGGGCCGCACTATCGAGGGGTCAGTCACACAGTGAGGGGGCCGCACTATCGAGGGGTCAGTCACACAGTGAGGGGCCGCATTATCGAGGGGTCAGTCAGTCACACAGTGAGTGGCCGCACTATCGAGGGGTCAGTCAGTCACACAGTAAGGGGTCGCACTATCGAGGGGTCAGTCACACTGCGAGGGGCTGCCCTACGAGGGGTCAGTCACACAGTGAGGGGCCGCACTATCGAGTGGTCATTCAGTCACACAGTCTGTGGCCGCACTATCGAGAGGTCAGTCAGTCACACAGTGAGGGGGTCGCACTATCGAGGGGTCAGTCAGTCACACAGTGAGGGGGCCGCACTATCGAGGGGTCAGTCACACAGTGAGGGGCTGCACTATCGAGGGGTCAGTCAGTCACACAGTGAGGGTCGCACTTTCGAGGGGTCAGTCAGTCACACAGTGAGGTGACGCACTATCGAGGGGTCAGTCACACAGTGAGGGGCCGCACTATCGAGGGGTCAGTCAGTCACACAGTGAGGGGCCGCACTATCGAGGGGTCAGTCAGTCACACAGTGAGAGGGCCTCACTATCGAGGGTCAGTCACACAGTGAGGAGCCGCACTATCGAGGGGTCAGTCACACACTAAGGCGGCTGCACTATCGAGGGGTCAGTCAGTCACACAGTGAGGGGGTCGCACTATCGAGGGGTCAGTCAGTCACACAGTGAGGGGGCCGCACTATCGAGGGGTCAGTCACACAGTGAGGGGCTGCACTATCGAGGGGTCAGTCAGTCACACAGTGAGGGCCGCACTTTCGAGGGGTCAGTCAGTCACACAGTGAGGTGACGCACTATCGAGGGGTCAGTCACACAGTGAGGGGCCGCACTATCGAGGGGTCAGTCAGTCACACAGTGAGGGGCCGCACTATCGAGGGGTCAGTCACACAGTGAGGGGCCGCACTATCGAGGGGTCAGACACACTGTGAGGGGCTGCACTATCGAGCGGTCAGTCGGTCACACAGTGAGGGGGCCGCACTATCGAGGGGTCAGTCAGTCACACAGTGAGTGGCCGCACTATCGAGGGGTCAGTCAGTCACACAGTGAGGCGACGCACTATCGAGGTGTCAGTAACACAGTGAGGGGCCGCACTATCGAGGGGTCAGTCACACAGTGAGGGGGCCGCACTATCGAGGGGTCAGTCACACATTGAGGGGGCCGCACTATCGAGGGGTCAGTCAAACAGTGAGGGTCTGCACTATCGAGGGGTCAGTCAGTCACACAGTGAGTGGGCCGCACTATCGAGGGGTCAGTCACACAGTGAGGGGGCCACACTATCGAGGGGTCAGTCACACAGTGAGGGGCCGCACTATCGAGGGGTCAGTCAGTCACACAGTGAGTGGCCGCACTATCGAGGGGTCAGTCAGTCACACAGTAAGGGGTCGCACTATCGAGGGGTCAGTCACACTGCGAGGGGCTGCCCTGCGAGGGGTCAGTCACACAGTGAGGGGCCGCACTATCGAGTGGTCATTCAGTCACACAGTGTGTGGCCGCACTATCGAGAGGTCAGTCAGTCACACAGTGAGGGGGCCGCACTATCGAGGGGTCAGTCACACAGTGAGGGGCTGCACTATCGAGGGGTCAGTCAGTCACACAGTGAGGGTCGCACTTTCGAGGGGTCAGTCAGTCACACAGTGAGGTGACGCACTATCGAGGGGTCAGTCACACAGTGAGGGGCCGCACTATCGAGGGGTCAGTCAGTCACACAGTGAGGGGCCGCACTATCGAGGGGTCAGTCACACAGTGAGGGGCCGCACTATCGAGGGGTCAGACACACTGTGAGGGGCTGCACTATCGAGCGGTCAGTCGGTCACACAGTGAGGGGGCCGCACTATCGAGGGGTCAGTCAGTCACACAGTGAGTGGCCGCACTATCAAGGGGTCAGTCAGTCACACAGTGAGGCGACGCACTATCGAGGTGTCAGTAACACAGTGAGGGGCCGCACTATCGAGGGGTCAGTCACACAGTGAGGGGGCCGCACTATCGAGGGGTCAGTCACACATTGAGGGGGCCGCACTATCGAGGGGTCAGTCAAACAGTGAGGGTCTGCACTATCGAGGGGTCAGTCAGTCACACAGTGAGTGGGCCGCACTATCGAGGGGTCAGTCACACAGTGAGGGGGCCGCACTATCGAGGGGTCAGTCACACAGTGAGGTGCCGCACTATCGAGGGGTCAGTCAGTCACACAGTGAGTGGCCGCACTATCGAGGGTCAGTCAGTCACACAGTAAGGGGTCGCACTATCGAGGGGTCAGTCACACTGCGAGGGGCTGCCCTACGAGGGGTCAGTCACACAGTGAGGGGCCGCACTATCGAGTGGTCATTCAGTCACACAGTGTGTGGCCGCACTATCGAGAGGTCAGTCAGTCACACAGTGAGGGGCCGCACTATCGAGGGGTCAGTCAGTCACACAGTGAGGGGCCGCACTATCGAGGGTCAGTCACACAGTGAGGGGGCTGCACTATCGAGGGGTCAGTCAGTCACACAGTGAGGGGCCGCACTATCGAGGGGTCAGTCAGTCACACAGTGAGGGGGCCGCTCTATCGAGGGGTCACTCAGTCACACAGTGAGGGGGCCGCACTATCGAGGGGTCAGTCAGTCACACAGTGAGGGGCCGCACTATCGAGGGGTCAGTCAGTCACACAGTGAGGGGCCGCAATATCGAGGGGTCAGTCACACAATGAGGGGGACGCACTATCGAGGGGTCAGTCACACAGTGAGGGGCCGCACTATCGAGGGGTCAATCAGTCACACAGTGAGGGGCCGCACTATCGAGGGGTCAGTAACACAGTGAGGGGGCCGCACTATCGAGGGGTCAGTCACACAGTGAGGGGCCGCACTATCGAGGGGTCAGTCAGTCACACAGTGAGGGGCCGTACTATCGAGGGGTCAGTCACACAGTGAGGGGCCGCACTATCGAGGGGTCAGTCAGTCACATAGTGAGGGGGCCGCACTATCGAGGCGTCAGTCAGTCACACAGTGAGGGGGCCGCACTATCGAGGGGTCAGTCACACAGTGAGGGGGCCGCACTATCGAGGGGTCAGTCACACAGTGAGGGGCCGCACTATCGAGGGGTCAGTCTGTCACATAGTGAGGGGCCGCACTATCGAGGGGTCAGTCACACAGTGAGGGGCCGCACTATCGAGGGGTCAGTCACACAGTGAGGGGCCGGACTATCGAGGGGTCAGTCAGTCACACAGTGAGGGACCGCACTATCGAGGGGTCAGTCACACAGTGAGGGGTCGCACTATCGAGGGGTCAGTCACACAGTGAGGGGGCCGCACTATCGAAGGGTCAGTCACACAGTGAGCGGCCGCACTATCGAGGGGTCAGTCACACAGTGAGGGGCCGCACTATCGAGGGGTCAGTCAGTCACACAGTGAGGGGCCGGACTATCGAGGGATCAGTCAGTCACACAGTGAGGGGGCCGTACTATCGAGGGGTCAGTCACACAGTGAGGGGCCGCACTATCGAGGGGTCAATGACACAGTGAGGGGCCGTACTATCGAGGGGTCAGTCAGTCACACAGTGAGGGGCTGCACTATCGAGGGGTCAGTCAGTCACACAGTGAGGGGACCGCACTATCGAGGGGTCAGTCACACAGTGAGGGGGCTGCACGATCGAGGGGTCAGTCAGTCACACAGTGACGGGGCCGCACTATCGAAGGGTCAGTCAGTCACACAGTGAGGGGCCGCACTATCGAGGGGTCAGTCAGTCACACAGTGAGGGGCCGGACTATCGAGCGGTCAGTCACACAGTGAGGGGCCGGACTATCGAGGGGTCAGTCACACAGTGAGGGGCCGCACTATCGAGGGGTCAGTCAGTCACACAGTGAGGGGCCGCACTATCGAGGGTCAGTCACACAGTGAGGGGCTGCACTATCGAGGGGTCAGTCAGTCACACAGTGAGGGTCGCACTTTCGAGGGGTCAGTCAGTCACACAGTGAGGTGACGCACTATCGAGGGGTCAGTCACACAGTGAGGGGCCGCACTATCGAGGGGTCAGTCAGTCACACAGTGAGGGGCCGCACTATCGAGGGGTCAGTCACACAGTGAGGGGCCGCACTATCGAGGGGTCAGACACACTGTGAGGGGCTGCACTATCGAGCGGTCAGTCGGTCACACAGTGAGGGGGCCGCACTATCGAGGGGTCAGTCAGTCACACAGTGAGTGGCCGCACTATCGAGGGGTCAGTCAGTCACACAGTGAGGCGACGCACTATCGAGGTGTCAGTAACACAGTGAGGGGCCGCACTATCGAGGGGTCAGTCACACAGTGAGGGGGCCGCACTATCGAGGGGTCAGTCACACATTGAGGGGGCCGCACTATCGAGGGGTCAGTCAAACAGTGAGGGTCTGCACTATCGAGGGGTCAGTCAGTCACACAGTGAGTGGGCCGCACTATCGAGGGGTCAGTCACACAGTGAGGGGGCCGCACTATCGAGGGGTCAGTCACACAGTGAGGGGCCGCATTATCGAGGGGTCAGTCAGTCACACAGTGAGTGGCCGCACTATCGAGGGGTCAGTCAGTCACACAGTAAGGGGTCGCACTATCGAGGGGTCAGTCACACTGCGAGGGGCTGCCCTACGAGGGGTCAGTCACTCAGTGAGGGGCCGCACTATCGAGTGGTCATTCAGTCACACAGTCTGTGGCCGCACTATCGAGAGGTCAGTCAGTCACACAGTGAGGGGGTCGCACTATCGAGGGGTCAGTCAGTCACACAGTGAGGGGTCCGCACTATCGAGGGGTCAGTCACACAGTGAGGGGCTGCACTATCGAGGGGTCAGTCAGTCACACAGTGAGGGTCGCACTTTCGAGGGGTCAGTCAGTCACACAGTGAGGTGACGCACTATCGAGGGGTCAGTCACACAGTGAGGGGCCGCACTATCGAGGGGTCAGTCAGTCACACAGTGAGGGGCCGCACTATCGAGGGGTCAGTCACACAGTGAGGGGCCGCACTATCGAGGGGTCAGACACACTGTGAGGGGCTGCACTATCGAGCGGTCAGTCGGTCACACAGTGAGGGGGCCGCACTATCGAGGGGTCAGTCAGTCACACAGTGAGTGGCCGCACTATCGAGGGGTCAGTCAGTCACACAGTGAGGCGACGCACTATCGAGGTGTCAGTAACACAGTGAGGGGCCGCACTATCGAGGGGTCAGTCACACAGTGAGGGGGCCGCACTATCGAGGGGTCAGTCACACATTGAGGGGGCCGCACTATCGAGGGGTCAGTCAAACAGTGAGGGTCTGCACTATCGAGGGGTCAGTCAGTCACACAGTGAGTGGGCCGCACTATCGAGGGGTCAGTCACACAGTGAGGGGGCAGCACTATCGAGGGGTCAGTCACACAGTGAGGGGCCGCACTATCGAGGGGTCAGTCAGTCACACAGTGAGTGGCCGCACTATCGAGGGGTCAGTCAGTCACACAGTGAGGGGCCGCACTATCGAGTGGTCAGTCAGTCACACAGTGAGGGGCCGCACTATCGAGGGGTCAGTCAGTCACACAGTGAGAGGGCCTCACTATCGAGGGTCAGTCACACAGTGAGGAGCCGCACTATCGAGGGGTCAGTCACACACTAAGGCGGCTGCACTATCGAGGGGTCAGTCAGTCACACAGTGAGGGGGTCGCACTATCGAGGGGTCAGTCAGTCACACAGTGAGGGGGCCGCACTATCGAGGGGTCAGTCACACAGTGAGGGGCTGCACTATCGAGGGGTCAGTCAGTCACACAGTGAGGGTCGCACTTTCGAGGGGTCAGTCAGTCACACAGTGAGGTGACGCACTATCGAGGGGTCAGTCACACAGTGAGGGGCCGCACTATCGAGGGGTCAGTCAGTCACACAGTGAGGGGCCGCACTATCGAGGGGTCAGTCACACAGTGAGGGGCCGCACTATCGAGGGGTCAGACACACTGTGAGGGGCTGCACTATCGAGCGGTCAGTCGGTCACACAGTGAGGGGGCCGCACTATCGAGGGGTCAGTCAGTCACACAGTGAGTGGCCGCACTATCGAGGGGTCAGTCAGCGACACAGTGAGGCGACGCACTATCGAGGTGTCAGTAACACAGTGAGGGGCCGCACTATCGAGGGGTCAGTCACACAGTGAGGGGGCCGCACTATCGAGGGGTCAGTCACACATTGAGGGGGCCGCACTATCGAGGGGTCAGTCAAACAGTGAGGGTCTGCACTATCGAGGGGTCAGTCAGTCACACAGTGAGTGGGCCGCACTATCGAGGGGTCAGTCACACAGTGAGGGGGCCACACTATCGAGGGGTCAGTCACACAGTGAGGGGCCGCACTATCGAGGGGTCAGTCAGTCACACAGTGAGTGGCCGCACTATCGAGGGGTCAGTCAGTCACACAGTAAGGGGTCGCACTATCGAGGGGTCAGTCACACTGCGAGGGGCTGCCCTGCGAGGGGTCAGTCACACAGTGAGGGGCCGCACTATCGAGTGGTCATTCAGTCACACAGTGTGTGGCCGCACTATCGAGAGGTCAGTCAGTCACACAGTGAGGGGGTCGCACTATCGAGGGGTCAGTCAGTCACACAGTGAGGGGGCCGCACTATCGAGGGGTCAGTCACACAGTGAGGGGCTGCACTATCGAGGGGTCAGTCAGTCACACAGTGAGGGTCGCACTTTCGAGGGGTCAGTCAGTCACACAGTGAGGTGACGCACTATCGAGGGGTCAGTCACACAGTGAGGGGCCGCACTATCGAGGGGTCAGTCAGTCACACAGTGAGGGGCCGCACTATCGAGGGGTCAGTCACACAGTGAGGGGCCGCACTATCGAGGGGTCAGACACACTGTGAGGGGCTGCACTGTCGAGCGGTCAGTCGGTCACACAGTGAGGGGGCCGCACTATCGAGGGGTCAGTCAGTCACACAGTGAGTGGCCGCACTATCAAGGGGTCAGTCAGTCACACAGTGAGGCGACGCACTATCGAGGTGTCAGTAACACAGTGAGGGGGCCGCACTATCGAGGGGTCAGTCACACATTGAGGGGGCCGCACTATCGAGGGGTCAGTCAAACAGTGAGGGTCTGCACTATCGAGGGGTCAGTCAGTCACACAGTGAGTGGGCCGCACTATCGAGGGGTCAGTCACACAGTGAGGGGGCCGCACTATCGAGGGGTCAGTCACACAGTGAGGTGCCGCACTATCGAGGGGTCAGTCAGTCACACAGTGAGTGGCCGCACTATCGAGGGTCAGTCAGTCACACAGTAAGGGGTCGCACTATCGAGGGGTCAGTCACACTGCGAGGGGCTGCCCTACGAGGGGTCAGTCACACAGTGAGGGGCCGCACTATCGAGTGGTCATTCAGTCACACAGTGTGTGGCCGCACTATCGAGAGGTCAGTCAGTCACACAGTGAGGGGCCGCACTATCGAGGGGTCAGTCAGTCACACAGTGAGGGGCCGCACTATCGAGGGTCAGTCACACAGTGAGGGGGCTGCACTATCGAGGGGTCAGTCAGTCACACAGTGAGGGGCCGCACTATCGAGGGGTCAGTCAGTCACACAGTGAGGGGGCCGCTCTATCGAGGGGTCACTCAGTCACACAGTGAGGGGGCCGCACTATCGAGGGGTCAGTCAGTCACACAGTGAGGGGCCGCACTATCGAGGGGTCAGTCAGTCACACAGTGAGGGGCCGCAATATCGAGGGGTCAGTCACACAATGAGGGGGACGCACTATCGAGGGGTCAGTCACACAGTGAGGGGCCGCACTATCGAGGGGTCAGTCACACAGTGAGGGGCCGCACTATCGAGGGGTCAGTCAGTCACACAGTGAGGGGCCGCACTATCGAGGGGTCAGTCAGTCACACAGTGAGGGGCCGCTCTATCGAGGGGTCAGTCAGTCACACAGTGAGGGGCTGCTCTATCGAGGGTTCAGTCACACAGTGAGGGGCCGCACTATCGAGGGGTCAGTCAGTCACACAGTGAGGGGCTGCTCTATCGAGGGGTCAGTCACACAGAGGGGCCGCACTATCGAGGGGTCAGTCAGTCACACAGTGAGGGGCTGCTCTATCGAGGGGTCAGTCACACAGTGAGGGGCCGCACTATCGAGGAGTCAGTCAGTCACACAGTGAGGGGCTGCTCTATCGAGGGGTCAGTCACACAGTGAGGGGCCGCTCTATCGAGGGGTCAGTCAGTCACACAGTGAGGGGCCGCACTATCGAGGGGTCAGTCAGTCACACAGTGAGGGGCCGCTCTATCGAGGGGTCAGTCAGTCACACAGTGAGGGGCTGCTCTATTGAGGGGTCACTCAGTCACTTAGTGAGGGGGCCGCACTATCGAGGGGTCAGTCACACAGTGAGGGGCCGCACTATCGAGGGTCAGGCACACAGTGAGGGGGCTGCACTATCGAGGGGTCAGTCAGTCACACAGTAAGGGGTCGCACTATCGAGGGGTTAGTCACACAGTGAGGGGCCGCACCATCGAGGGGTCAGTCACACAGTGAGGGGCCACACTATCGAGTGGTCTGTCTGTCACACAGTGAGGGGCCGGACTATCGAGGGGTCAGTCAGTCACACAGTGAGGGGGCCGCACTATCGAAGGGTCAGTGACACAGTGAGGGGCCGGACTATCGAGGGGTCAGTCACACAATGAGGGGTCGCACTATCGAGGGGTCAGTTACACAGTGAGGGGGCCGCACTATCGAAGGGTCAATCACACAGTGAGGGGCCGCATTATCGAGGGGTCAGTCACACAGTGAGGGGCCGCACTATCGAGTGGTCAGTCAGTCACACAGTGATGGGCCGGACTATCGAGGGATCAGTCAGTCACACAGTGAGGGGGCCGCACTATCGAGGGATCAGTCACACAGTGAGGGGCCGCACTATCGAGCGGTCAGTCACACAGTGAGGGGCTGGACTATCGAGGGGTCAGTCACACAATGAGGGGCCGCACTATCGAGGGGTCAGTCAGTCACACAGTGAGGGGGCCGCACTATCGAGGGGTCAGTCAGTCACACAGTGAGTGGCTGCACAATCGAGGGGTCAGTCAGTCACACAGTGAGTGGCCGCACTATCGAGGGGTCAGTCACACAGTGAGGGGGCCGCACTATCGAGGGGTCAGTCAGTCACACAGTGAGGGGGTCGCAATATCGAGGGGTCAGTCAGTCACACAGTGAGGGGGCCACACTATCGAGGGGTCAGTCACACAGTGAGGGGACCGCACTATCGGGGGGTCAGTCACACATTGAGGGGCCACACTATCGTGGGGTCAGTCAGTCACACAGTGAGGGGCCGCACTATCGAGGGGTCAGTCAGTCACACAGTGAGGTGCCGCACTATCGAGGGGTCAGTCAGACAGTGAGGGACCGCACTATCGAGGGGTCAGTCATTCACATAGTGAGGGGCCGCACTATCGAGGGGTCAGTCAGTCACACAGTGAGGGGCCGCACTATCGAGGGGTCAGTCACACAGTGAGGGGGCCGCACTATCGAGGGGTCAGTCACACAGTGAGGGGCCGCACTATCGAGGGGTCAGTCAGTCACACAGTGAGGGGCCGTACTATCGAGGGGTCAGTCACACAGTGAGGGGCCGCACTATCGAGGGGTCAGTCACACAATGAGGGGGTCGCACTATCGAGGGGTCAGTCACACTGTGAGGGGCCGCACTATCGAGGGGTCAGTCAGTCATACAGTGAGGGGCCGCACTATCGAGGGGTCAGTCACACAGTGAGGGGCCGCACTATCGAGGGTCAGTCACACAGTGAGGGGGCCGCACTATCGAGGGGTCAGTCACACAGTAAGGGGCCGTACTATCGAGGGGTCAGTCACACAGTGAGGGGTCCGCACTATCGAGGGGTCAGTCACACAGTGAGGGGGCCGCACTATCGAGGGGTCAGTCACACATTGAGGGGGCCGCACTATCGAGGGGTCAGTCAAACAGTGAGGGTCTGCACTATCGAGGGGTCAGTCAGTCACACAGTGAGTGGGCCGCACTATCGAGGGGTCAGTCACACAGTGAGGGGGCCGCACTATCGAGGGGTCAGTCACACAGTGAGGGGCCGCACTATCGAGGGGTCAGTCAGTCACACAGTGAGTGGCCGCACTATCGAGGGGTCAGTCAGTCACACAGTGAGGGGCTGCACTATCGAGTGGTCAGTCAGTCACACAGTGAGGGGCCGCACTATCGAGGGGTCAGTCAGTCACACAGTGAGAGGGCCTCACTATCGAGGGTCAGTCACACAGTGAGGAGCCGCAATATCGAGGGGTCAGTCACACAGTGAGGGGGTCGCACTATCGAGGGGTCAGTCAGTCACACAGTGAGGGGGTCGCACTATCGAGGGGTCAGTCAGTCACACAGTGAGGGGGCCGCACTATCGAGGGGTCAGTCACACAGTGAGGGGCTGAACTATCGAGGGGTCAGTCAGTCACACAGTGTGGGTCGCACTTTCGAGGGGTCAGTCAGTCACACAGTGAGGTGACGCACTATCGAGGGGTCAGTCACACAGTGAGGGGCCGCACTATCGAGGGGTCAGTCAGTCACACAGTGAGGGGCCGCACTATCGAGGGGTCAGTCACACAGTGAGGGGCCGCACTATCGAGGGGTCAGACACACTGTGAGGGGCTGCACTATCGAGCGGTCAGTCAGTCACACAGTGAGGGGGCCGCACTATCGAGGGGTCAGTCAGTCACACAGTGAGTGGCCGCACTATCGAGGGGTCAGTCAGTCACACAGTGAGGCGACGCACTATCGAGGTGTCAGTAACACAGTGAGGGGCCGCACTATCGAGGGGTCAGTCACACAGTGAGGGGGCCGCACTATCGAGGGGTCAGTCACACATTGAGGGGGCCGCACTATCGAGGGGTCAGTCAAACAGTGAGGGTCTGCACTATCGAGGGGTCAGTCAGTCACACAGTGAGTGGGCCGCACTATCGAGGGGTCAGTCACACAGTGAGGGGGCCGCACTATCGAGGGGTCAGTCACACAGTGAGGGGCCGCACTATCGAGGGGTCAGTCAGTCACACAGTGAGTGGCCGCACTATCGAGGGGTCAGTCAGTCACACAGTAAGGGGTCGCACTATCGAGGGGTCAGTCACACAGTGAGGGGGCCGCACTATCGAGGGGTCAGTCACACATTGAGGGGGCCGCACTATCGAGGGATCAGTCAAACAGTGAGGGTCTGCACTATCGAGGGGTCAGTCAGTCACACAGTGAGTGGGCCGCACTATCGAGGGGTCAGTCACACAGTGAGGGGGCCGCACTATCGAGGGGTCAGTCACACAGTGAGGGGCCGCACTATCGAGGGGTCAGTCAGTCACACAGTGAGTGGCCGCACTATCGAGGGTCAGTCAGTCACACAGTAAGGGGTCGCACTATCGAGGGGTCAGTCACACTGCGAGGGGCTGCCCTACGAGGGGTCAGTCACACAGTGAGGGGCCGCACTATCGAGTGGTCATTCAGTCACACAGTGTGTGGCCGCACTATCGAGAGGTCAGTCAGTCACACAGTGAGGGGCCGCACTATCGAGGGGTCAGTCAGTCACACAGTGAGGGGCCGCACTATCGAGGGGTCAGTCAGTCACACAGTGAGGGGGCCGCTCTATCGAGGGGTCACTCAGTCACACAGTGAGGGGGCCGCACTATCGAGGGGTCAGTCAGTCACACAGTGAGGGGCCGCACTATCGAGGGGTCAGTCAGTCACACAGTGAGGGCCGCAATATCGAGGGGTCAGTCACACAATGAGGGGGACGCACTATCGAGGGGTCAGTCACACAGTGAGGGGCCGCACTATCGAGGGGTCAGTCACACAGTGAGGGGCCGCACTATCGAGGGGTCAGTCAGTCACACAGTGAGGGGCCGCACTATCGAGGGGTCAGTCAGTCACACAGTGAGGGGCCGCTCTATCGAGGGGTCAGTCAGTCACACAGTGAGGGGCTGCTCTATCGAGGGGTCAGTCACACAGTGAGGGGCCGCACTATCGAGGGGTCAGTCAGTCACACAGTGAGGGGCTGCTCTATCGAGGGGTCAGTCACACAGAGGGGCCGCACTATCGAGGGGTCAGTCAGTCACACAGTGAGGGGCTGCTCTATCGAGGGGTCAGTCACACAGTGAGGGGCCGCACTATCGAGGAGTCAGTCAGTCACACAGTGAGGGGCTGCTCTATCGAGGGGTCAGTCACACAGTGAGGGGCCGCTCTATCGAGGGGTCAGTCAGTCACACAGTGAGGGGCCGCACTATCGAGGGGTCAGTCAGTCACACAGTGAGGGGCCGCTCTATCGAGGGGTCAGTCAGTCACACAGTGAGGGGCTGCTCTATTGAGGGGTCACTCAGTCACTTAGTGAGGGGGCCGCACTATCGAGGGGTCAGTCACACAGTGAGGGGCCGCACTATCGAGGGTCAGTCACACAGTGAGGGGGCTGCACTATCGAGGGGTCAGTCAGTCACACAGTAAGGGGTCGCACTATCGAGGGGTTAGTCACACAGTGAGGGGCCGCACCATCGAGGGGTCAGTCACACAGTGAGGGGCCACACTATCGAGTGGTCTGTCAGTCACACAGTGAGGGGCCGCACTATCGAGGGGTCAGTCAGTCACACAGTGAGGGGGCCGCTCTATCGAGGGGTCACTCAGTCACACAGTGAGGGGGCCGCACTATCGAGGGGTCAGTCAGTCACACAGTGAGGGGCCGCACTATCGAGGGATCAGTCAGTCACACAGTGAGGGGCCGCAATATCGAGGGGTCAGTCACACAATGAGGGGGACGCACTATCGAGGGGTCAGTCACACAGTGAGGGGCCGCACTATCGAGGGGTCAGTCACACAGTGAGGGGCCGCACTATCGAGGGGTCAGTCAGTCACACAGTGAGGGGCCGCACTATCGAGGGGTCAGTCAGTCACACAGTGAGGGGCCGCTCTATCGAGGGGTCAGTCAGTCACACAGTGAGGGGCTGCTCTATCGAGGGGTCAGTCACACAGTGAGGGGCCGCACTATCGAGGGGTCAGTCAGTCACACAGTGAGGGGCTGCTCTATCGAGGGGTCAGTCACACAGAGGGGCCGCACTATCGAGGGGTCAGTCAGTCACACAGTGAGGGGCTGCTCTATCGAGGGGTCAGTCATACAGTGAGGGGCCGCACTATCGAGGAGTCAGTCAGTCACACAGTGAGGGGCTGCTCTATCGAGGGGTCAGTCACACAGTGAGGGGCCGCTCTATCGAGGGGTCAGTCAGTCACACAGTGAGGGGCCGCACTATCGAGGGGTCAGTCAGTCACACAGTGAGGGGCCGCTCTATCGAGGGGTCAGTCAGTCACACAGTGAGGGGCTGCTCTATTGAGGGGTCACTCAGTCACTTAGTGAGGGGGCCGCACTATCGAGGGGTCAGTCACACAGTGAGGGGCCGCACTATCGAGGGTCAGGCACACAGTGAGGGGGCTGCACTATCGAGGGGTCAGTCAGTCACACAGTAAGGGGTCGCACTATCGAGGGGTTAGTCACACAGTGAGGGGCCGCACCATCGAGGGGTCAGTCACACAGTGAGGGGCCACACTATCGAGTGGTCTGTCAGTCACACAGTGAGGGGCCGGACTATCGAGGGGTCAGTCAGTCACACAGTGAGGGGGCCGCACTATCGAAGGGTCAGTGACACAGTGAGGGGCCGGACTATCGAGGGCTCAGTCAGTCACACAGTGAGGGACCGCACTATCGAGGGGTCAGTCACACAATGAGGGGTCGCACTATCGAGGGGTCAGTCACACAGTGAGGGGGCCGCACTATCGAAGGGTCAATCACACAGTGAGGGGCCGCATTATCGAGGGGTCAGTCACACAGTGAGGGGCCGCACTAGCGAGGGGTCAGTCAGTCACACAGTGATGGGCCGGACTATCGAGGGATCAGTCAGTCACACAGTGAGGGGGCCGCACTATCGAGGGGTCAGTCACACAATGAGGGGCCGCACTATCGAGGGGTCAGTCAGTCACACAGTGAGGGGGCCGCACTATCGAGGGGTCAGTCAGTCACACAGTGAGTGGCTGCACAATCGAGGGGTCAGTCAGTCACACAGTGAGTGGCCGCACTATCGAGGGGTCAGTCACACAGTGAGGGGACCGCACTATCGGGGGGTCAGTCACACATTGAGGGGCCACACTATCGTGGGGTCAGTCAGTCACACAGTGAGGGGCCGCACTATCGAGGGGTCAGTCAGTCACACAGTGAGGTGCCGCACTATCGAGGGGTCAGTCAGACAGTGAGGGACCGCACTATCGAGGGGTCAGTCATTCACATAGTGAGGGGCCGCACTATCGAGGGGTCAGTCAGTCACACAGTGAGGGTCCGCACTATCGAGGGGTCAGTCACACAGTGAGGGGGCCGCACTATCGAGGGGTCAGTCACACAGTGAGGGGCCGCACTATCGAGGGGTCAGTCAGTCACACAGTGAGGGGCCGTACTATCGAGGGGTCAGTCACACAGTGAGGGGCCGCACTATCGAGGGGTCAGTCACACAATGAGGGGGTCGCACTATCGAGGGGTCAGTCACACTGTGAGGGGCCGCACTATCGAGGGGTCAGTCAGTCATACAGTGAGGGGCCGCACTATCGAAGGGTCAGTGACACAGTGAGGGGCCGGACTATCGAGGGGTCAGTCAGTCACACAGTGAGGGACCGCACTATCGAGGGGTCAGTCACACAATGAGGGGTCGCACTATCGAGGGGTCAGTCACACAGTGAGGGGGCCGCACTATCGAAGGGTCAATCACACAGTGAGGGGCCGCACTATCGAGGGGTCAGTCACACAGTGAGGGGCCGCACTATCGAGGGGTCAGTCAGTCACACAGTGATGGGCCGGACTATCGAGGGATCAGTCAGTCACACAGTGAGGGGGCCGCACTATCGAGGAATCAGTCACACAGTGAGGGGCCGCACTATCGAGCGGTCAGTCACACAGTGAGGGGCCGGACTATCGAGGGGTCAGTCACACAATGAGGGGCCGCACTATCGAGGGGTCAGTCAGTCACACAGTGAGGGGGCCGCACTATCGAGGGGTCAGTCAGTCACACAGTGAGTGGCTGCACAATCGAGGGGTCAGTCAGTCACACAGTGAGTGGCCGCACTATCGAGGGGTCAGTCACACAGTGAGGGGGCCGCACTATCGAGGGGTCAGTCAGTCACAAAGTGAGGGGGTCGCAATATCGAGGGGTCAGTCAGTCACACAGTGAGGGGGCCACACTATCGAGGGGTCAGTCACACAGTGAGGGGACCGCACTATCGGGGGGTCAGTCACACATTGAGAGGCCACACTATCGTGGGGTCAGTCAGTCACACAGTGAGGGACCGCACTATCGAGAGATCAGTCAGTCACACAGTGAGGTGCCGCACTATCGAGGGGTCAGTCAGTCACACAGTGAGGGGCCGCACTATCGAGGGGTCAGTCACACAGTGAGGGGGCCGCACTATCGAGGGGTCAGTCACACAGTGAGGGGCCGCACTATCGAGGGGTCAGTCAGTCACACAGTGAGGGGCCGTACTATCGAGGGGTCAGTCACACAGTGAGGGGCCGCACTATCGAGGGGTCAGTCACACAATGTGGGGATCGCACTATCGAGGGGTCAGTCACACTGTGAGGGGCCGCACTATCGAGGGGTCAGTCAGTCATACAGTGAGGGGCCGCACTATCGAGGGGTCAGTCACACAGTGAGGGGCCGCACTATCGAGGGTCAGTCACACAGTGAGGGGGCCGCACTATCGAGGGGTCAGTCACACAGTAAGGGGCCGTACTATCGAGGGGTCAGTCACACAGTGAGGGGTCCGCACTATCGAGGGGTCAGTCACACAGTGAGGGGCCGCACTATCGAGGGGTCAGTCACAGAGTGAGGGGGGCGCACTATCGAAGGGTCAGTCAGTCACACAGTGAGGGGTCGCAGTATCGAGGGGTTAGTCACACAGTGAGGGGCCGCACTATCGAGGGGTCAGTCACACAGTGAGGGGGCTGCACTATCGAGGGGTCAGTCAGTCACACAGTGAGGGGGTCGCAATATCGAGGGGTCAGTCAGTCACACAGTGAGGGGGCCACACTATCGAGGGGTCAGTCACACAGTGAGGGGACCGCACTATCGGGGGGTCAGTCACACATTGAGGGGCCACACTATCGTGGGGTCAGTCAGTCACACAGTGAGGGGCCGCACTATCGAGGGGTCAGTCAGTCACACAGTGAGGTGCCGCACTATCGAGGGGTCAGTCAGACAGTGAGGGACCGCACTATCGAGGGGTCAGTCATTCACATAGTGAGGGGCCGCACTATCGAGGGGTCAGTCAGTCACACAGTGAGGGGCCGCACTATCGAGGGGTCAGTCACACAGTGAGGGGGCCGCACTATCGAGGGGTCAGTCACACAGTGAGGGGCCGCACTATCGAGGGGTCAGTCAGTCACACAGTGAGGGGTCCGCACTATCGAGGGGTCAGTCACACAGTGAGGGGCCGCACTATCGAGGGGTCAGTCACAGAGTGAGGGGGGCGCACTATCGAAGGGTCAGTCAGTCACACAGTGAGGGGTCGCACTATCGAGGGGTTAGTCACACAGTGAGGGGCCGCACTATCGAGGGGTCAGTCACACAGTGACGTGCCGCACTATCGAGGGGTCAGTCAGTCACACAGTGAGGGGCCGCTCTATCGAGGGGTCAGTCACACAGTGAGGGGCCGCACTATCGAGGGGTCGGTCACACAATGAGGGGGTCGCACTATCGAGGGGTCAGTCACACTGTGAGGGGCCGCACTATCGAGGAGTCAGTCAGTCACACAGTGAGGGGCCGCACTATCGAGGGGTCAGTCACACAGTGAGGGGCCGCACTATCGAGGGTCAGTCACACAGTGAGGGGGCCGCATTATCGAGGGGTCAGTCACACAGTGAAGGGCCGTACTATCGAGGGGTCAGTCACACAGTGAGGGTTCCGCACTATCGAGGGGTCAGTCACACAGTGAGGGGCCGCACTATCGAGGGGTCAGTCACACAGTGAGGGGGGCGCACTATCGAGTGGTCTGTCAGTCACACAGTGAGGGGCCGGACTATCGAGGGGTCAGTCAGTCACACAGTGAGGGGGCCGCACTATCGAAGGGTCAGTGACACAGTGAGGGGCCGGACTATCGAGGGGTCAGTCAGTCACACAGTGAGGGACCGCACTATCGAGGGGTCAGTCACACAATGAGGGGTCGCACTATCGAGGGGTCAGTCACACAGTGAGGGGGCCGCACTATCGAAGGGTCAATCACACAGTGAGGGGCCGCACTATCGAGGGGTCAGTCACACAGTGAGGGGCCGCACTATCGAGGGGTCAGTCAGTCACACAGTGATGGGCCGGACTATCGAGGGATCAGTCAGTCACACAGTGAGGGGGCCGCACTATCGAGGGATCAGTCACACAGTGAGGGGCCGCACTATCGAGGGGTCAGTCAATCACACAGTGAAGGGCCAGACTATCGAGGGGTCAGTCAGTCACACAGTGAGGGGTCGCACTATCGAGGGGTCAATCAGTCACACAGTGAGGGGCCGCACTATCGAGGGGTCAGTCACACACTGAGTGCCCGCACTATCGAGGGGTCAGTCAGTCACACAGTGAGGGGCCGCACTATCGAGGGTCAGTCACACAGTGAGGGGGCCGCATTATCGAGGGGTCAGTCACACAGTGAGGGGCCGCACTATCGAGTGGTCAGTCAGTCACACAGTGAGGGGCCGCACTGTCGAGGGTCAGTCACACAGTGAGGGGCCGCACTATCGAGGGGTCAGTCACACAGCGAGGGGCTGCACTATCGAGGGGTCAATCAGTCACACAGTAAGGGGTTGCACTATCGAGGGGTCAGTCACACAGTGAGGGGCCGCACTATCGAGGGGTCAGTCACACAGTGACGGGCCGCACTATCGAGGGGTCAGTCAGTCACACAGTGAGGGGCCGCACTATCGAGGGGTCAGTCAGTCACACAGTGAGGGGGCCGCACTATCGAGGGGTCAGTCAGTCACACAGTGAGGGGCCGCTCTATCGAAGGGTCAGTCACACAGTGAGGGGCCGCACTATCGAGGGGTCAATCAGTCACACAGTGAGGGGCCGCACTATCGAGGGGTCAGTCACACACTGAGTGCCCGCACTATCGAGGGGTCAGTCAGTCACACAGTGAGGGGCCGCACTATCGAGGGTCAGTCACACAGTGAGGGGGCCGCACTATCGAGGGGTCAGTCACACAGTGAGGGGCCGCACTATCGAGTGGTCAGTCAGTCACACAGTGAGGGGCCGCACTGTCGAGGGTCAGTCACACAGTGAGGGGCCGCACTATCGAGGGGTCAGTCACACAGCGAGGGGCTGCACTATCGAGGGGTCAATCAGTCACACAGTAAGGGGTTGCACTATCGAGGGGTCAGTCACACAGTGAGGGGCCGCACTATCGAGGGGTCAGTCACACAGTGACGGGCCGCACTATCGAGGGGTCAGTCAGTCACACAGTGAGGGGCCGCACTATCGAGGGGTCAGTCAGTCACACAGTGAGGGGGCCGCACTATCGAGGGGTCAGTCAGTCACACAGTGAGGGGCCGCTCTATCGAAGGGTCAGTCACACAGTGAGGGGCCGCACTATCGAGGGGTCAGTCACACAGTGAGGGGCCGCACTATCGAGGGCCAGTCACACAGTGAGGGGGCCGCACTATCGAGGGGTCATTCACACAGTGAGGGGCCGCACTATCGAGTGTCAGTCACACAGTGAGGGGCCGCACTATCGAGGGGTCAGTCAGTCACACAGTGAGGGGCCGCACTATCGAGGGGTCAGTCACACAGCGAGGGTCTGCACTATCGAGGGGTCAGTCAGTCACACAGTAAGGGGTCGCACTATCGAGGGGTCAGTCACACAGCGAGGGGCTGCACTATCGAGGGGTCAGTCACACAGTGAGGGGCCGCACTATCGAGGGGTCAGTCAGTCACACAGTGAGGGTCCGCACTATCGAGTGTCAGTCACACAGTGAGGGGACCGCACTATCGAGGGGTCAGTCAGTCACACAGTGAGGGGCAGCACTATCGAGGGGTCAGTCAGTCACACAGTGAGGGGCCGCACTATCGAGGGTCAGTCACACAGTGAGGGGCCGCACTATCGAGGGGTCAGTCAGTCACACAGTGAGGGGGCCGCTCTATCGAGGGGTCAGTCACACAGTGAGGGGGCCGCACTATCGAGGGGGTGAGTCACACAGTGAGGGGCCGCACTATTGAGGGGTCAGTCACACAGTGAGGGGGCCGCACTATCGAGGGGTCAGTCAGTCACAAAGTGAAAGGCCGCACTATCGAGGGGTCAGTCAGTCACACAGTGAGGGGTCGCACTATCGAGGGGTCAATCAGTCACACAGTGAGGGGCCGCACTATCGAGGGGTCAGTCACACAGTGAGTGCCCGCACTATCGAGGGGTCAGTCAGTCACACAGTGAGGGGCCGCACTATCGAGGGTCAGTCACACAGTGAGGGGGCCGCACTATCGAGGGGTCAGTCACACAGTGAGGGGCCGCACAATCGAGGGGTGAGTCTGTCACATAGTGAGGGGCCGCACTATTGAGGGGTCATTCACACAGTGAGGGGCCACACTATCGAGGGGTCAGTCTGTCACATAGTGAGGGGCCGCACTATCGAGGGGTCAGTCACACAGTGAGGGGCCGCACTATCGAGGGGTCAGTCAGTCACACAGTGAGGGGGCCGCACTATCAAGGGGTCAGTCACACAGTGAGGGGCCGCACAATCGAGGGGTCAGTCACACAGTGAGGGGGCCGCACCATCGAGGGGTCAGTCACACAGTGAGGGGCCAAACTATCGAGTGGTCAGTCAGTCACACAGTGAGGGGCCGGACTATCGAGGGGTCAGTCAGTCACACAGTGAGGGGGCCGCACTATCGAAGGGTCAGTGACACAGTGAGGGGCCGGACTATCGAGGGGTCAGTCAGTCACACAGTGAGGGACCGCACTATCGAGGGGTCAGTCACACAATGAGGGGTCGCACTATCGAGGGGTCAGTCACACAGTGAGGGGGCCGCACTATCGAAGGGTCAATCACACAGTGAGGGGCCGCACTATCGAGGGGTCAGTCACACAGTGAGGGGCCGCACTATCGAGGGGTCAGTCAGTCACACAGTGAGGGGCCGGACTATCGAGGGGTCAGTCAGTCACACAGTAAGGGGGCCGCACTATCGAAGGGTCAGTGACACAGTGAGGGGCCGGACTATCGAGGGGTCAGTCAGTCACACAGTGAGGGACCGCACTATCGAGGGGTCAGTCACACAATGAGGGGTCGCACTATCGAGGGGTCAGTCACACAGTGAGGGGGCCGCACTATCGAAGGGTCAATCACACAGTGAGGGGCCGCACTATCGAGGGGTCAGTCACACAGTGAGGGGCCGCACTATCGAGGGGTCAGTCACACAGTGAGGGGCTGCACTATCGAGGGGTCAGTCAGTCACACAGTGAGGGGGTCGCAATATCGAGGGGTCAGTCAGTCACACAGTGAGGGGGCCACACTATCGAGGGGTCAGTCACACAGTGAGGGACCGCACTATCGGGGGGTCAGTCACACATTGAGGGGCCACACTATCGTGGGGTCAGTCAGTCACACAGTGAGGGGCCGCACTATCGAGGGGTCAGTCAGTCACACAGTGAGGTGCCGCACTATCGAGGGGTCAGTCAGACAGTGAGGGACCGCACTATCGAGGGGTCAGTCATTCACATAGTGAGGGGCCGCACTATCGAGGGGTCAGTCAGTCACACAGTGAGGGGCCGCACTATCGAGGGGTCAGTCACACAGTGAGGGGGCCGCACTATCGAGGGGTCAGTCACACAGTGAGGGGCCGCACTATCGAGGGGTCAGTCAGTCACACAGTGAGGGGTCCGCACTATCGAGGGGTCAGTCACACAGTGAGGGGCCGCACTATCGAGGGGTCAGTCACAGAGTGAGGGGGGCGCACTATCGAAGGGTCAGTCAGTCACACAGTGAGGGGTCGCACTATCGAGGGGTTAGTCACACAGTGAGGGGCCGCACTATCGAGGGGTCAGTCACACAGTGACGTGCCGCACTATCGAGGGGTCAGTCAGTCACACAGTGAGGGGCCGCTCTATCGAGGGGTCAGTCACACAGTGAGGGGCCGCACTATCGAGGGGTCGGTCACACAATGAGGGGGGTCGCACTATCGAGGGGTCAGTCACACTGTGAGGGGCCGCACTATCGAGGAG